>NC_053162.1:153600009-153916509 GCF_016835505.1 Polypterus senegalus
GCCAAAACTGCAATGAAGAGAGAGAAAAATTAAAATGAAACACTGATCTACAGCACAGCTCTTGTAAAGCAAATGACAGTGAATTGGTATGGAGGTGGATTACAACAATTCTGTTAAACAGAACTGAGACAGACAACATTGTGGTCACCCAGATGGACGAGTACAGAAATACAATAAAAAATGGTGTTAGTAAGATTAAAAAATAGGGACAGGGACAAATAGAAAGTTAAACATTAACAGCCTAAGTTACACACATTGAAACGCCCTGAAAAAGGGAGTCATGTAAGACCGGTGAAGATGCAATGAGACAGAGTGCCAAAAAGCGATCGACAGAGACACTAGAACTATGTAATCAGCAACAGAGAAAGACAAACTGAAGGAGGAAAATTAAAAGAAGTACAATACAAAAAACCATGGAGTAGCCTTCATAAGATAAGCAAAAATGCACATTTAGCCTCGCGAATGACATCAGCAAGAGAGCGGAGACAAGGAACACGAAATAACAGACAACGATAAAATGACAAAATGTGACAGAAATAAATGATGCAAAAAGGTGAAAAAGCTATGGGGATGGCCACATGCATCAGAAACGTTAAGATATTAAAAACTAAGCTTTTCACAAAAAGATTGAGGAATTATGCAAAACAGGGACGGATATGTCCGAATGAGAGAGGAGGTAACCTATAGTTTACAAGACAGAAACAGTCTAGTAGCAGGGCATAGGGACATAGATAGGAAAGGCACAAGACAGATGGACAGATATTCGAATGTAAGAGCAAGTACGAAACGCACGATGACTGCTGAACAGCTATAAGAATGTAAACTGCAAGTAAAGGAACGTGGTAGACTGACTGTCATGGGACAAGTGAGAAATCATATTATTGTAAAGTTACAGGACTTTAATTATGTTGACGTACACCAGCAGTAAAAAAAAAAAAAAACAATCGATGAATTAATTTATTGTTAGCAATGTAACGGAACAAGTGGAAATATAAACATAGCATCTGAAGAGATAAACCGACATAAGATGGTACGAGGTTCGAGTTCACGAGCAGAGAAATTGCGCTATAGTGTTGCAAATAGATAGGCACTGGATCGCGTTGGGGCTGGTAGACAGACACTGGACTGCAATGACTATAACGAAACTAGAGATATATAGGAGGCTGTAATATGACTAAATTAGTAATAATGGATAGTAAAGAAAAAAAATAGCAATGGGATGGAAGGATTGAACAATCGGACCAAAATACTTAACGTCGCGTTACACAGAAACTATGTGGCTAATCGCGTCATCTAAAACACGCAGTACGACAGCGGGGAAAGATATGGGCAGTGAGTCATCGATAGCCTGATTAGTAGATAGATGGGTGGACGGAAATGGATAACTGAAAAAAAGCACTATCCGAGACTCGGGCGATGTAGTACACGCATACAGAAAAACGTTTCCGAACGTGTACATAAGAATGCCAGGGAGCGGAGGGCTCCGGGACTGGGACATGCTGGCACGCGATGCAGAGACATGCCCTGCCGCAGGTAGCGCAACTTTCCCTCGGTTCCACCTCTCCTGCGCCACACTGCAGGTGATCTCTCTCTCTCTCTCTCTCCGGCTCCCACGCACCGGCTGTCAGCCTCGCTTTTTCCCAGGCTTCTCTTACCTGTGCTTTTGAAATTCACCCTGCTTCCTTAAATGCCGCTTCTCCTCCCGCGAATCTCCTCAGTGGCTGCTACTCTGCAGCAGGTTCTGCTGTCTCCAGAAAAGCGCATTATAAATACACATAAAAGCAGTAACATCAAGAGTCAGGAAGGTGTAGGTACTCCCCTCTGTGAAATCAGCAAACATGCCAGGAAAATACAAGTCCAGTGGAGAATAATTTTAATTGTTCACAACGCATTACAAATATTCAAAAATCGTTATTATCTGTATGAGAGCGCGTGTGAGGGAGAAGAGAGGGCGCGATTCCCAATGATTCCCAATCAAACAGTGCGACTTCCTTTTCTCTGCAAGTCCGCAGCAGCTGGAGCGGCACCCGGAGTCGTTCCACTTAAATCCTTGTCTCTCTCTTTCTCTCTAAACTGTTGTTTGTCCTTTGCTCCTGGCGTTCATAATGAAAACCAATACAGCGCTTCCAATTGTCCGGCGAGTTTGTAAATCAGATTGTATTTACTGCCCCTTAAATCCTCGGAGCTGCGTTTCCATGCGGACCGCCGACTCTTTTTTTTTTTATCCGGGAGTTTGTCGAATCGGGATCGCGCACGCGCGTACTTTCACGCGACACCAGGGGAGGAGGAAAATTGACCTGGGGCGCCGGTGTCACGCGCACTGAACCGAAGGAGCGCGCACACTGTACAAACTTTATTCTTTCACAAAAAAAGGTATACACTAAAAAAGGTTTAGATAAAAACAACAAAAAGAGAATAATTTATTGCTTAAAGCAACAACAATGTTTCTTTTCAGTGGGGTTTATTCTGAGGATTGCTCCCAGATTAAAACTGAGATATACAGAGATGTACAGTATTTTAAAATATTCAAGTTATTTAGAAACCAGTTTCCAGTTCAGGAGTCAGGAGTGGTAGTTGTACTGTAGATTATTTTTATCATCTGCAGGGGAGGCAAATCAGTCAAACATGCATTCCTTTGGGATGTGGGAGGAAATCGGGTGCCAGAAGAAAACCCATGCAGGTATGGTGGATAACAATCAAAGCCCATATCATGACAAGCCTGAGCTCAAACCTAGGACCCTTCAGCAGTGAGAGAACAGAGTTAATCACTGCATCATTATAACCTTCTCTTATAATCAAACATATAATTCTCAAGCCTGTTTAAATTCAGTTTATGAGCGTAGAGACATGAGCCTAAATACAAGACAGGAATGCAATCCTGTATTATATTATACTGTATTATAGGCACAATGTGGCGGAGTGGTAGCACTGCTGCTTTTCAACAAAGAGACTAAGATTCATGTCCCAGGTTTTCTCTGAGTCTTTCAGTTGCCTCCCACATTCCAAATCATACAGGTTAAGTCAGGGGTCTCCAACTCCAGTCCTGGTGGGTCGCAGTGGCTGCATGTTTTCATTCTAACCCTATTCCTAATCAACAGGCAGTTTTCACTGCTAATGAACTAATTTTCCCTTCATTTACTAGCCCTGTTTTTAAGGATTCATTTCTTTATTATATGGCAGCCAAACAGAAATGAGATTTGAAATGAGCCAACAGTTGACCCACTAAATTTGAACGTCAAACTCCAGCCAATTTTATTCCAACCAGTTTCTTAATGAGAAGGCAGTTCTTGCTGTTAATTAAAGTATGGAGTATGTGAATTTCCCCTTGGGATTAATGAAGTATCTACTGTATCTATCTATCTATCTATCTAAAGACATTATTGAATATCATGACTTGTTGCTGCTCTCATTCTGCCACAGCATACTGTTGATTTTTTGTTTTTTCTAAGACCACCGTCAAGATGTTTTGGTGACCTGAGCAGACCAACATGACCAAGACCTTCACCTTTCTTTATTTTCAGGCTAGGTTGTCATGTGTCGGCTTGTTTTGTGTCTCATTATTGTTTGGCTGCTCATTAAGGAACAAGAAACAACTAAGGGGTCCAAGTCACGTCAGTTAAAACGAAGGCAAAACACGTTAATCAGCAGCAAAAACAGCTCACTAATTAAGAAGATATTTAGAATGAAAACCTGCAGCCACTGCGGCTACCCTGCGGAGTTAGACACCCTTGGGTTAAGTGAATTGGTCATGTTAAATTGGTCCTAGTGTGTGTCTCTGTGCTCACCCTGTAATGTACTCTCCAGGGTTTGTTCCTGCCTTGTGTCCAGTGCTTGCTGGGATAGGCTCCAGCTTTTCTGCGCTCTTGCTCTGGATAAGTAAGTTTAGAAGATGGATGGGTTATATTATGCATTTAATTTGCAGTATATGGTTAAAGGGGAGTTGTTGTTTGTCGTAGCAGGTTTGATAGCAAGTCTGGCTTCACTTCGACCTATTATAAAGGAAAGCAACCCATCTCAGTGCACATTCCTATAATTGCTCAGCAATAGATTAGAGTGACTTAATGTATATTTCCTTTGGATGTCAAAATAAACCAGAAAGCACAGAAGAACAACTTCATAAACATACAATACAGTGAGAAGAACATGCATAATCCATATAGACAATGACCAGGCAAAAAGATCAGGTCCTTAGTGCTTTGGGCGAGAAAAACTCTTTGCTTGGCCTCTAGGCAACTGTAATACAGGTTGTTAAGGGTATGTGGCAGTGTGTGATTTTTATATTAAAATGTTCAGACTTTGGGGGTATAGGTGCGTGCAAGTGAAAAGCCATTAACTCTTCCTGGGTTGTTAGTTAAAGCATCTTCACCCAGGTATAAAAAAGTTCTAAGTTGGACAGAATCTGGGACAACAAATGAGGAAGCAAAGAGATAAAGACAGTGGGAGCGTGTACTTGCAGAGGAAAGAAGACAAGGAGGTTGGGTGGCCCGGCAAGGGAGTGAGAGGAATGGCTCTCTAGGGGCAGGTTGCTCCTGCTGATCATTTAGAGGAGTAGGTGTAACTGCCTGACTGAAGACAGGAGGCATAACAATGGAGCCCATATTTGGAGGCTGGGATGAGATCCTTGACAACACTCACCAGCATCTCAGCCCTGCTGATGAGACCAGGATGGTATGAGATAGATGGGGAAAGAAGCAGAGAGACGAACTGGGACTCAAGTGGACAATAATTAAGCTGATTCTGTGCTTTTGTTTTCATTAAAATACTTTTTGGAATAATTTATTGGTTTTAAACTATATCAATATATGTATAACATCCATCGATCCATCCATTATCCAACCCGCTATATCCTAACATGGGGTCTGCTGGAGCCAATTTCAGCCCACCACAGGGCACATACACACCAGGGACAATTTCAGATCGCCAATACACCTAACTTGGAAGAAACCCACGCAGACACAGGGAGAACATGCAAACTCCACGCCAGGTCTCCTAACTGCAAGGAAGCAGCACTACCACTGCGCCATTGTACCGCCTATGTATAACATATATAACCTATATGTTTTATAGAAGATAATTTATTAAAGAACTCCAGTACACTTTTCTGTGGGTACAGATTGTTTTGAATAAATGCATTTTAGACCAGACATTTTGTTTTTGTCATCATTCTCCTGCTATATCTCGGTACATGACTATTGATGTCCTGGGAAACAGGTGATGCTAAGGCTGTGGGCAATCAGGGCATCACAGCAGTCCTCTATTATATTATACCAGTAACAGTGCACAGCACAATAACGTGCAGTGAATACACTTGACTTGTAGTTTTCACCCTCTTTCTCTGTACGTTTAGAAATTCGTTTGCTCAGAGATTGATGCGCTTTGCTGCTTCCTGAGCAGCTCTTCTTTTCTCCACCCTAGCAGTCAGCTTCTTATCTTCTTTCATCGGCATCTTTTCGCTTTAAAACTTATTATGTCAGTGTTTGTGTTACAATTACTCAGTATGTTTTCTTTAATTTGTCACTTATGCTGGCATTTAAGTCTTCAATCAGCTTCAAGAATAATTTAAGATATGAAGAGGTAGGGGAAGTGACGATGAAGGGGGTAGGAAATGAGAACAGTGCCCGTATGCAGGCCGCCCTGTTGGCTGCTGCCAAGAGTTGATTCTACAATAAAATAAAATAAAAATAAAAAGAGGAAAAACCTTAGAAGTCAATCATCACCCTGAAAGCGGATAGTAGACATCACGCAGTATATGTGCACCAAATTTCAGGTCAATAGGTCAAACGGTTTGCGAGCTACAAGTGATTTAAAATCTTGGACTGACAAACTAACAGCCGCGGTAGCGTATATTATATTATATTATATTATATTATATTATATTATATTATATTATATTATATTATATTATACTAGCCAACCCGCAGCGAACCATATGCCGCATAATCAAATCGTTTTTTTAATGATTGTTAAGCACAGGGAGAAAATTAACATTTGAAAAATCGGTAATGTAATAAATCAGCAAGAAAAGCAACATTGTAACAATGCACGGAATGAACCAACACACCAATCGTCCGTGACTGAAAACTGGCAGACCGCCATCGTGCCTTCTCCTCCGAGACGGAGGGATGGGGGTGGACGGTGCTCAGGCGCGGAGGTTGGAAGGGGAGGGGAGGAGAGGGGAAGGACGTCCTTTCCGCTCCCTCAGTCATGCTAGTCTGCTGATTTGTCGTTCAGTATGCACTGCCTGCTCATGTGCCCACCTCCAACTCGTCACTTGAGTTGTTGTCGTCTTTGCACGAGTTGTAAAGGATTGTTTTAAGGATCCTATGGGACACCTCTCGCAAACCGTTTTACACGCTGCATATGGCGATTCACCTCTGCGAGAAACAGGCCTCTATGAACAGTCAATGTGGCTCGGAGGTGCATGTGGCCTCTACGACAGACAAATATAAATGAGAACGTTTTTTCTGTGTCGTCACGTCCGAGTTGGTGGGCTTGTCTCTGCCAGTTGTCTTCGTATCCAATGGTCTTGGAGTTGGTGGGCGTGGCTCCTTCCTGCGTGCGCCATAGATGTCTTACTTGTCGGCAGCTTAGTGAATCCACGCCCCTTCCGGCGTGCTTTCCTTGGGTGTCTTGCCTTAGTGAATTATATTATATTATATTATATTATATTATATTATATTATATTATATTATATTATATTATATTATATTAATCAGATCCACTGTATTTGTTGATGTTAATCTGTGAGTACCAGTACCAGTACCAGTACGAGTAGGTACAGGTTCAAGGCAGGGAAATGTCTCTGAACATATCTTTTCCAAAACATAACTGTCAGTTTCCCTGTACCCTTTGTGACAATGTATCTGCAGCAATAAAGGTTTAAAAAATTATACCAATACTGTGTTGTATAAAACTTTCTATTTATTTGTTTGTTTGCTCCAATTTGTTTCCAAAGCAACTACAAAATTATGAAAACCAATATATAAAGAATTTACAAAGCTGGAGTACTGACATTTTAAGCATCTTACTCTGGGTTAGTTAGAGAGGTAGGGGTACGACTGAAATGGCAACCTTGTAGTTTATAGTGCTGTACTTTAGCCAGTAGTCCACCTTTCCACCTTTTTATGTATGCCTGTGCCTTTTTACTGCAGAGGGCTTTATATTATTATTAGTAATGGCTTTGCATGCAAAAGTCACTATGGTGAAGAAGTCATTAATCTTCATTCTTTGATATCTTTTGGGATTTTGTAAACTTTTAAAGTGTTTTTCTTTAAAAACAAAACTGAACTGGAAACATTGTGTAATATCCTTTCTTTGTTAAAACCATGATGAGGTTGTTAGAACAAACCACTGAAAATGGCAGTTGAGCTACAGTATGTTGAAATATCTAAATGATTTGCATTATGTGGAGTCCCAATAAAATGGCCTTTAAATCAAATTATGACACTTGAATCAACACTGTACAATACCTTTTATCTGTGTTCAATGCAAATGGCCTCTTGGCAGTGTTAATGCCATGAGCAGGAGAAAGTGAACATTTCTTCATTGACTGCCTGATTTTGTCAGCTGTGGACAAGCCAAGAGGCTTCTTTCTGAATAACAAAATGTAATCTTATCATTTTGATAATATATGGCAGATACCTGTCTAGCATGAATGTCGGCCATTTACAATCTGAATTACAGTAGCATGGTAACACAGTGCTTTGTGTTTGGCCTCATAATTCCAGGGACCTGCGCTTAAAGCCTATCCATGTCTCTGGGCAGTTTTTGTTCTTTTTACGTCTGTTTATTTTCTTGTTTCACATCCAAAATATGTATAAGTTGGGACAATTTCTGAATTTAAATTGTCTCTATATGACTCTGAGTGAATGAGTAAGTGCACCTAGTAATGGGGAATCTTTGTGCCTAAACGTTCTGTAATCAGCTCTGGCTCTTGCAGCCATACAATGACAAAAAAAGCAAGTTCAGAAAATGAATGGCAGCACAATCTGACTAATCACATCATTGAATAAAGAGGTGACATTTTAGAAGTTTGTCTCTTTCTTAACAGTGTGCTCGTGCAAGGTTTACATACAATGTTTTATTGTTCAATGGAGTTCTAGTACACCAATAAAAATAAGAACACTGCTTCTGTGTTCTCTATTAATCAGTTTAATAGTCTAGCCAGCGGTGTGGGATCTCTGTGTATCTCAGTATAATTGTTTCCATAACAGATTAGCAGACAGCTTTTATGGTTAGGTTAAAATTAGTCTGCTGCCATAATTATTTCTAATTTTCAGAATTCAGTTTGTAGGTCACAGAATTCCAAAGTATCTTTGTTGTTCAGTAGTTATTCTAAAACTTTTGTTAAAGAATATAAACATTTACTCAGTTTTTGGGACATGCACACCTTTTTATCTGAAAAGAAATACTAAAATATACAGGAGGTGATGAAAAAGTTTTGAGCCTAAACATTAAACAGTAAATGTTAAAATGTTAATATTTGTAAAGGCCTAATGATTAGCCCCTGTGTACTAAAATCTGTAAACTAGCATTTAGTATTCATAAGGTATGTTTCCTTTTCAAGAACCAAGTCAACATGGATGCAAAAAAATAAAAAATGTGCCAGACTATCAATGAACTTCAAAATGGTAGAAAAGAACATGGCTTTAGAGATTCCTTGTGACCTAGTCAGTGTGTACCAGAATCAGTCCTATTCATATGCCTCACTCAAGAGACAGGCTGTAGAATGTTGTTGTCACAGAAAATCTCTAGAGTTTTACTCAGAGTTTGCTTGGGCTTCACCATCAACAGCAGTAGAAAATATTGCCATCACTGAAAAAATTTTAATAAAGAATTGAAGAACGACGATGCCTGTGATAGCAGACATTATAGGAGGGGTCAGCTGAATCCATTCTTCATAAGCAAAGATAAGAAAAATGTTTGAACGTTGGGAGTTCAGCATGTTGAATCATCTGTCATACACTGCATCCAGAATGTTGAATCATCTCCTGAAACCGACATTCGTGGGAGAATATTGAGCAAATGGACTGAGAAATTTAAGAAGAGTTTCATAACTGGAGATGAAACTTGAACACCTCACTAGGACCAGTGAAAACAATAGAAAAAAAAAACAAAGCCAAAGAAATTCAAGGCCAAAGTTAATGCCAGCATTATCATTTCATAATATTTTATGATATTGATGGTATAGTTACTATTGCTTATATTCCTCAATTTTTTGATTTCAAGGAGCAAGAGAGTGAGCTGTCGTGACTGAGGTTTCTGCAAGATACTGTACGGCTGCAGAGATAAGAGTGGGATGTGGCGGAGGCAGAAGTCAGACTCTCAGCACGTAACAAGATCTAACGATAAGGGATGGTGATATATATATATATATAATATATATATATATATATATATATATATATATATATATATATATATATATATATATATATATATATATATATGTTCTTTATTTCACCTTATACAACTTCTTGTATTAGGAATTTGTTAGTTTTCGCATACCCCTTGGGGTCAGAGCGCAGGGTCAGCCATTGTACAGCCCCCTGGAGCAATTGCAGGTTAAGGGCCTTGCTCAAGGACCCAGCAGAGTAGAATCTCTTTTGGCAGTGACGGGGATTCTTAGCCTCAGAACCACCACTCCGCCAAATATATGACATGATATAATATATGATTATGAATAAATAAACAATTACTACCATATTGAATACATAAAGAATATTATTAGTGAGCTGAACATATAAATCCTCATCTAATAGCTTACCTTTTTATGTGGCAAAATTAGTTTTTTCAGTCCTGCCAAAATTCGCCCATCCAATTTCCTGCAGTAAGTAAATATAAAAAATATATATACAGTAAGTTGAAGAAATCACTCATTAGATAAAATTGGAATGGGAAAATTAATAGTTTAAGGTACATACAATATTTTCTGCTTTAAGTAAGATGAGCACACAAATTTACCAAAACTTTTCAATGGGAGAGTTTGAAATTTCAAAATGTGTCCAGCATGCAGTATTTGAGGTATCTCAATGAAAATTGAACTCTCTGGAGAAATTTACATGAAGGATAAGTGTGCCAGATTTCAACAACGTCAGTCCAATTTGAGCCAAATTGTTTCATGTGGACAAACATACATGTATGGTTCATACATACAAACATACCATGACATGTGTATCATAGTAGGTGATTTTGCATTATATGGAAATGCACCAAAAAGGTAGTCATGTGAAAAATTCGAACAGTGTTTTTCTATTACACATTTTCACCAAAAGCATGTAGCTCTTAGTGCTTTACAAAAAGATAAATAAAAAATCAAGAACAATAAATAAAAAATTAATAAGTATTTGAATGAATAAAATGCCACAAATTGTAAATAAAAATAATCGATATGCACTTAAATATTATAATTATACCGTAATAGATAAAGTCCTACTTATGGACTCTACACAACAAAGAATATATGATATTGTATAAAATATAAATAATGGAGGTGACTGAAAAATCAAACTATAGAGAAAACAATCATGTTTAGAATTAATCAAAGATATATATTTTTAATGCTGTTACTGTTGCTATATAAAATAGAGATTAATTTATTTACAGCTTTTTTATGGCCACACTCAGATGCTAGACAATTGTGGATTTCACACTCTGAAGAGTTAGTTACAATAAAAGAATAATGCAGTACATCAAAGTATTGGCCACCTGTTCTGCTGCTTCATTTTTGGATTTGCTGTGTACTACTTAATTTATATTTTTGATATGGTAAAGTAATCATACTTGCTTGTGAGTGTGTAGGCAAGTAAATAGATAAATCTTTATTTCTCTACAGGGGAAAATCTGGTTTTCATAGGAGCTGAATAAATAAAATAAAACCATTATATTATGACAAAAAACAAACCCCTCTCATATATACACAAGAATGAATACAATGAAAGAAAACTTCTGACTTGGCAGTCTCAGTCACAATGAGGCATTATTCAGGCATATTGCTATTGGTATAAAGGAGCCCCCAGTAGTGTTTCCTGACACATTTCTGCTGAATAATTTGTTAGCTGAAAGTCCTCAGTGTTAGTGTGTCAAAGAGAAAATGTGCAGCATTATTCATAATAATGCTCAGTTTTGCCTTCATTCTATTCATCTCCAAAACCTACAGGGGTCCAGAGTGTGTTCCATAACTGATCCTGCCCTTTTAATTAGCTTGTTGTTCAGTGGGACTCTCTTGAAGTGATGTTACAAGCCCAGCACACCACAGTGTAGAAAATTGCACTGGCCATCACAGAGAAAATATAAAGGATGCCATTACTTCAATTAAAGGAATGCAGTCGCCTAAGGAAAAAGAGACCTTTCTTATATACTGTAGTTACTCTGTGTAACAAGACTAGACCAACGTGTCATTCATGTGGACCCCCAAATACATAGAGTAATGCACCAACTCTACGTCTATGCCCTGAATAGTGACCAGGTGTGGAAGCTGTTTGGTACGGCCAAAGTCAATAACCAGTTCCTTGGTTTTATTGATCTTTAAGTTGCAGGCAATTCTTTCTGCACCCAAAAACAGTTATCCACCTGACTTCTATACTAGGTCTCATCCCCCTTATCAATACACTCCATAAGTGCAGAATCACCTGAAAACATGAACGGTGTTATATTTATAGTTTGAGGTGAACAGGGTGAAGGCTGTTCCTTGTGGTTCTGCAATGTTGTTCACATCCCTATCAGAGACACAGTCCCTGAACTTCACAAACTACTGTCTTGTCAACAGATAGCGCATTATCCAGGACAACAAATGTTCATCTACCTGCATATCCTTGAATTCAACACCTTTAACAAGGATGGCTGGATGGTATTGAAGGCACTGGAGAAATGAAAAAAGCATACACATTTATTATTATGGTGGTGGGTCTACCATCTCAATTTTTGGAATAAAGTCTTTACATTATATTTTGCCAAAAAACCAGCAAATCAAGGGTTTGGGGGCTTTGCCCATTTGATGATTTTTCCTTAAAGGCTGAGTGTATTTTAACTACATATTGCAAAGGTATACATGAAAGTAGGTCATTAAGCATTCATGTCAGCAGTGAAATGAATTATTTTAAAATTATTTTCTCAATTTATATGATTCAATGAGACAGAAATCAAATTTTAATGTGTATTGGGGATATGATCTGGCGTTATATTAATAGTCTGAGGTGTACAGAGTGAAGAGAAAAGGTGACAAGACTGTTCCTTGTGGTGCTCCAGTGTTGCTCACATCCACATCAGTGACACAGTCCATGAGTCTCACAAACTGTGATCTGCCTGACAGATACTCCATTACCCAGGGCACCACAAGCTCATCCACCTGTATATCTCTAAACAGGGATGGTTGGATGGTACTGATGGCACTGGAGAAATCAAAAAAACATAATCCTTACAATGATGCCAGCTTTGTTCGGCCTTTGGGAGCAAAATAATATTTGCACGTTCCACTCCAGTCTTTGTCCGATAGGAAAACTGCAGTAACTCCAAGTGATCTACCGCAAGAGGATTAACTCTTTCAGGGCTGATGTCGACTTTTGACAGTAATTGGCTGTAAAGTGCGACAAATCTCGCCCTCACATTTTAGTTTTGCTCTTTTGCTAGCAGGAAAGTTAAGTAGCTTTGCTGATTTAACCTCGATTTCCGTGCATGAGTAGCGAAGAGCAAACAACCTCTAAAATGGCATCAACATTTGGCGAGAGACTAAAGCGAATGTGCAAATTAAAATACTCCATTGACATTTTACATATTATCACTGAACCGGACTCTGACTTGTCAGACTTGGAATTTAATGCAAGAGATCTGGAGATGAAGATCAAAAACTAAAGTAAGGTACCCCAGCTGATTATGGTGCTGAACATGTTCATATAGCTGATACATCTACAGTAGCATTCGCCTAGGAGGACCACCATTTATGATGATAAGAGGTATAAACCATATTGTGTCACACTGTGACTGCCACCACCACCCACCTGCTGTGCGAAGACAGCCAGGCAGCCAGCCCACCATGCATTCCTGCTGGCCATCGAGGACATGCACCAACAGTAGCCAGAGCACGTAGCAACAGATGCTTTATTTTGATTTATTTGTGAAACCATTGCTTTAAGTGCTTTTCAGAAAACAGAGTTTTTTTGGAAAAATATTCAGTCCTCAAAGAGTTAATATAATCGTGGACCATGTCCTCAACAGTCTTCATGATATGAGATGCAACTCGTCTGTGGTAGTAGGTGAAGATGCACCTGCATTCTTTGGGATAGGCATGAGGCAGGATGTAAATGGTGCTACATAAAAAAGGATCACAATGCCTATGCATCCTAAGTTTGGCTTCTGCAAGTAATTGTCCATGTGGAGTTTGAACTCTTTTCCATTTGTGTCTCTGGATACATCAATTTTCCACGCAGATCACATACACTCATGTGATAAGTGAATAGATAATTCTGAAATGGACCAATGTCATTGAGGATGAGTATGTGTGGGGCCCTCCAGTAGCCAGCTGTATTCACTTCTTTCCTATGTCCAGTGCTACTGGGGTTGACTTTGTTCCCTCTTTCCCATTTGATCCCAGGCTGGACTGTTTGTTTCTTAATATTAATGGTGTAATTAATTCATTGAACACCGGATTCATTACATACCTGCTTGATTCTGACCAAGACAGTTTACATTTTTTAATTGAGATTAAAGCATACATTTTAAGTGCTTTAGGATGGTATTAATAATAACAAATTTAACAAAGGTGCTAAATTAAAAGTCTGACTACAAAAGAGCATGTTGAATTTGTGACATACATTTCCGTGTTTTGTAATCATCCATGATAATGAGGCATCCTAGAAACTCATTGTTGCAGGCTGGAAAATGACAATGTGTACTTTAAGCCCTGAAGCTGAACTCCTTTAAACATTCATCGTATCATTTCACAATGTTTGTTGGACATGCCCACTTCATACATTGTAGAGCCATACTAACTCATTTATTATTAATGCTTTTGAATCACACACCCAGTAATTGTCAAGTGTCAAGTTTGCATGTTCTCCTCTTTGTGCAAGTTTTCCTCCCAGGTATTCTGGCTTTCCTCCCATATCTTCAAAGTCATTTGTATTATGTTAATTAGTGATTTTTGGATTGTCCCAGTATGACTGTGGATGTGGGTGTGCTCATGTGTAGCATCCTCTCCAGGATTGGAGGGTGAGCTCAGAGCTGCCAAGGTAGACTTTAGCATTCCCTGACCCAGAATTGGATTTCATTGGGCTTGAAATGTAGGTATGTATTGCCTATTGCACATATTAATTACTGCACATACAGTACAGAAGAATATGAAATTATTGCTAATATTATAATCACATAATCTGTGCACAGTTTACCTGTCCTTCCTGAGTCTGCATGGGGTTTCTCCAGATTTTCCAGTTTACTTCCAGATCTTAAAACCAGGAGAGTTTGTTAACTGGCATCTCTAATTTTTCCATGCACATCCACGGCCATCCACTAGATGCCAACACCTGCGGAATTCAGAATGTTGAATTGAAAATATGTATGGAGGAAATCGTGGACAGTTTACTTTTATTAGTATTTACACAATGGTAGGAGGTGGTTTCCACTCTACAGCTATAGCACTTGAAGTTCCTCTACCAGTCTGTGTACAGTAGATTTGTTTCAGCAAGTCCTGTTTTCATTAACATCCCAAAAACCTGCCTGTTAGTTTGAGTGATGGCCTGTTTGAGTGAGTGTATACAGTATGTATGTGTGAGTGAGCCTGTAATGGATTAGGACCTCATTAAAACCTTGGTTGTGGCCTTGTACTTGATACTGTTGGGATACTATCCAGATGGGGGACTGGGAAAATAATAAATGATGAGTTATTCACACATGTCAGTATAAAAACCTGGTATTTCGAAGAGTCAAAATCATTTCAAGGTGAATATTGTGGCAGTTGTGTTGTATTCTGCACCTACACCATTCCACTAATGCTGCTTTGCTGAAGGGGAGTAGATAATTAGTCCCTTATCCTACTTATAATGAACTGACCGTCTGTGTTTTAGTATTTACTCTGTGATATGTATTATTAAAATCTTTCACTTAAAGTACAGGATTATGGCCTGTCTACTTTAAAATTTTTCAACAGTAGACAGCAGCCCATCATATAAGAATATAAAAAATATTAGACACACTTGGTCTTGTTTCCTAATGTTCCCATTATAATAAATAAATAACCTTCATTTTATATTGAATGAGTGGATGGGTATAGAAAATGAATAAAAAAAATTAGATAAACCCATTAATCCATTTTCTAAACCCACCTATTGGGACCAGAGTTGCAAGGAAGATGAAGCCTATCCCAACTAGCATTAGACATAAGGCAGGAACAATCCTTAGATGGGCGCCAGCCTATTGTAGGGTGAACACACCCACACTGACACAAATTTGGGGTCAATTTAGCTTTGCCAATCCATCTAACCTACCTACCTAAAAATCACGATCAGCTTGGAATATTTCACAAAAAAAGGTTTCTTAAATCTGCATATAGGTAAATTAAATTTTATCTTTTATCATGTATTGCTCATTACTATTATTATTCTTATTAAAATAGTTTGCTATTTTATTTTGTCTCTTTAAGCATTAATGTAACTGCAGATGATAGGAAAATCATCTTAGTAGAAAATCAATCAGACAGCCAGGAGAACGGAAACATAGAGACATTTCTTTTCTCATCACCGAGCACAAATGGAATATAAATAAAAAATTTATGTAATATACTACTTGTGAGACTAGTACCTCCAAAATGGAACTAGACGTTTATAAATTAACCAGAAAACTGACATATTTATGAAACTGCAGATACGTGTATAAATTTACCACTTTGAAAAATGGACTTTCCACATTTCTGCTGTGTTATCTGTGCTTTATTTATGAACCCCTAAGTAATGTTATAAGTTAGAGCACATAAAGTCATTAAATGCAACTGTTTAAGTTAAACAAACCCGGTAGTTGACAATGTTTAGAGATAAAGAGACATGTTACATCAGGACTAAATAGCTAATAGTGTTGAAAGAGAAAGGCACAGGGAAAAATAGAAACAAATCCACTCATAAACAATGGGGGATACTCATACAGGTACTGTACATACAGAGTCCCCCCCAGCACCACTCGTCTGTCAAATCCATCTATTAATTGCACCCTTTTGTTGAATTCAAATATCACAAGACAAGAACAACCCTATCCTGTAAATGTCAAATATCCATATTTTACTAAAATGTAAAAATGTAGCACCCTATGATGCATAAAAGGGTTTTTATTATCTTAAAGCTGTAAATCTCCAACCCACCGTGCCTCATTTTTCATCCATACACATGCACTTCATGCGTGGGGTGCTGGTTCATTTGCAGTCAAGTTCTTTCACAATATTACTTCAAGGATGAGTTCAATGCACACTCACCCCAACTACAGTATAACAATGTTTGTATAATTTCCTACTTTGTCAGGTGTTGGAGGGGCACTCATCACATCTAAATCAGGGTACGTAAGTTACAGTTCACTTGTAAGTAGGCTTTTCTATGCTTAAAGTAACCTCCAGAAAACATCTTCTGAGAATTAGGTACTTATTCAGACAGACAAAGCAGACAATTGGAAGAATGCTGGTGAGGCGGAAGATGATCCTGTATATGGAAATGGAAGAAGTTTACTTTATAAGGACTACGTCCACTCAAAGCATCTAAAGGATATTAATTCATTGCTTCAAATCCTTATTTCCCATGCAGCTAGCTGTAGCCTGTCTCAGTAAGATCAGGTGCAAGTCAGGAATGAAATCGGAATTGGAAAATTCAACAGTTGCTAGGCACACTCTCCCACATTTTTTCTCACATGGAGGTTTAAACACAGAGATAAAAGAGACAAACTCACATGGACATGTGGAGAGCATACACATTACACAGATACGAAATGTGGGCTGGAATCTGACTATACAGCTGTGAAGCACCAGATTGTGATGACAATTGGGACAGCAGTGAGTTTTGCAAGATAGAACACATCCTGGATGGGATGCCATTACCTGACAGAGAGGTCAAGGTAATAGATCCTCATCTGGAGTTGCACTGTGAAAGTACAATAGAACTCCAGGCCAGTAGCGTCATGATGTGGCATTTGTTTTGAAATTTTTAGAGTTTTCCTTGGTTTCTAAAAATGACTAATGTATGGCTTTAAGAGTTTTGGAGATCAAGGAACCTATTTGTTACATTTATTTTTGTTTTGGATGTGTTGTTAATAAAGTTTAAAACAGAATATATTCATGCAATGCTATTTTGTGTCTTTGTTTGACATGTTTTCAGACCGTTGCTAGGCAGGATGACTGGTAATGTGTGACACAAAACATCATTACCACAATTTGTGAATTCAATATTCAACATAAAAGACTCTTTGGATTTGATATCCGATCTATCCCTGACTATAATACACATCTCTTGTTGGCTCAGTTACAGTGGATTCAGAAAGTATACAGACCCCTTCATTTTCTGTATACTTTGCTGTTCTCTCAAGTTTATTTTAAATGGATAAATTTGCCATTTTCAGCCATCAATCTACACTCAATATCTCATAATGAGAAAATGAAAGCATGTTTTCAGAAAGGTTTGAAAATTAATTAGAAATCTAAAACTCTTATTTCTATAAGGTTTCAGACCCTTAATTCAGCCCTTTGTAGAAGTTCTCTTTGGCATAAATTACAGGTTTGAGTCATCTTGCATACGTTTCTACAAGCTTTACACACCTGGATTTGGAGAGTTTATCCCTTTCTTCCTGGCAGATCCTCTGAAGCATCTGTAAACTGCCATCTTCAGGTCTCTCCTCACATGTTCTATGGGATTTATGTCGGGGTTGGCTGGACAACTCAAGGACAGTAAGAGATTTGTCCTGAAGTCACTCCAGCATTGTCTTCGCTGTATGCTTTTGTTCACTGCTGAATCATCACCCTGGTAGTAGGTTACATTCATTCTGGAAGAGGTTTTCTTCAAGAACCAAACTATGTTTGGCTACATTTATCTTTCACTCAATTCTGACCAGTCTTCTTGTCCCTGCTGCTGAGTAGCACCCCTATTGATGCCGCCACCACCATGTGTTAATGCAGGGATGGCATTAGGCAGTTGATGAACACTGCCTGGTCTTTGAGATAGTGCTTGGAGTGTTGCCCAAAGAGTTCAAAACTTGTCTCATCAGAGCAGAGAATATTTTTCCTCATGCTCTCAGAATCCTTTAAATGACATTTGACAAATTCTAAGATCTAAATTTTGCTGAGATGGTTGTCCTTCTGACAGGTCCTACCATCAAAGCAGAAGACTTTTCAAGCTCTATTAGAATGACCATCCTCCCTCACCAAAGCCTTTCTTGATCAGTTTGGCTTGATAATCTACTCTAGAATGAGTCCTAATGGTTTAAAACTTCTTCCATTTCACCATTATTGAAGTCATTGTGCTCTTCAAAACACTCAAAGCTTTAGAAATGGTTTTATATCGTTGCCCTGATCCGTGTCTCACCACAATTTTAACACAAAGGTCAGCAGTGAGTTCCTTGGGCTTCATGGCTTGATTTTTGTCCTGACATACAGTATGATTTGAAGAACCATCTATACACAGGTGTGTGCTTTTCTAAATTCTGTCCAATCAACTCAAATTACCACAGGTGGATTAAAATCAGATTCTAGGCATATCACACTTACATGCAGAGTGCCACAGCAAAAGGGTCTAATAACATATGAATGAAAGATTTTGGATTGTGACTTAACAAATTTGCAAACCTTTCCTTAACCATGTTTTTTACTTTGTCATTGTTATTGAGTGAAGATTGATGGCCAAAATGACAAATGTATCTATTTAAAATTAGATCTACAACACAGTAAAGAGTGCAGAAAGTGAAGGGTTCTGAATACTTTCCTAATCCACTGTAATGTAGTGGAAATATTGTGGCTTTTGATTTTGTCGCTTTGTCCTATGACTACAGTTTTTGTCTTACATCCTAGGTGTAGTTTATTAGATTCTTGTTCTCCTGCCTACAAGCATAGCTTGCTTTTCCTAAATTTGCTCTATGTCCTGAATCCATTTACTGTGTCATATAGTCACCTTATTTTCTGAACCTGCTTTGTTATATTTCAATAGAAAGTCTAATGTGTAGATGCAAACAGCTTCTGAGTATAAGGGAGGCCTTATTTTTGTGGTAGCAGTGCAGAAAAGCTCTGGAGGATGCAGTTTTGTAGTCAGGACAGATGAAAGTCAAAATACAAATGTGGCAAACTTGAATAAGGGAGAATATGGGAAATAAAGCATGTGACTACTTAACAAAACCCAAAACACCCAAAGACAATATACTTGGATTTTTGTATTTTCTAGATTGTGAAATATCTTGGTTTTTGACTTGTCCTATGACTGCAGTTTTTATCTACAACCAGGGCATTGCTCATTAGATTCCTGGTCTCCCAGCCATAAGCTTAGCTTGCTTATTCTAAATTTGCTTTATCTTTTGAATCCATATATAAAAACAACTTCTGCTGTTCTGCTTAGCCAGTATACCTAGATTTAAACAGCAGTGCTTTGCTACAGGGATCCAGGCTTCCTGCAGCTATTCCTGAGATTTGTGCATTTTGGGTTTGACCCAGAAATGTTAGAGAGAAATGGCACCAGAAGTGCTTCAATGCCGTGCAGGGCCTAGTCCATCAGATGAGCCTGGAATCAGGAGTGGAGTAAATTCAAGGGCTCACCTGACAAGAAGAAGAGCAGGCCAGTGTGTGATATAAAGGAAGCCTGTGAGAAGGAGCTCATTAATTTATTGTTTGTTAGTACATGTGTTCCACTCTTACAGTTGTGCTTGAAAGTTTGTGAACCCTTTAGAATTTTCTATATTTAACTGCATAAATATGACCTAAAAAATCATCAGATTTTAACTCAAGTCCTAAAAGTAGATAAAGAGAAGCCGGTTAAACAAATGAGACAAAAATATTATACTTGGTCATTTATTTATTGAGGAAAATGATCGAATCTATACTAATAAAAGGCAAAGCCCTCACTGACTCACTCACTCACTCACTCACTCATCACTAATTTTCCAACTTCCCATGCAGGTAGAAGGCTGAAATTTGGCAGGCTTATTCCTTACAGCTTACTTACAAAAGTTAAGCAGGTTTCATTTCGAAATTCTACACGTAGCGGTCATAACGGTCGATAACGGTCAACAACGTTCCGCCATGTTGAACTATCTTATTTATGGCCTCATCTTCATGAAATTTGGTAGGCGGCTTCCCTGCGCTAACTGAAACCGATGTACATACTTATTTCGATGGTATGATGCCACTGTCGGCCGCCATATTGAACTTTCCAACGTCACTAATTTTCCAACTTCCCATGTAGGTAGAAGGCTGAAATTTGGCAGGCTCATCCCTTACAGCTTACTTACAAAAGTTAAGCAGGTTTCATTTCGAAATTCTACGTGTAACGGTCATAACGGTCAACAACGTCCGCCATGTTGAACTTTCTTATTCATGACCCCATCTTCACGAAATTTGGTAGGCGGCTTTCCTGCGCTAACCGAAACCAATGTACATACTTATTTCGGTGATATGACGCCACTGTCAGCCTCCATATTGAACTTTCCAACGTCACTAATTCTCCAACTTCCCGTGTAGGTAGAAGGCTGAAATTTGGCAGGCTCATTCCTTACAGCTTACTTACAAAAATTAAGCAGGTTTCATTTAGAAATTCTACGCGTAACGGTCATAATGGTTGACAAAGTTCGCCATGTTGAACTTTCTTATTTATGGCCCCATCTTCACGAAATTGGTAGGTGGCTTCCCTGCGCTAACAAAAACCGATGTACATACTTATTTCAGCGGTATGATGCAACTGTCGGCCGCCATATTGAAGTTTCCAATGTCACTAATTCTCCAACTTCCTGTATAGGTAGAAGGCTGAAATTTGGCGGGCTCATTCCTTACAGCTTACTTACAAAAGTTAAGCAGGTTTCATTTCGAAATTCTACGCGTAATGGTCATAACAGTCAACAACGTCCACCATGTTGAACTTTCTTATTCATGGCCCCATTTTCATGAAATTTGGTAGGTGGCTTCCCTGCACTAACCGAAACCAATGTACATACTTATTTCGGTGGTATGACGCCACTGTCAGCTGCCATATTGAACCTCCAACGTCACTAATTCTCCAACTTCCCGTGTAGGTAGAAGGCTGAAATTTGGTACTTATTTCAGTGGTATGATGCCACTGTCGGCCGCCATATTGAACTTTTCAACGGTCTTTGTTACTTATGGGCCCATCTTCAAGAAATTGGGTACGCGGGTTCCCAACGCTAACGGAATCCTACTTACGTACATATATATGTCCATAGCCTGCAACTTGGTCACCGTGTGAGGCGGCGTTGGGTCCCCCATCCCAACGCCTCCCACGTTGTTGGCTGCCTGCCTATATAAGGTTGTCCGTCGCTCCAGTCTCTACATTCCCTTCCTTGCTTCGCCACGGGATTCACGTCTCTCTGCTGATAACTACAGCATTTTTATTTAATCCACAGCTTCTCCACTGTTTTATTGTTCATTTATTACGATTATAGTTATTGTGTAGGTATTTTAGACTTACTTTACATTGTTCAGGTACCTATTTCCTTTATCATTCCAACCGTACCCCCATTAACATGTCTATCGAGGTGATCACCATCGATCAAAGAACTATCACTTACCGAGTGGTTTCCATGCTCGGAGATAGCACCTACCTTTTCCATTCTCTTTGTTACATATTGCACGGCCATATCAGGCTCACTCTTGATATCCGGAGGAACATTGTGTCTTATGTATTGAATGACTGGGACAGGTTCAAGGTGTGGACTGATGATGGTACAGGAGATAATTATACTACACAGGAGCACTAGAAGAGTGAAATGCTTAAGCCCTTCACCTATGCATCTGCATGTGTGTTGATGGCTGCCGCTGAATTGTTCGGTTGTTGTTTTCAAGTGTACCGAAATGGCCAAATATTTTACACCTTTCGACAACCACCAATGCCTCTTAAACATCTTAGATTGACAGGTGACGATTTCAGTAGTGGACACTTTGATGTTTATGAATGTTTAAACTCTCAAAAGCTGGATGTGAAGTTATCGATGAAACCGGTTGTATACTTACAACGCTTGACAGATGCCAAATGTCTCTTCAACACAAGTTCTACAAATACTGTCGTAATTGAAACAAACCATGAAACTCAAACCGATTATGACAGCAGCAATCCAAGCTGTGAGATTTGAAACAAGATTACTGTTCACATGGCCAACTGTACATTGCATGCTCAAGAGTAAGCTCAGCACACAGCTTGGTCATATTACAACCAGAGGGCCGAACTCACAATGTGGTATACAAAGAGATCCTTAACAAATAGTTATTGGTATATTTTCCCTCAGTTTAAAAAGGCTTAATTTTCTTCTTAATAAAAATTTTAAGGCAGTTCTTCGCCGCTGCAAAGCGCGGGTATTCTGCTAGTATTACATATTTGTGAGTGGCAAAAGTATGTGAACCTCTAGGATTAGCAGTTAGTTTGAAGGTGAAATTCGAGTCAGGTGTTTTCAATTAATGGGATGACAATCAGGTGTGAGTGGGCACCCAGTGTTATTTAAAGAACAGGGATCTATCAAAGTCTGCTCTTCACAACACATGTTTGTAGAAGTGTATCATGGCACGAACAAAGGAGATTTCTGAGGACCTCAGAAAAAGAGTTGTTGATGCTCATCGGGCTGGAAAAAGTTACATAACCATCTCTAAAGAGTTTGGACTCCACCAATCCACAGTCAGACAGATTGTGTACAAATGGAATAAATTCAAGACCATTGTTACCCTCCCCAGGAGTGGTCGACCAACAATGATCACTCCAAGAGCAAGGCGTGTAATAGTCAGTGAGGTCACAAAGGACCCCAGGGTAACTTCTAAGCAAATGAAATCCTCTCTCACATTGGCTAATGTTCATGTTCATGAGTCCACCATCAGGAGAACACTGAACAACAATGGCGTTCATGGCAGGGTTGCAAGGAGAAAGCCACTGCTCTCCAAAAAAAACATTGCTGCTCGTGTGCAGTTTGCTAAAGATCATGTGGACAAACCAGAAGGCTATTGCAAGAATGTTTTGTGGACAGATGAGACCAAAATAGAACTTTTTGGTTTAAATGAAAAGCGTTATATTTGGAGAAAGGAAAAAACTGCATTCCAGCATAAGAACCTTATCCCATCTGTGAAACAAGGTGGTGGTAGTATCATGGTTTGGGCCTGTTTTGCTGCATCTGGGCCAGGACGGCTTGCCTTCATTGATGGAAAAATGAATTCTGAATTATATCAGAGAATTCTAAAGGAAGTGTATCTGTCCATGAACTGAATTTCAAGAGAAGGTGGGTCATGCAGCAAGACAACGACCCTAAGCACACAAGTCATTCTACCAAAGAATGGTTAAAGAAGAATAAAGGTAATGTTTTGGAATGGCCAAGTCAAAGTCCTGACCTTAATCCAATCGAAATGTTATGGAAGGACCTGAAGCAAGCAGTTAATGTGAGGAAACCCACCAACATCCCAGAGTTGAAGCTGTTCTGTACAGAGGAATGGACTGAGATTCCTCCAAGCCGGTGTGCAGGAATGATCAAAAATTACCGGAAACATTTAGTTGCAGTTATTGCTGCAAACAACAACAACAACAACATTTATTTATATAGCACATTTTCATACAAACAGTAGCTCAAAGTGCTTTACATATTAAAGAATAGAAAAATGAAAGACATAATTATAAAAAATAAATCAACATTAACATCGAATAAGAGTAAGGTTCAATGGCCAGGGGACAGAAAAACAAAAAAACTCCAGGCGGCTGGAGAAAAATAAAATCTGTAGGGATTCCAGACCATGATACCGCCCAGTCCCCTCTGGGCATTCTACCTAACATAAATGAAACAGTCCTCTTTGGATTTAGGGTTCTCACGGAAGGGCTTGATGATGATGATGGTCACGTAGACTTCTTCCTTTTAATCCGTCCATCATTGTTGGAGCATCATGAAGCTTTGAGTAGGTGGAGGTGGCGCAGGCCACCACCACAAAGAAACCGGAAAAAGAAACAGAAAAGAGAGTAGGGGTCAGTACCGATTTTAGAGCCACCATGAATAGTTGTTATGATGAATTGAAAATACAGAGTATCAGGATTAAGTTAAATTACGATTAAAATGAAGTTATAAAAAGGCCATGTTAAAGTAATGTGTTTTCAGCAGTGTTTTAAAGTGCTCTACTGTATCAGCCTGGCGAATTCCTATTGGCAGGCTATTCCAGATTTTAGGTGCATAACAGCAGAAGGCCGCCTCACCACTTCTTTTAAGTTTTGTTCTTGGAATTCTAAGGAGACACTCATTTGAGGATCTGAGGTTACGATTTGGAATATAAGGTGTCAGACATTCCGATATATAAGATGGGGCGAGATTATTTAAGGCTTTATAAGCCATAAGCAGAATTTTAAAGTTAATCCTGAATGACACAGGTAACCAGTGTAGTGACATCAAAACTGGAGTAATGTGTTCGGATTTTCTTTTCCTAGTTAGGATTCTAGCAGCTGCATTCTGCACTAGTTGCAAACGATTTATATCTTTTTTGGGTAGTCCTGAGAGGAGTGCGTTACAGTAATCTAGTGGACTGAAAACAAACGCGTGAACTAATTTCTCAGCATCTTTCAGTGATAAAAGAGGTCTAACTTTACTTATGTTTCTTAAGTGAAAAAATGCTGTCCTAATGATCTGATTAATATGTGATTTAAAATTCAGATTACAGTCAACAATCACCCCTAAGGGGTGAAGGCAAAGGGGGGTCATACCAGATACTGAAAGCAAAGGTTCACATACTTTTGCCACTCACAAATATATAATATTTGATCATTTTCCTTAATAAGTAAATGACCAAGTATAATATTTTTGTCTCATTTGTTTAACTGGTTTCTCTTTATCTACTTTTAGGGTCTGAGTGAAAATCTGATGATGTTTTAGGTCATATTTATGCAGAAATATAGAAAAGTCTAAAGAGTTCACAAATTTTCAAGCACAACTGTATATAGTCTGGTAGCTAGATCAGAAGAGTCTAGAGAAGGCCCTAGTCCTTTTATTTTATTATTTATGTTTTGTTTACTCCCTTGTTTATTTAAGATTTTCCAATAAACACATTGCCAAGCACTAACCTGGACTACTCACGATCACCCATGTGTGGTATCTAGGTCCATATAGCTTTAGGAATAAAACCAATGAATACTAAACAAAAATCAGCACAAATTGTTTATTTCAGCCATTTATTAAGCACAGAAGCTGCAAACACAGGAAGCATGGTCACAGTGCTACTACATACTCCACTGTGCCATATTTTTCAGATATCTTCACCTTTTTTTTCTAAAGCTGCTTAATTATATTTCAATAGATAATATGATGTGTGAATGCTAACAACTTCTGAGTAGATGGCATGCTTTATTTTTATGGTAGCAGTGTAGGAGGCTACTCTGGAGGATACAGTAACGTAATCAGAACAGATAAAAGTTTAAATACAAATGTGGCACACTGGAATATGGGAACACTGAACGAGAAAGTTAAAAAAGAAAACAAAAAAAGAAATAAAAAGTGAATAGTCAATTAAAAAAAGGAAACCAAAAGACAAAAAAAATGAACAAAATGACATAATATACAGGGGATATGCAAATGAGAAATTTGAGAAAAAGCGGAGCTTGCATATATACAGTAGATACAAAAACATATGTAGTGGATTCAGAAAGTTTTCAGACCCCTTCACTTTCTGCTTGCTTTATTATGTTGTAGATTTAATTTGTTAAAATTTATAAAATGAGAAACAGCCATTGTAACAATAATTGCTGTTTTGTTGATTCTTTTTGATATATGGATTTTCTAGATTTTGATCTCCAGCTTTCAGGATACTGTTTTCAATGAGTGATTTTTGGATTTGCTTGCTTTTAGGCCTATGCTCTTTATTTTGTAATCCTTCTGATTTCTTGAAATACTTCAAAAAAACTTTGTCTTGATTGGTTGGAAGGAGAGGATTTTCTGATTTTCCTCTATTCATTTTTGTTCATTTTAGGTTAAGTGAGGTCTGAAGCCTGGCTATTGAATTGAGGTCGGGCTGCCTTGCAGAGAGGCCAATTCAGTAGGCCCAGACCTGAAAGGAGAGCAGATCTGCTCTTTCTTGTATGTGTTCCTGAAGAATATCCCAACATTTTTGTACTTAGTTGTGGCTATAATCTCAAAAATAATAATGTAAAAACAATATTGGTTTATCGAAAGCTCAAAGACAGTATTTACTTTGATCAGAAAGTTTTTACAAATCATTACAGTTAGCACCTCTTTTGGCAACATTGTGACAACGTCAGTCCAGTGCAGGACACACTTACACATACATACCCACTCTATCATATTCTGCTTAGTATCACCAGCCTGCCCAGAAGATGCCCATTCCAATCCAGTTTACTCCAATCGCTAACTGCTGGTTCCAGCCTAGCAGACTTCAAAAATGGGAAGCTGGCTTAAATAGCGAAAAAAGTTCCAAAAAATATTGTGACATTTGAGTCCCCGTCTTGCACCCGAAAACACAAGGTTAAATCTCAGTAATTTAGCAAAACCAACTTTATTGAGCTTGAAACAGGAACAGCACGGTTATTTATTGTAGCGGGATCTACCACTCTCCTCTACACAGATACAGCAATCAGGCAGGGTCATGTCCAGGTCAGTCACCAAGTAATCCTGTTCACTGCATTTATAATGTTCCTTGCATCACCCATCGATGGCAAGCGCTTAAAGCGTAACCACAATGGACTCGATCTGCTTTAGCTGTGACCTGCTGCAGAGTTGGGAGCCCGTGGTTGCCCCGGCAACTGATAAACTGTCTTCCATAGATGCGGTGATCGCGCTTCAGGATGCTCTTTGACATGTTGTTTACAAACCTTACAATTTAAACAATCCTATTACTGCACAACCTCAACTTGTGTGCAAAAAGGCAAAGAATCTTCATAAAAAAGGATTAATCAACAAAAGAGTAGAAATAGGCAAAAGGGATTGCTTAAAATGCAATCTGAATGTAAATGAGTCCACAGTTCAGAAGATGTAATCCTTAAATATAAGCAAAAGAATTACAAATGAAACAGTAAACCCAACAAAAATAGTAATACTTGCAAATACTCCTAATACAAGCATGATGATTTTCATGACCTGAGCTTACTCAGCTCTGGCCTTAAACAGGCACAGAGGTAGAACTCAGAAGGAGTGATGTCAGGGTGGCCCTGCCTCCTGGGGCTCCACAAACAAAGCACAGGGAATGGAATCACAGTTAAAAGGACAATACACAATTCTAAACATAGCAGAAAAACCATAAAAATATGAAAAATAATAATAAAAAAAGTAAAATAAAACATAAAATACACAGAAATACAAACCCTTCCATAATAGGCAAGATTTGACACTAAAACTCTGGTGCTGTGAAGTAGCACATTTACCATAACATACCACTTGATTGCAGTTGTGCCAGTGTTTGCAGGCTGACTTTAAAGGGTTCTTTTTATCTCTTTTGTAAATTATTTTAGGACTTCTGCATATTTTATTACCAGCTTGACATGGACTACTCGGTTTGCAGCTGTGTGCTCTGTCATGAATTGATACCTGCTTGCTCCACTGCTGTTCCTGCATGTTTTGTGAATTATGATTCAAACCTGAGTGCTCCAAGTGTGCCATGGGACCAAGACCCAGGAGTTAACTGCAAAATTGGAAGTGAAACTCACTATTGGTGAAGATCATACTTGTTTTTAGAAGTGCTGTCCCCAGAGGCCATGCAAAAGTCAAAGTGAAGGAATAAGGATTCTTCAGAGAAGAAGGTACTGCTCTCAGTCAGTATAATGATTTAACTGTGGGTATTCCTGGGATAATTGTTTAAATAAATGGATTCAGAGCTACTTCTTCTGAGCCTACTGTTCACTCTGTCACATTATTAGCCATGGGGCCTGCTGTAAGTAAGTCTGCTGTTTCAAAGGAACATAACAGTGCAGGGCCAGGGCATTGGAAGATGAAATCATAGGTTGTTGTGGATGTTGTACTTGCTAAAGCCATTACTACACATGTCACTGTTCTGATCTGGCTGACTCTTCAAACCAAAAATGAAGCATCCTCTCAAAAATCTTGAAGCAGACTTCTTGACCTGCACAGCCTCAATGAAAAGGAAAAGAATTTTACCTTCAAATAACCTAAACAGAAAGAGGAATCCAAAACAATGAGCTTTTAATTTTAAAGGTTTTATTAACAAAATTTGAAAAACATGATCAAAAAAGGATTATCGCTAAAAAGGCAAACCTTAAAGTGAAAAAAACCATTGAAAGTCAAAGGGAAATCACAAAAGTTTGAAACCAGAAATCAAACAATATTAGTATTACTTACACAAAACTCTTAATCCAAAAGTCACTTGTAGACAGGAGTATAAATACCATAGTTCTGTCTTAGCTAGAGGCAATGAAAAAGATTTTAATTAAAGGATCAGGTGATGAAAAATACAAGTAGGGCATAATGTTGAACGTAGCACAAGAATCAGAAAACACTGAATGAAATGAAAGTCGGAATAACAAGATAAAGAAGACACAGGGAATTGCATGTAAAGCATTTTTATCCAAACATTGATAAATGAGAATGGCATGAGCTGGAACTAATAGGTCAGGCTGATGATAACACGCTGCGCACACTCCCATGAAACTCTGGGAGCATTGCCTTGGTAACGGCTGACACTCCTATCACAAAATAACAGTGCCCGATATCAATCCAACATGTCATCAAGAGAAGACATTAAAAATTATTAAGTTTTAAAGAAAGTCAAATAGACAAAAACTTATATCAAAATCATATTCTCTGGATTGAAAAATTCCAGTTTAGCCACCTACTGTAGATCACCAAAATAACCAATGGAAAGGCAGAAAAAATTTAAAAAAATGTGCCAATTTTAAGAACCAAGCACAGTATTGCTGTTATTTCAGGTTTATAAAGGCCTGGTAGTGGTCCCGCAATGGTACTCTGGTAAGGGTGGCCCACCCCTTAGGCTCAACATACATAGTAAAAAGAACATAACCAATGGAACAAACAATAACATGAAACAACAATTGAAACAAAATATAAAAAAATGAAGATAACTTTAAAAAAGCATAATAACATTTACAAAAAAGTACAAAAGGGCTGGCAACACACTTGAGCTAGAGATTAAACTCTGCCATTTTGTGTGATTTCATAACACTACCACAACAAAACCTGGTGATGGGACAAGTGTATTGCACTTTAAGGAGAGTTTTTTGAAGGTGACTAACAGGGGATTGCTGTAAGTTTTATAATAAAATTTATTTGCTACAACTCCAGGTTTTTATGGGTCTTCCTCATATGCTTTACAGTAGATGGCATTTAGTTATGGTAAGAGTAACTGGAACCAAGACATACCTAGCCCCAACTGTTGGTGACTAACACACTAAAATTGTTGTTTTAACTTATTTACAAGGTACTTAATTCTTCTTGAATATATTTAATTTAAAAACAATTCCCTATTATAAACCTGGCAAGCATAAGAGTTAATTTTCTGAGGTACTTTATGTTATATTTTAGCTGTTTGTTTAGGAGAACCCATTGTTCTTTTCTTCTTTGATGTTTTTGCAAAAAAAATATCAACTTTACCTCTTTCATAAGACTACAATTATTTGATTGATTTTATGCTGAAAAGAATGATGCTTTAGGTTAGCACAATCCATATAATAAGTAAATGAATGAAAGCATTGATTAAAGACTCGATAAGTAAACACTTGCCCAGTACAGGTGTATTTATGAACAATCATAGTGGCTTTACACATTTACAGTAGATCATGTTTCATTAATAAGCTAGAAATGGATAAGGAAGCAAGAGATGTATTTGATGACAGAGGAACATACTTGATGTTGATCAGGTACCTTATTAGAGGCCACTGATCAAAGCACCAACAGCTGGAATTCAGGGCACAGTGGGCAAGCGAGTGAAGGATAAACATAAGCACAGTGAACTGCAGCTTATTCTGAACAAAATCTTTTTTTCAGATTATGTGAAATTAAAAGTGAAACCCCTCTGGGATTTGTGTTGTAGCCTCTACTCCTATTAATTTTAATTTATATAAATGACCTAGTAAAAAAAATTAACTAAAAACTGGATAAGATGAAAGATGTCACTGTACTAAGTGAATTAGCAGATACCCTAGAGTCAGTGAAATTCTGTTAAATTAAATTTTATATAAAGTGTCACAATAACGAGACATAAACAGATAGATGTTTGGGGCAGCCACCCGTATAATATGGTATCCCGGCTGCAAAAGTCATTTTTATCAAATAATCTGTACTGAAGTGCATACAACTGAGTCCAGAACAAGACTGAGGGAAAAGGGAAAAAGGGCAGGCTTTTAAAGGGGAAGACTGGAAGTGAGGTCATAAGGATCGAGCCCACGTTCTTCATTCATTGGATAGAGCCCGGACGTGACATCACAGGGGCCGGAGCCGGTAAGGTTTACTTCCATTGGCTCGGTCTTGGAAGTGACGTCAAGAGAGCCATGTGGAATCTCCCGGGAATGGTCTACAGAAAAGGGAGAAAAAGAGTCAGTGCACTCTGCCACATCCCAGCATGCCTCAGAACTGCCTTCACTCCAGCCCTTTAGCTGCCTCCCATGCGCACTTGTGTGACAAAAGTTATTAAACATATTAGTTAATCATAGTCACTAGATGGGTGGGAGAAGGTCTGAAACATGAAAGTACTCCTAATGAGAAAGACTTGGTAGTACTAGTGGACTCATCCCTGTCCCAAACCAGACAGTGCACAGCAGCAGTTAAGAAGCTTATAAAATGTTGGGCTATCATGTCAGAATTATTGTGTACACATTTATTTCTCCATATTATAAAAATGGTGAGAACAGCATCTAAAAACAGTCCAGAAATGAACTGTTGATTTCATTTCAGGACTGTACAGAATTTGGTACGAGGAAAGAGTGAAGGTAGTGGTATTACTGTTTCACATAATGCGGTATGGGTGTGCTAGGTACTGTTTTTATTCATGTGTTTATGTAGGTCTCCTACCAATTCCAGAATATTTCAGTCCACTTTAGACACACACACACACACTGCTGCACAATAAGCTATTTTTAAAGGATTGGTAGTGGAAGTAGGAATGTCTTGTGTACATATAGAGTACAAAGAGGTTCTTACTGGTACATCTGGCCATTGTGGAACTTTTCCACTCTTCAGTGCCAATATACACCAAACCGTATTAAAATACACATCGTGACTTTAAGAAAACACAAATCAGCTTTCCCAGTTATACTGTATGAATTTGTGAGGTTCCTCTAACTATAACTGCCTGATTAAGTAAGATATTCTGTAACATCTGTACACAGAACACTTACCAAGGGAACGAAAAGATCAAGACAAATTAATACTTTTTATTAGTTTATGTATTGCCTGGAACTCTTACAAAGCTTGTATTTTTTTCTCTAGCTTAAATGGAATTGTTTTTCTGTCCATCCTGGCCAAATGTCCTCATCATCAAACTGTCATTCTGCTATATATTTAAGGATTCTGTTTCTCTTATTCATATACAGTATCTATGTTATGTAAGTGTGTATTAATTATTTTTTGTATACTGTTTATACATTATTTTTATTATCTACTTTTAATTTGTTTTTCTTTGCATGTAACTACTTCTTTGGCATCTTGTGAAACACTTTGAGCTACATCTATTGTATGAAAATGTGCTATGGAAATAAATGATATTGTAGTTTTTTCTTTATAATAATTTACATATCAGACATTCTATTTAATTAAGACTTTTAATCTGTTTAACTATTATAAAACATTTAGATAATATTAAGACAGGGGTATTAAAAAAATATACCATTTATCTGTAGGCTGATTGGTATAAATTGATATTGCTTCTTGATTGTATTATGCAAATTAACCCAACTTATGTAAGACCTTGTGGAAATCCAATGGTCGCCTGAACCAAGGTCACCTTAGATGGAAGCGCCTTCATTTTTTTTTCCAAAAATTCCTACAGTTTCACATTTACCAAACCATGCAGCAAGCACATGTGAGCTACATTGAAACCAGTGATTTGAAAGCGTAAGTTTTCCAACTGTTAGACCAATGACAGCCACTGTTACAAGTTCTAACAGCAGCGGTTATTGGTCATTTGGTTTTAAATCATACATTTTCAAATCAGTGGTCCGGTCCTTGAAATGACATAGTGTACCAGGGTAGCATCAGAAGCAACTGGGCAGCGAGCCATGAAGTGACACTCTGTGATATAATTCAAAATTTTGGTTAACAAAATATAAAACAGCAATGAATTTTCTCTTGCACTAGAGCTAGTCTTCTGTGAATTGGATGAATATTATTAGATAGATAGATAGATAGATAGATAGATAGATAGATAGATAGATAGATAGATAGATAGATAGATAGATAGATAGATACTTTATTAATCCCAAGGGGAAATTCACATACTCCAGCAGCAGCATACTGATAAAGAGCAATATTAAATTAAAGAGTGATAAAAATGCAGGTAAAACAGACAATAACTTTGTATAATGTTAACGTTTACCACCCTGGGTGGAACTGAACAGTCGCATAGTGTGGGGGAGGAACGATCTCCTCAGTCTGTCAGTTGAGTAGGACAGTGACACATGTTTGTTACGTAACACATGAAACAGTGCTATGGGGTGAGGGGGGCTTTCATGAAACATAATAGTAATGTTGGAAGAACAAGGTGGATGTATGAGTATTGCTAATGCAATATTGATTTGGATCTATAGGTAAGTGCGTCTGTATGTTTTGCTTCTAGAAGTTGAAACTGTATATGGAAGGTACGATAAATTCTGTTTGTGTCTTTGCTCCAATTCAGCTCTGTGTTGAGTTTTGAGTACAGTATTTTGTTCCAATCGAAGCCTTGTGAAGGAATATGCCAAAAAGAAATCTAGAAAAAAAAAATGTACCTAACATGATTGTATAATTTGTTTTCCTATATAGGAAGTATTTACTAGAACAATTTTCTGGTTTTGATTGTAATATTCAAGTTATCAACATGAGAATATGAATAACAAAGATTATCTAGTTGCGTTATTACAGTAACATTTTTATAAGTTGTAAATTAATCCTTGTAAAACACCAAAAATCATAAATTGAACCGATAGAGTAAAATTCAATGAATGCTTCCTGTTATTAATATTACCATAAACATTAATGAAACTAGCATGTAATGTAAATCTAAAAAAGCATCCTCTTCTCCTGAGGTGTCCGCTAAATAAAAAATACACGCAGCAGTAGTTTTAAATTACTTTGCATGAAATATCCATTCAAGTAAATAATTAAATAACCTACAAATATTTTACCCAGTATTTTAAATTTAAGTGGCCTATACATGTTTCTAAAATAATGTGTATAGAATGTAATTCTCTTGCACAAAAAATAAATATTTGATGCAAAAAAATGCATTTCAAAGAAACAATTTTTACCATTAATTTAACTTTTTTCTTAAAGTCTCTATATTTCTTTTCATTTATATTATATGTAAAACACAATATTTTTTATCTCAATCCCCTGATGTACTAGCTACGCCAATGGTAAGACCACTGCTTTGTTAGATTAGGTAGCCTTGTCACAGTGTGTATGGCAGGCAGGGATGGATCAGAAGTCAATGGGCCTGTCAAAACATTGGACCACACCACCACCAACAGCTGCAGTCAGCCAGAACGAAACTATAAACATGTCTAATAAAAATATGTTATTCAACTAAACACCAATGTTTATTTTTATTTGTAGGACATTAAACACTTTCTAGTAACTTCATTATAGGGGTTGAATATATTTGCATTAGGATTACTTGAGAGCTGGCAATTGGTGAAAAATACAATATACTGTATGCTTTGTTTTTAATAATACAATAAGTATTGTAAAAACCCTGTGATAAGAAATATCGCATTTTTTGTGTAAAAAGAAATGAAGCAATCATCGTTCCAATGCCTTCCTTCCCTACTAACTCATTAAAACCAGACAGCCGCTGCTAAAGCTGAACACACAGTACAGGGCTGGATTTGGATAATCCTGAAACAGCCACATTTAATTTGCTGTAATATTACAATGTTTTATGATTACGTATTATGTGTTCTATTAATTTTCTGCTGTTCCCTTATACACCATGACAATTAGGTGGTAGGGCATACAAAACAAAAGGGATTAATCAGAAGGCTTGTATAATTCCATTATAAAAAAAACACTTTGTACTCACATATCGCATGGGCCATAAAATTCCCCTGGAATTGCATTATTATCTAGGGGGGTCCAAAATCTCTACCACAGCATTTGTGTTTAGCTTCTGAGACTGACTTGGTTTAATTTTTATGAGGGTCCCCTTAAATTGTGAACCCTTGAGCCTGGGCTCAAAAGGCTTGTTCAGGGATCCATGCCTGGTGGGAGGCCTCTACTGGCTTGATGTGATAAAAGACCTCCATCTTGGATTTAATGTTTAAGACCAATATACTCCTTACTACTGCTACTGTACATCTTGTTTGTTTTCATTCTTGAATCTTATGGGAAAAAACTCTTTCAGTTAAAACATACAATGATTAGAAGGTTACATGACAACTGTATTTAAGGTTATGAAGGAAGCACAGTATAAGGTAGGCACTGATTATTCTTTTTAAACAACCTTTTTAATAAGAATTGACTATGGTATGTAATTCTTCCCTCAGAGAACCTTTGGTGCAGGCAATAAGGAGATAGTTGATAGTAGTATCTGCGGAAAATTCAGATTTCAACTGAAATAGAACAGAAGCATCAGTTGACAAGCTGTTTTTGGGCTAATCAGTCTGTTCTTATCAAGATACCTTCCTCTTATCTTACTTTATTTTCCTAATTAACTTCTACCTTATTATATATTTCATATTATCTTCTTATTTTCTTACGTATTATGTTACTATTTCATTTTATATTATCTTCTTCTATTAATCTTTTCATCTGTTTATGATTATCTATCAATACTTTTATTCCAGTTTCTGATTCATCAATTGAGACAAAAATTCTTGCTTTTTTTATTAAGCTGATCGCCTTTAGCCATGTGTTAATTCTAGAATTTTAAATAAGATAATTATTAAGAAAAAGAGGAATATTCTCTGGTAAATTACTTCTATTCTCAAGCAAGTTAGAAATAAGACAAAGCAATCATATATAAAGCATGATGTGGGTGTGCGGGTATGTTTGTTCTTTGTAACAATTCCACACCCTTAGTTCAATAATTTCAATGAAAGTTTTGTACACATATCCCATTTATTCATAGAAAAGACTACTTTGAAATTTGTTTCAGGGCTTATCTGGGAAAAGGAACTGTCATGAATTTGAGTAAATTCATTTGTCACACATAATTATTTTCTGAGAAAAATAATATATATTTTTTTACTTTTATCAGTATGTATTCATTTTTTTTATCATAACTATGCTTCCTAAAAAAGGAATATCTTCTGCTGCCAAACAAAAGTTAGATAGTTGTGCCTTAAAATTACTTCCTACTGCTATTATTTTCATAAATGATATGTTACAAGTGTGCACTTTGTAATCTCACACTCATTAATAAAGATAAGTGGTGAAAGTGAGTGCTCACTACTTGTGAAAAACCATACAGTAACTAGCAAATGAAAGTACCCTGAGGACAAGGAGTAATGGGGAAAGAGACAATTGTCTGAACCACAAAGACTAAAACACCTGCGACAAAACCAAACTCGTGAAATCATTAATCCTTACTGCCTAAGGATCCTTTCCCTGAACTCACTAGAGTCACATTTTCTTTCTTCAATCCAGAAACTTGAATTGGATCAAAGTATGATGCCAGTAATTCTTAAGAGTCGCTGGCAGATGATGTCACATACCATTGTATGTGGTGAATACGTGGAGGCGACACCAAAAACAGAACATGATAGCGACTGTAACTCAAAAAGTAGTATAATATGGAGGTATGATAAAACTTCATAAACTAAATGAAAAATAACCATTCATAAATAATAGCAGTATGAACTTTAAATTGTAAACAGCACATGGAAATTAATTTCCAAATGTCCTAAATGTTAAAATTATGTTAACAATGAAAGCATTTTAGGATTGCCAGAGGTCATTATGAAAAGCTGGTTATGTCATATGATTTAGCATTTTTCTAAGCATTTATGAATTATATTTTTCATGTGAGTTTAGGTGCTTGTATTGATGTTTATTAATGATCATGACAGGTTTGTACACAACTGTGGGCTATCTTGTTAAAAACAGGCATAAGGCAAAACCAAAAAGTAATCTCCTAACAAAGCAAATGAAAAAGGAATAAATAAATGGAAAAGGCAAAACAGATTTGAACAAAGCATAAAAAAGACCATAAAAAAGCATAAAAACATCAGATCTGGTAATTAAAGAAAATTGAAAAGCTAATGATTACAATACAGGCCTCAAGGGCTAAATTTATAGAGGCTATTGTGATGGCACATGTCAGGTGTCCACCGTCCAACACAGCTACACCTCTCTAGCATATTATGTTGCAGCCAGTTTTGTTTAATTGGTGACTCTAAAATCAGCTATTATGAGTGTATGAGTAAGGGTATATCACATTACATGACCTTTCCAGCGATTTAGCCTTCATTTCAGTTGTATCTTTCATTTACATAATCCTTCCAAGTCAGAGGCAGTTGGTAGCACACTCCTGTGAAGCCACTCGCCTAATGTGACATACCCAGCTACTCCCTACTGCTAGTCCATGACTCAGGCTTTAGTCGTAGGGGTGGGCTCTTTGTACATGAGAGCTGACAACCAATGAACACTCATCTAGAAGTACACCGAATACAGTAACAATGATGTTCTAGACCTCACAAACAGAAAGGAAGCTTACCTGTCTGATATCTCTTGTTTTATTTACCACAACAGAATAGACAAAATAAAAAAGGGGCAGAGATTGCTGCTGAACTTGCTGTACCTGTTAGCCCTTTGTAAAGTTCTGACTCTGACAGGCAGCATTGTGTTTATAGGCTGTTTGATAAAGGACCAGGTATTACTGTGCTGGAGGAGCATTGTACAATAGCTCAATCTAACATGCCCAGTGATTTAAAATTGACATTGTCTAAACTGACATGGCCTGGCAACAAGATCAACAACTACAGCTGGCAACTCTGAAATACCCAGTAAATAGTGCAACACTGGTTTAAGTAGAAACAAAAATATAAGGAAAATGATTTATTACATCCTAAATGTAGTAGAACGGTACAGGGCCTTGTTGGAAAAAGCCTTTCACACCTCCCCAAGTGTTTACCTTTCTTCCTTCTTTTACCTCTCTTCCTCCTGCCTACTGAGCTATTATCCTCTCTCCACCCAGTTCTAAGTTCAACTGACTGAAACTTTTTCTGGGGGCCACCCAACTAATGGTATCAAGGGTTCCTGTATTCCAACATTGCATAAGCACCTGGCATCCCCCTGACACAGAGAGACACATGATAGATAACTGCTATCTAATTGCATTGAGGACTTCAGGCCCACTGCAAATTGTCCCTCTGTGCCCTGGACATACAGTACATCAGCTTTCAGGTTTCATACACAGTATTGGGATATACCCAACCTTTAATGAGACTGAAAGCACTGCCAGTGTAGGTACCACCAGGGCATCTTACAACCCAATTCTTGTTCAGCACTAGGGGAAACACCATTGCAGCTGCAGACCCTACCAGGCCACTTATTACAATACATATTCTGGCATTAAGTCATAACTAAAACCTGGAGGTACAAGTTTGGAACACACCCTTTTTGGACTACCAGCTCATTTCTGTGTTTACTTGCCCTGGCTTGTTTACTGTCTACAATCATTTTACTGACATGCCTTTTGACTATGGAGAGAACCTGTGTCATTACAGAGAGAATTTGCAAGTTCTGAACAGAAGATGTCTTAATATGAAGATCAAACTAGGACCAAAGCGCTATGCATTGGTGGAAATTAAAACCTGAATGTACACCAGTGGGTGAGGGAGTGTGAAGGAAAATGGTAGTAGATGGCAGTAACATAATGAAACCTGAGTTGAGAAATATGAAAATAATAAAAAAATGGCTGTAAGGAGTGAAAAGTGGCTAGGATGCCTTGATAATGACTACATGCTTTTGTAACAAATAGTCTAATCCTGGGTGGTTAAGTGGTGCTCTTTTGCTGCTAAAAAAACTGTAATAACATAGCATTGCCACCTAGTGGCAGTTGGACCATCTTTGTTTCCTGACTGGGGTGCCTTCTAAATGAAGGTTGCAGTTGTTCCGTGTGTTGCTGTGTGTGTATGAATGTTCCTTGTGATAGATTATCTACCATTCAGGTCAGACTCCTACTATCCATTGCTATCAGCATTGACCTCAACTATTCTTGATCCAGATCAGTAAAGGAAAGATGGATTGATAGATAGTTTAAAGCCTATAAAATTAATTCAAGTGTTGTACTCAATAATTCCAGCTACCAAAGAGAAGAGAGAACTCTATACAGTATATCAACTTAAAACTCCATGGGACTGCACCTAGAACAAATACATCTTGACATACTCTAACACATGCATATCAGACCTTAGCCTTTTAATGTAAAAATTGCCTTACATGGTGCATGTACTGATTTCAGATAATCTCCAAATAAATGTGGTGTATACTGTCAGTCTGAACTGAGGCAAAGTCCAAAGAACTACATTAGGACTATGTACAGTGCATCCGGAAAGTATTCACAGCGCATCACTTTTTCCACATTTTGTTATGTTACAGCCTAATTCCAAAATGGATTAAATTCATTTTTTTCCTCAGAATTCTACACACAGCACCCCATAATGACAACATGAAAAAAGTTTACTGGAGATTTTTGCAAATTTATTAAAAAATAAAAAAACTGAGAAATCACATGTACATAAGTATTTACAGCCTTTGCGCAATACTTTGTTAATGCACCTTTGGCAGCAATTACAGCCTCAAGTCTTTATGAATTTGATGCCACAAGCTTGGCACACCTATCCTTGGCCAGTTTCGCCCATTCCTCTTTGCAGCACCTCTCAAGCTCCATCAGGTTGGATGGGAAGCGTCAGTGCACAGCCATTTTAAGATCTCTCCAGAGATGTTCAACCGGATTCAAGTCTGGGCTCTGGCTGGGCCACTCACAGACATACACAGAGTTGTCCTGAAGCCACTCCTTTGATATCTTGGTTGTGTGCTTAGGGTCGTTGTCCTGCTGAAAGATTAACTGTCACCCCAGTCTGAGGTCAAGCGCGCTCTGGAGCAGGTTTTCATCCAGGATGTCTCTGTACATTGCTGCAGTCATCTTTCCCTTTATCCTGACTAGTCTCCCAGTTCTGAAAAACATAGTAGGGATGGTATAGGCCTGGTGATGAGCGGTGCCTGGTTTCCTCCAAACTTGATGCCTAGCATTCATTCACACCAAAGAGTTCAATCTTTGTCTCATCAGACCAGAGAATTTTGTTTCTCATGGTCTGAGAGTCCTTCAGGTGCCTTTTGGCAAACTCCAGGCAGGCTGCCATGTGCCTTTTACTAAGGAGTGGCTTCCGTCTGGTCAATGTACAATAAAGGCCTAATTGGTGGATTGCTACATTGATGGTTGTCCTTCTGGAAGGTTCTCCTTTCTCCACAGAGGACCTCTGGAGCTCTGACAGAGTGACCATCGGGTTCTTTGTCACCTCCCTGACTAAGGCCCTTCTCCCCTGATCGCTCAGTTTAGATGGCCGGCCAGCTCTAGGAAGAGTCCTGGTGGTTTCGAACTTCTTCCACTTACAGATGATGGAGGCCACTGTGCTCATTAGGACCTTCAAAGCAGCAGAATTTTTTCTGTAACCTTCCCCAGATTTGTGCCTCGAGACAATCCTGTCTCGGAGGTCTACAGACAATTCCTTTGACTTCATGCTTGGTTTGTGCTCTGACATGAACTGTAAACTGTGGGACCTTATATAGACAGGTGTGTGCCTTTCCAAATCATGTCCAATCAACTGAATTTACCACAGGTGTACTCCAATTACGCTGCCGAAACATCTCAAGGACGATCAGGGGAAACAGGATACACCTGAGCTCAATTTTGTTCTTCATGGCAAAGGCTGTGAATACTTATGTACATGTGCTTTCTCAATTTTTTTATTTTTAATAAATTTGCAAAAATCTCAAGTAAACTTTTTTCATGTTGTCATTATGGGGTGTTGTGTGTAGAATTCTGAGGAAAAAATGAATTTAATCCATTTTGGAATAAGGCTGTAACATAACAAAATGTGGAAAAAGTGATGCGCTGTGAATACTTTCCGGATGCACTGTATAGCTGGGTAGTATTAAACTAATGACCAATCTAATTATGGACTTCTTTGCTGGACCTTCATGTTTCATTGTAAATGTCAATCATATTTTCATTTTCATCCTGTATCTTTCTGAACTATTATTATCTTTTTAATTATCTGCTTGAACAAGTCCATGTAATTAAAGAAACTATGAAGAGTAATTGTAGTGGGAATAAGCTTTTCATGCCAAGTTAGGGAGTCACCAAAAATCTCCTACACCATACTTCTTAGGAAAAATGAAAAAGCTGAACACCTTTGAATATGTGCAGAAATTCATGCACACCTACATATGATGTAAGTGTATCTATTTATACTACAGGAGTGTATAATATATATACATTAATGTGTGTGTATATACAGACAGTCCCGAGGTTATGAACAAGATCCATTCCTATGTCTGTCATTAGTTGGTCTAATATTTGTCTTAGCATATAGCCTACATTTTACCTTTCTATGCATATAAAACACTTAAACTGCCAGATCCTCCAAAATGTCTTGAACATAATAGTAATAATAATAATAACACAGTAAAAGTAAAAATGACTACATACTGTATGATATTGTACTGAAGAGAGTGAAGAATCTATCCTTTGAAAAGGTTCCATCCATTGACCGACTTTTCCACTGACCAATAACATTTCACCTCTTTCCAATCGTTTTATTATTTCCACTTTATTTTCAAAGGTGACTGTTTTCCTTTTTTTTGAAGCACCACCAGCACTTACATTGGATTTCTGCTTTAGTTACAAGGATAAATAAGAGAAAAATGTGAGCTAAATACAAACATACTCATCACAGTGTTAACAGCAATGTGATCCAACTTCCTTCCTTGAGGCAACAAACCACTGAAGCCAGAAAATGCGCAATGTTTTCATGAGTATCATAAAGTTCTGTAGTGTGTGCATACATTATTATGTTATTAAACTCAAATTTTTAATAATAGGTTTTATGGCAATCTGTTCTTTAGTACGAGTAATCCATAAGTCAGACGGTCTTAACCTGTGGACTGCAAATGTATATATATATGAAGTGGCTTGTGGGTTTTTCTTGGCTTCTCAACAAATGATCCTGGCAGTTGGTTGGTCTACCTGACTGTGGCTTGGTAACAACAGAACCCCTAACTTTGGATATCTCTTTAAATTCTTTTTGTGATTTATACAATTCAACAGCCTTTCCTCACAAGTCCTTTGACAGTTCTTTTTGCTTTCCCCATGGCTTAGTATCCAGCAAAGTCAGTGCAGCTCTGTATGAATTTAAATGGACTATTTACACACAGACACTGATTACAATCAAAGAAGTTGCAGGTGTGGACAATCTCCCTTAATTACCCTTAATTTGAACCTGTGTGTGTCAACTTGTGTGTATATCATCAGCCCCAATATTCAAGGGCATGTAAAGTTTTGATCAGGCCCATTTGGGTAATTTCAGTTATCATTATGTTTTAAAAAGGGCACAAACAACTATGTGATAATGAATTGCTTCGACTCCCTAATTAAAAGGAAAGCTTTCTGCATGATTACTTACATTTTCCAAACAATGGCCAATATTTCACAAATTCTACCAGGGTATGTAAACTTATAAGCACAACTGTGATATTCACCATAATAAAAGGATTAATGTTTGTGTGTCCGTCTGGTAGCTATGTCTCTGTCATTCCAAAAAATGGTGCAAAACAAATATTACCATTGTTTTTATGACTCCCAATACAAAATAGCATAGAACAGAGAAATATGCATTGTACGGTGTACTGCAAATGTTAACAGTGAGATCTATGTCAATTACTTAGATTGCAACCCATATTGGATGCGTAGCAAAGCTATAGCCTGAGCCTAGCTTGGTTCTGTGAAACATTTAGTGATCTTCCAGGGTGTGCCATGTCCACGGCACTTCTGGTCACTAACTGAAAAAAAAGCACAACAGGTATGAGATATTACGAGTTCTCCAGCCACCTCTAATAGTTTTCCCTGTGCTTCTTGTTCATTTCCCACAGGATGTCAAAGAAAACTGAGAATGTATGAATGTAAATGATAAACAATTGATATATTAAACTCAAATCAGTTGTAATTAACATAGACAAAAAAGAAAAACAGCAATTTATTTCAAAGAAAATAAACCTCTGGGTCTCAAAGTTATTAGAATAGGCCTTTCAGCTTTCCCTTTGTTCATTGCACAGTATACTGTGCTATTGGCAAATGTCAGTAAGTTTAATGACATTTAAAATAAACCTTAATGAAAACCAAAGCATAATGAAATTTAAAATAAACCTTTGGGTCTTAAAGCCGTTCAGCTCCACCTTTCATAATTGCACAGTATACTGTGACATAGGCAAATGCCAACAAATTTAATACGATATAACAAAGGTCTGTGGTGGCTTCTTTTGTTGGCAAAAAGGCATCCATTCTGGGTTCATGTTCCAAGATCAGGAAGATGGATTTGTTCAAAAAGAGTTATGATGCCAAGTGCTAGTACTGGATATCAGAAAGAGAAGAACAATTAGCAAAGGCCAATCTAAACCGTTGGAAGAATCATTACAAATCATGACTGGATTGGAAAACTAGGAAAGTTGTCCTGACTGCAATATAATGAATCTTTAGAATTGATTGAAATGCTGAGAATGATGGACAATTTCTAATTCTGATTAAAAAAGTCTTTCACATATCTGGGCCCAAAGTCTCTTTCTCCAACAGTACTCTCCAACAGTTGCACACCTATAAATTGTGCTCAATCTGTTTATTTAAAGAAGACATTTACAATACAAATACAATTTGATTTAAAGGAAAAATAATTATTATCTTAAATTCTTAAATTTTCAGATGACGTCACACTAATAGGCCTCATTTCAAGCGATGAGACATAAGGGCATCAGTATGGTGCAGTTAGAATAATTTGGATATTACTATTCAAAAAATCTAACACCCACTCGCAAACCTATCATTTGCTATAAATGGCTCAGCCTTTGGGATGGCAGAGTCATTTAAGCTTCTGGGCAATGTGCTGTCTCAAAACCTTAAGTGGGATAATGACATCACATATAGTATCAAGAAAATCCATCAGAGAATGTTCTTTTCACAACAATCCAGAAAATTCAATCTCCCTCAAGCACTATTGGTCCAGTTTTACACAGCAATCCTCAAGTTCATTCTGACCTCATCTATAACTGTCTGGTTTGGCGCTGCCTCTGTTCAGGATAAAACCAATCTGCAGATCAGAACATCATCAGGATCTGTGAAAAGATTGTTAGGCCGAAACTTGCCATCCATTCAAGTCTTGTGTGAGTCCAAGCAGAGGAAGTGAGGCACAAAGATCATTGCTGGTCCCACTTTTCCAGGGCATCATCTTTCCCAGAGACTTCCCCCTGGACTTCATGTGTTGAAAGCTAAAACAACATGTCACCTAAACATATTTTTTCCATGTGCAGTTTTTCTGACTAACCAGGTCTGTGTTTCTACTCAGTATTTCTGTATGTTTCCTATTTTACCTCTTTACATTTTGAGTTGCCTTTCTATGTTGAATCAAATTGAATCTTTTTATATTTGGCTTTTAGCATTTTGTATTGTCCTTATATGTTGCATCAATGCTACCAAGACAAATTCCTAGTACAAATGAGGGTACCTGACCAATAAAGTGAATTCTGATTGTGAACTGGCAGTCAGTGTATGAACATAAACACTGAGGTGTCACTATCCTATTTCCCACTTTTGGTGATAATCTCACTGTGTTTTTAATTTAAGGTACAGAGATGATATGAACAACCCAAGATTAAGTTGCCCAAAGAGGAGCTCTGTTGGTACCATGTTTGCAAATCAAACCAAAGAGCCTGTTACAGGACAGAAGAAGGACTTTGTGAGGCCCTGACAAATAGAATAGAAGACCCTCATCAACCTACCAGGCTTCAGCTTGGTAGACTCTTCATTTTATACAAGCTAATGTCAATTTATTTTTATATCACCTTTCAATAACCCAAGTAAGGAACAGCATAATAAAACACAATAAACATACAACAACAAAAACAACATTTATTTATATAGCACATTTTCATACAAACAGTAGCTCAAAGTGCTTTACATATTAAAGAATAGAACAATGAAAGACACAATTATAAAACAAAATAAATCAACATTAACATCGAATAAGAGTAAGGTTCAATGGCCAGGGGGGACAGAAAAAACAAAAAAACTCCAGACGGCTGGAGAAAAAATAAAATCTGTAGGGATTCCAGACCATGAGACCGCCCAGTCCCCTCTGGGCATTCTACCTAATATAAATGAAACAGTCCTCTTTGGATTTAGGATTCTCACGGAAGGGCTTGATGATGATGATGGTCACGTAGACTTCTGCCTTTTAATCCGTCCATCATTGTTTGAGCATAAACAAATCTACATAAAAATCATAAATAAAATAATCAAATGTATGCAAACAAAATTCCATAAATTAAACAAGAAGGGCACAGGAATACAAAAAAGCCTTAGCAAACAAACAGGCTTTGAGCTGAGCTTTAAAGGCACTAACAGAAGAAGCAGTCTTAATGAACAGAGGTAAACTGCATGGCAGCTAATGAAAGTGTCCAGCCTCCTTTTTCACAAACATCACTGTCTCAAAGACGCTGAAGAGCTTGAGGCTGATGCTAAAGGTGATGTCACATTACTTGAGCTTGCTATCAGTGTGCAAACTGAAACCGAGCCCTGAGCACAAGGTAAGCTTTATCAGTTCGCAATAATAAAGGGCTGAGTATGGAGTATTGCAAGTGGACAGCCAAAGGAGCCCTACATTTGTAGCAAGACCTTGAACAGCCACAGATTTCTTCATTCCTTGTTCTTATTATTAATTTTATATTTTTACTTTTGACATTTTAGTCTTTTTGACATAGTTTGATCTCAGGCACAAGTCTAAATTGCCCTCTATCTTTCAAATAAATATTGAATTTGTGTCACGCAAATTAATGCACATGTTTTTCTATATCCTACATATTAAGAGCCACCTTAAAATATGATGATTAAAAGTTAAATCACTCTGGAAGATAAATTTTAAATTTCATGTGGATGTAGGTTAAATGGTAGAACCCTCCGAATGAAATTGACAGCATTGTCTTACTACCTTTCCCCCTTAAATTTCCCCCTCCCCCACAAACTTTCATGGAAAAAATTAAACAAGACTTGCATAGATGGTCAACTCTTCATCTCACTCTAGCTGGAAGAATTAATACTGTTAAGATGAATATTCTTCCTAAGCTCCTTTTTTATTTCAAAACATCCCAATATACATTAATAAATCATTCTTTAAGCAATTAGATTCAACAATAACCTCATTTATTTGGAATTCAAAACATCTACGCATCAAAAGAGCGACCTTACAAAGACAAAAGGCAGAAGGCGGCATGGCTCTACCTAATTTCCAGTTTTATTACTGGGCAGCAAATATACAGGCGATAAGAACCTGGACACAAATAGAAGAGCATACACAGGCTTAGACCACAATAGAAGTAAAATCCTGCAGTACTTCTTTGTATTCCTTGCTTTGTGCTCCAATAAACACACGTTATCGGCAATATACTAATAACCCAATTGTTCTCCACTCACTTAGAATCTGGAACCAATGTAGAAAGCTTTTTAAGACGGAGAAGCTTCTATCTGTGGCACCCCTGCAAGAGAACCTCCTCTTTCAACCTTCACAAACATATGCAGTTTTTAATATCTGGAAAAAAATTGAAATTAACTTGCTTAGAGATCTTTATATAGACAACGTCTTTGCATCCTATGAACAATTACATTCCAAATTTAACATTCCAGCTACACATTTCTTTCACTATCTTCAAATCAGGAACTTTGTTAAACAGAACCTTCCAGATTTTCCTCATCTTGCACCCTCATCAACGCTGGAAAAAATATTGCTCAATCTCAAGGAATTAGACTCCATCTCTACAATATATAAAATCATTTTACAATCCGTCCCTTTCAAAGATCCAAGAGGACACTGGGAAAAAGATCTCTCAATTAATATATCAGAAAATGAGTGGAAAGTAGCAATGCAGAGAATTCACTCGAGCTCCATATGCGCAAAGCATACAATTATACAACTCAAAATTATTTATCGAGCACATCTGTCTCGACTAAAACTCTCCAAAATGTTTCCAGGGCATGATCCAACCTGCGAACATTGCAACCAAGTCCCAGCCTCACTAGGTCACATGTTCTGGGCCTGCACCAAATTAACATTATTCTGGACAAAAATTTTTAATTACCTCTCAGACAGCCTTGGACTCACAATCCCTCCTAACCCATTAACAGCTGTGTTTGGGGTTCTTCCAGAGGGGCTTAAAGTGCAGAAAGACAAACAAATTGTGATTGCATTCACTACACTCTTGGCACACAGACTCATTCTGATAAACTGGAAGAACCCAAACTCTCCTCTTTTAAGTCAGTGGGAAACCGATATGTTATATTATTTGAAATTGGAAAAAATCAAATACTCAGTTAGAGGATCCGTACAGACTTTTTTCAAAACATGGCAGGATCTAATCAGTAATATTTTAAAATAAGTTCATAAAGCACAGAGAATTTTTTAATTTAGGTATGTTTACAAGCCTTAAATTTTACGCCATTTGGCTTGCTCTCTCTCTCAAGGGTGGGGATCGATCTGTTCTTAACTCAATTTTTCTTTTTGTAAAAACTTGATTGCTTTGTATGGATTGTAATAAAATTAATAAAAATAAAAAAATAAAAAAATTTCCCCCTCATTTATTCATCCATTATTTTATCTCACTAAGAGAGCTGGTTCAGGATAACATTGAAAAAACATTACTTTGTTTTATTAATAATTATACAAGTATCATCAGCATTTAAATTAATGTCAATCTGTTTTAGTAAATCACATCTCCTAATAGCAGCATATAAAGATTAAGAAGAATTAGTCCCAACACTAAGTCCTTAACTACAGACTAGAATTAGAGAACACTGTTTTCAGACATCTGCACTTCTCAGTGATTTGTTAAATATTACGTAAATCAGCTAAATAACAATGCCTTACAGCCTGAAGGAAATAGTCAAGCCAATGTAGCAGAAGATTAGAGTCAATAGTCGAAAAAAAATGTCCTTAAATTTAAAAGCATAATGAGGATTTCTACATCAGAGGATACTGACATTTCTTTAAGAACATGAGTTATGGCTGTTTCTTTGCTGTGTGGAAACAGTCAAACTAACACTTTTCACAGACATTTTGTTTTTAAGGTAAATTCTAAAGTTCTAAAATTTAGAAGAAATGGCTTTGTAATGAACTAAAAGGAACAGAATTTGCAATGTTTTGTAATATACCCTTCTTTTCAGAAATGTAATACACATACTGTATGTAAAATCACTGAGCAGACAGATAGATAGATAGATAGATAGATAGATAGATAGATAGATAGATAGATAGATAGATAGATAGATAGATAGATAGATAGATAGATAGATAGATAGATAGATAGATAGATAGATTTTTTTAGAACTATATTCTTGGGCTAACCAGTGTTTCTAACCTAAGTGATTCTGGGTATTTGCCTGTCCTCTATGATGAATCCCAATCACTTCTGGTTGCTGCCATATGGTTAGTGTCCTTATGACAAGTTTTGCCTCCTTTCAAGTAATATAGTTCAGATATTGGACTGATGGACTTCCAATTGTCTTTGAATTATCTAGCTGCTTTGATAAATCAGTCCATGTGATGAAAAGCAACGTCTGGTCCGGTACCCATTAATACCCTGGAAACAGAGAAAAGGGGATTTCATTGAAATTGATCACGTATCTTTAAAATACCATTGAGATGTTGTCCAATGACCTAGCTACATGAGCAAATAAAACTGTGAATACTTCAAATTTATTACCTGCCAGTGTCTCAGTACACAAGCTTTTGAATGCCTGCAGAAATACATTTCTTTCTTGATTGTAGTACTAGGGTGTTGTACCATGATAGCCATTATGGATGTAGTGAGAAGTTAAGCAAAATGACACCTTTTATTGACTAACCAGAAAGTCAGCTATGTATCACTTTTTTCACTTCTTCATCACCATCAAAACTGACAATCACACCAAGCTGTAATGTAGTTTCTCTTCTTTGATCATGGCTGTCCTGAGCACTCTGCATCTACCACACCCTGCATTCACTCATATACACTTCAGTGTGGTAAAACAGTGTTCCTATTCTGAGTGCCTAAACAGGGTTAAAATTCAGCTCTTTAACATTTTCTTCCACACAACTCATACAACATTTGTCTGTTCTTCTTTATTGCAAACTGATAAAGCTTTTCTGTGTTTAGGGCTCAGTTTCAACTTGCATGTTGATAGCAAGGTCAACAAGTTTGAAAAATAACCTCTCCCAAAGTACTAATAATACTAATAATAATTTTTCAACTTTGACTTGCAAATGTAAGGCATTTCATACAATTATATTCATATTTTCATAGGTTCTATTTTCCTATCAATTTTCAACCTCAATTCATCCAATTAAGAGGGTCCCAAGCCTGTCCTTTCAACAGGAGATGCAAGGAGTACTAGCAAGTTAAATTATATAGTGGGGAACTGAACCTTCTGGTTTGTGGTTAACAGTTCTGTGCTTTAGCCACCAAATGGATCTCTTGCTTTTTAAAGAGAGTTTTTAATAGTAATAATAGATTCTTATGCATGTGTAATACCCACAGCCATGAATATGTACAGTATATTTTAACATTAGGGCTCTTTTCAGATTAACTAGAGTGAAACCAAGATAGTGCTTTACAACATGACCCATTTGATGTTGGCTGCTAACAGAACAAATGTGCTTATACAGACAGAATGGTGCAGTTCCTCTCATTGCTCTCTTGTTGTTAGTATTGTTTTCATCTTTAATTGAATTTGTTGAAAGAATGTAACATTCTATACAAACAAGTCAAACTTAACAAAACTAAATTCAATTCAAACCCCACCCCATGAGAAAGAAAGGAAGGCCAACAGCCAGAGTAAAGCTTTGAGAGTTGTGAAGACAGAAAGGAGTCTTTAACCCCAATATATATGCTTATTCTAAAATGTTATTGATTAGATCCTGTCAGGTTTTAATACATTTTTGAACATATACTCTAATCGAGAATTAGATTTTTTTGAATTTCATATAGTATATAACATCAGTTACCCACTGACTTAAAAGATGTGGGTTAGGATTCTTCCAGTTGGGCAAGATAAGTCTACGTGCTAATAGTGAATTAAAGGCAATTACAGTTTGTTTGTCCTTCTCCACTTTAAGCCCATCTGGGAGTACACCAAATGCAGCTATTAATAGATTAGGAGGGATTGTGACACCAAGGCTGTCTGATTAAAATGATTTTGTACAGAATGATGTTAATTTGGTGCATGCACAAAACATGTGGCCTAATGAGGCTGGAGCTCGATTGCAACGTTCACAGGTTAGATCTTGCCCTGGAAACATTTTGGAGAATTTTAAACGAAATGGATGTGCTGGATAAAAAAATTTAAGTTGAATAATTGAATGGAATGCTTTGCGCATATGGAGCTCGAGTGAATTCTGTGCATGGCTACCTTCCACTCTTTTTCTGAAATGTTGAGTAAGAAATCCTTTTCCCACTGTACTCTGGGATCTTTAAAAAGGAAGGGACTTTAAAATGGTTTTGTATATTATAGAAATGCTGTCTGAGTCTTCAACACTGATCAATATTTCTTCTGGAATAGAAATAGGTGGGAGGTGAGGAAAACAGGGCAGAATTTGTTTAGTAAAGTTTCTAATTTGAAGGTAGTGGAAACATTGTGTTGCTGGGAAGCTAAATTTGAGTGTAATTGTTTGTAGGATGCAAAGACATTATTTATATACAAATCTTTAAATGACTTAATCCCATATGTTTTCCAAACATTAAAAACTATGGAAGTCTGAGAGGGTGAAAAAAGGTAGTTATCATGTAGAGGTGCCACAGATAAAATATTCTCTAACTTGAAGTGTTTCCTACATTGGTTCCATATTCTGAGAGAATGAAGAACTATTGGGTTGTTAGTATATTTTTGATATCTTGTATTTACTGGTATTTATAAAGCAAGAAATATAAAGAAGTACTGCAAGATTTCATTTCTATTGCAGACCAATCTAGTATGTGTTCATCTGTTTGTGTCAATGTCCAGGTTTTTATAGCTTGTATATTCACCGCCCAGTAATAAAACTGAAAATTAGGTACAGCCATGCCACCTTCTGGTTTAGGTTGTTGTAGCAGGGTTGCCCTTTAGATTCGTGAATATTTCGAATTCCAAATAAATTAAGTTATGATTGAATCTAATTTCTTAAAAAAAGATTTGTTAATGTATACTAGCCAACCCACGGCGTACCATACAACACATAATCAGGCCGGTTTTTTAATGATTTTTAAGCAGAGGGAGAAAATTAACATTTGAAAAATCGGTAATGTAATAAATCAGCATGAAAAGCAGCATTGTAACAATGCACGGAATGAACCAACACACAATCGTCTGAAGTGACTGAAAACTGGCGCACCGTCCTCGCGCCTTCTCATGCCGCAGCCAGACGGAGGGATGGGGGTGCACGTCGCGGAGTGTGGAACGGGAGGAAAGGAGAATGACGTCGATTCAGCTCTGCCCGTCATGCTAGTCTGCTGATTTCTCATTCAGTATGCATTGCCCACTCATGTGCCCACCTCCAACTCGTCACTTGAGTCGCCATCTTTACACATTACAAATGTACCTGTGACTGGCGTAGACTTTTCATTGCTCTGTGCGGTTTTGGCTGCTATTCTATATACTGTATATTCCACCAAGACACCCGACCACGGTAGTAGCGAGGTGGGAGGGGGGTGTGTACAAAGGGTTGGGACGCAACCAGTGGGAGTGTATGAGTCGCACTTAGTGGGACTTAGTTTGCAGCCTGAATGGGGTTCATCGGCTTACCCACGCCGGGTAGACACACGGTCTACCCATGCACAAGGTTCTAGCTACATGTAAACGGAGCTGAAGCATTTCTGCGGGAATGGAGTAAATAAACTGTGCGGGCCCTGCAGTATCGTACTTTGCCTTCAGTGTGCCATTATACTGCAGCTCAATCACCTCCATCTGAATCTGCACAGGTGCAGTTTCCACATCGACTACAAATTGGTTGCGAAACAACTCAAATTTTTTTTTTTTGTTCTTTAAATTCACCAAAGCGCCATGCGCTCAGTTTATCAGCAAAGTGCGTATTTGGGAACACCGTTGTGCCGACTTGGTTCAACATTACTTGGCAACAGGGAAAGTGGGGCAAGTTGCACTGGTGCATTTGTGTCTCCCATAAAAGTAGCTTCACTTGAAGTCACTTTGTGATTTTGCACGGGTAAAAAACGTCTGCTGAAGTGTCACATTCTTCTTTAACTCTTCTGCTTTCTGTATCTTCTGCTTTGCATTCAGGTCTTTCAGGTTATCCTGATGTTTTGTCTCATAGATAAAACTCTGTAATTACAGCCATATTAGCTCCACAAATGAGACACACGGGTTTACCGGCAATGTCAGTAAACATATACACAGCCTCCCATCGGTTTTTAAAGGCTTTATTTTCAGAATCAACTTTTCTCTTTGACATCGTGTGGGCTAGCTTCGCAATAACTTGCAGCATCATAAGCTAGACTTGATTAAAGCGGTAAGTGTTCAAAAAGGCAGCTGAAGTGCTGCATTATGGGATCTGTAGTTTATTGTGTTACCAGCGCTTCATATCGCCGGGCCATTAATAACAATAATATATAAAATGATCTCGCGGGCCTTGAGTTTGACACATATGATCAAAGAAGACGCATGTTTGTCGCTGAAGCGAATTGCTGTATGTAGCGTGTAAAACAGTTTGCTATGGTGCGCAGGCGTGCGTCGTAACCGAAAACTTTTTAAAGATTTCCTACTTCATTGTGTTTTAACCTCAGTTGTAAAGGAATGTTTTAAGGACCCCATGGGATACCCCTCGGTTTTAGCTGCTTTTCTATATATAATCCATCAAGATACCCGACCACGGTAGGAGGGGGGTGTGCACAAAGTGTAGGGACGTAATGAGTGGGAGCGTATGAGTCATATTTAGTGGGATTTCCACGGCTTGCAGCCCGAATGGGGTTCAACGGCTTACAGATGCCTCTCTGCGCTGGATAGACACACGGTCAATGTCATGCATAATTATGTATTGAATGCTAAACACTCCTGGAAAGACACGGATGTCTACAACGGGTTGGTGTGAGAATACAACAGTAAGTGAATGAAAAGATGGAACTCTGGAGAGAGCAAAATACAACACAATAGTGAACCCGCGACATAACAAACGGCGCGTGGCTCAGACTTGCATGCGGACTCTTACCACAGACGAAAGGGACTAACTGGGTGGTCGGTGAGTTTTGCGTCGGGCAAATGGGCAGGCAGTGTGAATGCCTAGAGAGCGAGGGTAGACGCCGTCCGGTGAAAAAAGGAGCGTTGGTGGGCAGGAAAACGTCTTCCGTGTTCCTGCAGGAGCATCTAAGAAGACGCATGTTTGTCGCGGAAGCGAATAGCTGTATGTAGCGTGTAAAACAGTTTGCTATGGTGCACGCATAAGTGCGTTGTAACCGAAAAGTTGGTTTTTAAAGACTGCTTACTTCATTGTGCTTCAACCTCAGTTGTAAAGGGATTGTTTTAAGGATCCCATGGGATACCCCTCACAAACCGTTTCACATGCTGCATATGGCGATTCACCTCCGCTAGAAACATGCCTCTATGAACAGTCAACGTAGCTCGGAGGTGCATGACATTAACCTGACCTGCACTGCATGTGGCCTCTACAACAGACAAATATAAATGATGCCATTTTTTCTGTGTCGTCGCGTCCGAGTTAGTGGGCGTGGCCATGCGAGTTGTCATCGTATCCAATGGTCTTGGAGTTGGTGGGCGTGGCTCTTTCCTGCGTGCGCCATAGGTGTCTCACTTGTCGCCAGCTTAGTGAATCCACGCCTCTTCCGGCGTACTTTCCATGGTTGTCTTGTCTTAGTGAATTATATATATAGATGGGGATATTTTGAAATAGAAACAGAAGCCATGAATACAGAAAATATATTTTAACTTTAGGGCTCATTTCAGATAAACTAGAGAGAAACCGAAATAGTGTTTTGCAACATGACCCATATTGACCAGTTTAAGTATTTTGTGTTGACTGCTAACAGAACAAATGTGCTTATACAGACACAATGGCACAGTTCCTCTCATTGATCACTTGTTATTATAATCGAAATTTAAATTCAAGTCACATTGACTTAGCAGCCATACACGATAAAAATAGCAAAGATTAATCACATATTTCAGCCAATGAGTTTATTTCAAGCTCATATTCAAGTGTATTGTCATGAGTGCATATTACAATGAAATTCTATTTTGCATGACTCCAAGAGACTAGTGACTGTCGTGCAATACCAACAACAGACATTGAATGCAATATAATACAATAAATACTAAATAAAATATTTGCATATATTTAACATTATATACATTTATTTAAAGATAATAAAACTTTAAAGATACAGATTCAAATTTGAATTGTACTATTTTTGGACTTAATTCTTTATGGTATAAGTAATACAGCATACATTCTTGGGCCAATTTGTGATTGTTTGAATTTAATACATGTAAATGTAAATGATTACATGTAGAATGTAAAATATTAGATCTGAATACACAATGGAAGTTCCAAAATTTTAGAGGTACTCCTTATGAGAAAGACCTAGGAATTGTAGTGGACCCATCACTATCTACATATGTACAGAAGTAATCATGAAAGCTAACAGGATGTTAAGCTATATATCATGATGTGTGGAGTACAAGTCAAGGGAGGTTATGTTGAAGTTATATAGCACACTAGTGAGGCCTCACCGGGAGTACTGTGCTCTGTTTTAATTTCCATATTCCAAAGAAAAAAGGATAATTGTAAAAAGTGAAGAGAACAAGCTGATTGTAAGAGGTCAAAGACATATGAGTTAAGAGGAGAGACAGAAGGATATGAACCTTTCAATTTTATTAAAGATGAAGACGAGACATGATTGAAGTTTTTAGCAATTAGAACAGTGAATCCCAGTTGTTACTTTAAAATAAACTCTGCAACAAGTACACAGAGACAAGGTTGGAAACTTGTGAAGAGCAGGTTTTGCATGAATGTTAGAACATTTTTCTTCATGTAAAGAACCACAGACACATAGAATAAATTAGCATGTAGTGCTGTCTAGAACAAGACTTTAGGGACCTTCATATCTGTTGTGATGTAGGATTTTGCATATAACTTGATAAATGTTTTGTATGTCTTTATTTATAATTTAGGCAAACCAAGTGGTGAGAGGTATTCATGTTTGCCTTTCCCAAAACCCCCTTTTTACGACTGTCTCTTTGTAATTTTATGACAGGATTTGGGGGGATGTGTCTTAAACCAGTTTGATCTCCCACACAAAGCCAGGTTAGCTTAACATATGGTCTTGGGGGGGTTGAGGTGTTAAATGTACTATTTCTCTCATTGGTCTGAGATATGGCTGTTTGGAATTGGCTTGTCTCAGAGGCCTTTAAGTACCATGATGTCCTATTGGTTCTAGGAATTGGAGAGAACATCTATAAATGTACTTGCTCAACCACATTTTCTCTCTCTGACTGACTGACATATGATGAAGAAGCATCTCTCTAACTGACCCACATATGAAGAAGCATCTCTCTTGCTAACCTGTGATGATGAAGACAACACAATGAAGAGCACAGCTCAGCAGCCATATTGAACAGACATGTGGCTGAAAGCTGAGCACCAACGATGCCTTAACTAGAGACATTTTAAGTAACTGCAAGTCTGTGTGCCACCTGAATTACACATCACCATTTAATCAGGTTGTATGGCTGCCAATATTCAAATGTACTTTGCATTTTGTTATTATTTATGAATATTATCAGTAATACATTATTTTATGTGTAACTTAACTCCTGCTTGTCTTTTTACTACATCTAATTGCCTGAGGTTATAGATATAGAAGGGAAGGTGGGGATAAGTTATATACAGTGGTAAGTCTGTGAGATTAGGTATTCTAAGGCTACATATTAATAATACAATAGGGGACAGTAGAGCAATTTATATATTACTCTACCAAGATAAAACAATATCTCAACTTGATGCCATTTTGGACAATCTAGGTGAATAACATGGATGAACTTGGTGGGCTGAATGACCTGTTCTTGTCACAATGTTTCTAATGTTCCAATGTAATCCTGCGGCTCAGCAGGTTGCACTTCCAGGGACACAAGTTTGATTTCTGGTAGGAGAACACTTTGTGTGGAGTCTGAATGTCCCTCCTGTGCTCATATGAGTTTACTAATGGATAGTACAACAACAACAACAACATTTATTTATATAGCACATTTTCATACAAACAGTAGCTCAAAGTGCTTTACATATTAAAGAATAGAAAAATGAAAGACATAATTATAAAAAATAAATCAACATTAACATCGAATAAGAGTAAGGTTCAATGGCCAGGGGGGACAGAAAAAACAAAAAAACTCCAGACGGCTGGAGAAAAAATAAAATCTGTAGGGATTCCAGACCATGATACCGCCCAGTCCCTCTGGGCAATGAGAGAATAAAGCAAAGAGTTACAAAATGCAAAAAATACTAAAAGTTTTTGAGGGTTTTAAAGTTGATTTTTGTGTAAAAAACAAGGAGTATCACTTCCTAAAGCCTCATTCACACTTCTGTGTTTATCTGTATTCTTTTCTGCAGCTTTCGAATATATGTAATACATACCATCCATCCATTATCCAACCCGTTATATCCGAATTACAGGGTCACAGGGGTCTGCTGGAGCCAATCCCAGCCAACACAGGACACAAGAAAGGAAACAAACCCTGGGCAGGGTGCCAGCCCACTGCAGGGCACACACACACACACCAAGCACAATTTAGAATCGCCAATGCACCTAACCTGCATGTCTTTAGACTGTGGGAGGAAACCCACACAGACATGGGGAGAACATGCAAACTCCATGCAGGGAGGACCCAGGAAGCGAACCCGGGTCTCCTAACTGTGAGGCAGCAGCGCTACCCACTATGTCACCGTGCCGCCGTAATACATACCACACTGGTAAAAAACAATTGCATTTATACATCTAGTTCAAAATTACACAGAGAAGTGCAGTACATTTTTAAAAAATATGACATGCTGCATATTTTCTACACAAAGACATACCAAAACACATCATTATGCACATTAATGTGTTTTCTCCACAGCAAAATGTCAGTAGATGGAAAGATGCCACAGCCATACACCTCCAACAACTGGGCCATTACTTATCCAAGATGGAGATATTCACACTGCTGGTAATTTGTTTTTTTTTTTTTATTTCTTTTTAACAAAACTTTTTATTAAATACTTAATAACAGACAGACACATGAAACTAAACACCTTTCTTCTTCGTGTGAATGGCATGAATTTCACTTGGAAAGAAAAGGCAATTTATTTTGCAAATTTGTTTCTGTGAAGTGAAACACTGAGCTGCTCTGCAAATTAATTTTTTTTGTAAGTCATATCACTTACCCCCTATAAATGCTCTTTCACCAATCTTCAGAATATATGCATTAAGGTTAAATGATGACTATAAACCTAGCTGATGTAAGTGTACACAAAAGTATGCCCTAAGCACTGTTTGCTGTGCACCTGTTGGTTGTGGGAAAAGATCCAGCTTTTCACATATGTTTTCTTTTTTAAATAAGAGGACATAAAATGGCTGAATGAATGAACATATGAGGAGAAATTATAGGGCTGCATTTTTGAGGAGGAGGCAGAAGCATTTTTATGGTGGTGGATACCCCCTTGTCCTATACAAAATGGAGCCACCATTTAGAGGAAGTGTTACACTGTTTGCTTAATTAATCTAGAATTATTGTATTGTACTGACATTTTGGATGTAATTAAGAAAAGAAGCAAATGAAGGAATGAATGGCTTCCCACTGTTGCAGGCTTTATTTGTCTTTATGTCAATGCTTTACTCTCTTAAGTCTCATCGATTACTATGGGTCTTGCTTACTTCTCTTTATTTCCCAATTCTATTTCCCACATTGCTTAACATCCTCATGTCTTGGACTAAATCAACAGTTCCAATGTCTCATCTTGCATTGAGCTCTTTTCTGCTGCACAGGCTCCTGGGTATCATCTCTCTGTCTGCCATATGTCAGCAAATAGGCCATAACACCCCTTGGGAAGGTTAAGGATTACTTACATGCATTGTTCAGCTCAGTTTTAAGCTGAAAATGGAAAGCTCCACTGGGTTTTGTCCCATATGGTAACTTTCTCTTTTAGCTATGAGACTAATCAGAAAGCAAGCATGATTTGTCAACCCTGATCACTACACTTTAACTCAGCCATTACCATAAATTGTTATTTTTACTCTTTGGCTTCAACAAATAAAGTGTTGTTTGTGTTTCATTTTCAAATGGAAGCTAGACTGTTTTTCTGCTTGTTTTGTTCTGGCAAAGGGGCTTGTGAGACATCCTGATTATTCCTGACCTTCTGCTGGGTCAATGAAAACTGATGTCATTCGATATCCTGTTGAGAGAGCCGTGGTTAAGGCAAAGCAAGTCAGGCGAGCAGCTGGACTAAAACTATTTTTGGTCTCTTCCTCCCCTCCCAGCTTTGACCTGAGGGGCAGAGGCAAACAGGTTGAACCTGACGACAAGGAAATACAAAGCTGTGGACAAAAACAGAGCGGAGACTGTTTGGGGGGCCAGGAGGTGGGGGTAGGGTGATTGCTGGTTTCAAGTTTCACAGCAATTGTTTGTTGCTTTACTTTAAAAATAGCTGCCATTATCTTTTTTTTGATGCTAGAGTTAGAAAGCAACAATACTGAAAGGATGTCACAAGGGTATCCTGGTATACAATATTACTCTTCTGCTATCACTTGTCTATTTATTGATTTTCCTGGTTAACACATTAGAGTATTGCATTCATCTATCCAAAAAAGAAATACACCAGTGTATCCAGTAATGATGTTCAGTGATTGCCTGTGTTTACGTGTTCTCTCTTTCTTCATGTCCTCCAAGCTTCCTCCCATATCTCAGACATCTGCATGTTAGCATTACTGGTGACTCTGAATTCCACATATGAGTGTGTGTGGCCTGTGATGGACTGGGGCTTCATTCAGAGTTGGTTCCTGCACAACGCAGCTGTCCCATTTAACCTTGAAATAAAAGCAAATGTAGAAAACTGATGGCCAGCACTCATATTTTAGAAGATTGCTGAAATTTGCCACTAGGTGTCAATCTATTCTCTGAGTAAAGTCAAGGGAAATGATCCGTTATAGTCACAACAGATTCTTTACTACTGTTGTCACATTTGACTGTATAAGCTGTGATGTTTTTGGGGAATCTTTTCTCAGATGGAAACTATTTCTAGAAATTGATTAGTGTTGTCATGCAAGGTTTAATTTGTGGTGTTACAGTCCATAATGTTATGTTCCTACTAATATGTAACCTTGTTGCAAATTTAATCAAGGCTATAGATCTCCAGACTGAAGACTCTCTTCTTGTTTGCTGTACACAAAAACCTCAGATTTCTCAATTGTCAACCTCCATACATGAATACCTGAACGGGTCTATCCTGCCCTGGCCCAGGTCCACAAAGTTCAGGGACCCCTCATGAAACTGAAATGGAATCTCTGAGGTAGAAAACAGGTGTGGTAGTATGACTTTTGGGCCTCCTTCTCTAGTTGTGTTTTATGCTTTATTTAAACCTGGTGGTATATCTTGACTACAATAGTTAGTTGAATTACAATATTAAACAGAGATACTATTGATGGTTATGGCATTATTACTTGTAGCTATACATAATTGTTCAATACACATTACGCATATTACACATCACCAAAATCTAGTGCCACACTTCTTGCTTGGTTTTAACAAGGACAATTTCAAATTAATCGCCAATTCTTGTTATTGCAACATGTGTTATTTTGGGGCTTTTCTTTAAAAATAGAGTATGCAGAGTATGCATAGGCTGTTGTGATTCTTTTCCCAAAGAACAGCCCTTCATGTAAAGCATGCCATGTTGTGTAAATTATGTATTATGTGCTCTCTATTCAGGTGGAATGCAGCTGAAGTTATAGTATTGGATTGTGTTGTATGTCCTATAAGTACAAACAGGAATTGACATTTGGTTGAATAATTCACTTTAATCACTGATTCACTGATGGCAGGGGGTGTTGGATGGGAATGCCGATGTCTTGTTAGGGGTCTATGGACTTGGTATCCATCTCTGGGAATCTCCAATATGCAGATCTTACCTTAATGTCCACTTCCTCAGTCTTTCTTCGCACTTTTCCAAACATCATCCATCCATATATCCATGTATTTTCTGACCCACTTGTCCAGTTCATGAGCACAGAGGCAGAATGCAAGAAATGAAATGATGCTGGATTAGATGCAAACTCCTTGCAGAGTGCAATTAGATAGATAGATAGATAGATAGATAGATAGATAGATAGATAGATAGATAGATAGATAGATAGATAGATACTTTATTAATCTCAAGGGGAAATTCACATACTCCAGCAGCAGCATACTGATAAAGAACAATATTAAATTAAAGAGTGATAACAATAAAAGTATAACAGACAGACAATAATTTTGTATAATATTAACGTTTACCCCCGGGTGGAATTGAAGAGTTGCATAGTGTGGGGGAGGAACAATCTCCTCAGTCTGTCAGTGGAGCAGGACAGTGACAGCAGTCTGTCGCTGAAGCTGCTCTTCTATCTGGAGATGACACTGTTCAGTGGATGCTGTGGATTTTTCTTTATTGACATGAGCCTGCTCAGTGCCCATCGCTCTGCCATGGATGTCAAACTGTCCAGCTCTGTGTCTACAATAGAGCCTGCCTTCTGCACCAGTTTTTCCAGGTGTGAGGCATCCCTCTTCTTTATGCTGCCTCCCCAGCACACCACCATGTAGAAGAGGGCGCTCGCCACAACCGTCTATTAGAACATGTGCAGCATCTTATTGCAGATGTTGAAGGACGCCAGCCTTCTAAGGAAGTATAGTCGGCTTAGTCCTTTCTTACACAGAGCATCAGTATTGGCAGTTCAGTCCGATTTATCATCCAGTTGTACTCCCAGGTATTTATAGGTCTGCACCCTCTGCACACAGTCACCTCTGATGATCACGGGGTCCATGAGGGGTCTGGGCCTCCTAAAATCCACCACCAGCTCCTTGGTTTTGCTGGTGTTCAGTTGTAGGTGGTTTGAGTCGCACCATTTAACAAAGTTCTTGATTAGGTTCCTATACTCCTCCTCCTGCCCACTCCTGATGCAGCCCCCGATAGCAGTGTTGTCTGCAAACTTTTGCACGTGGCAGGACTCTGAGTTGTATTGGAAGTCCGATGTATATAGGCTGAACAGGACCGGAGAAAGTACAGTCCCCTGTGGCGCTCCTGTGTTGCTGACCACAATGTCAGTCCTGCAGTTCCCGAGACGTACATACTGAGGTCTGTCTATAAGATAGTCCACGATCCATGCCACCAGGTATAAATCTACTCCCATCTCTGTCAGCTTGTCTCTAAGAAGCAGAGGTTGGATGGTGTTGAAGGCACTAGAGAAGTCCAGAAACATAATTCTTACAGCACCACTGCCTCTGTCCAAGTGAGAGAGGGATCGGTGTAGCATATAGATGATGACATCCTCTGCTCCCACCTTCTCCTGGTTTGCGAACTGCAGAGGGTCGAGGGCGTGGCAGACCTGTTGCCTCAGGTGGTGAAGCATCAGCCGCTCCATGGTCTTCATCACATGTGACATCAGAGCGACAGGCCGGAAGTCATTCGGCTCACTAGGATGTGATACCTTTGGGACTGGGGTGATGCAAGATGTTTTCCAAAGCCTCGGGACTCTCCCCTGTTCCAGGCTCAGGTTGAAGATGTGCTGTAGAGGACTCCCCAGTTCCAACGCACAGGCCTTCAGCAGTCGTGGCGATACTCCATCTGGACCTGCTGCTTTGCTGGCACAAAGTCTCCTCAGCTCTCTGCTTACCTGGGCTGCTGTAATTGTGGGTGAGGATGTCTCTCCTATGCTGGTATCAGCAGAAGGATGGGTGGAGGGTGCAGTGCTCCAAGGTGAGAGTGGGTTAGGGTGGTCAAACCTGTTGAAGAAGTTGTTCATCTGGTTTGCTCTCTCCACGTCTCTCTTGATAGTGGCACCCCACTTCGAGCTGCAGCCAGTGATGATCTTCATCCCATCCCACACTTCCTTCATGCTGTTATTCTGCAACTTCTGCTCCAGCTTTCTCCTGTACTGCTCCTTTGCCGCCCTGAGCTGGACTCGGAGTTCCTTCTGCACGCGCTTGTTTCATTCTTGAAAGGTAGTGAGAAAGTCTTTTCAAGTGATCTTTTGATAGTTCTTGTAGCAAAATTGGAAATGAAGCTAGACTGTGTGACTTAATTTCTTAGTGATACTCCTCATTATGAAATGTGCAATAACGAAACAAACACTGATTTGAAAGTGCAAAGTGCCATAGCACAGCATTAGTGCTCCATATAGTGCAGACATGGGGATTTCTCTGTTATCAATGGGCTTTCTACTTTTCACTTTTTAATGTTCATCCTATGTGGGTTTGTTTCCTAGCACAGTCTGAAAACTTGCTACTGCATGAACTGCTGAATTAAAATTGTCTGAATTTGCCATGAAATAGACTGGCCTCTGATCCATGTCCTTCTTGCATCTGTTGCTTTAAGACAAGGGTCCAAATATCTGCTGTCATGTTGGACACAGCAACTTTTGCAAAATGATAATGATGTAAATTGTACTGCAAAACATTTTTTTACAATGCCAATCCAAAGTATGTACCCTCTTGGAAGTTTTCATATTTTATTGCCATGCAGCGTTGAATTATAGTGAATTAATTTAGCATTTTTGATGCTAAATTGTCAAAGTGAAAACTGATCTCTGCAAAGTGGTTAAAGTTGAGTACAAATACAACCCCAAATCAGAAAAAGTTGGGGTGGTATGGAAAATGCAAATAATAATAAAAAAAACAGTGATTCTTAAATTTACTTTGCAGACAGTATAAACCAAAGATATTTCATGTTTTGTATGGTCAGCTTCATTTCATTTGTCAATATACATCCATTCCTGCATTTCTGGCCTGCAGCACATTTGGAAAAGAGTCGGGATGGCGGCAAATTAGTACCAGTAATGAGGCAAAAAAATGAAATATCAATGTGATTTCAAACAGGTGATGTCAACAGGTGATTGTAATCATGATGTGGTCCAAAAGCAGTATCCACGAAAGACTGAGTCTTTGAGGAGCAAAGATGGGCAGAGGATCTCCAGTTTGTCAACAAATGTGTGAGAAAATTATTGAAATGTTCAAAAACAATGTTCCTTAAAGAAAGATGGGAAGGGATTTGAATATTTCTCCCCCTACAGTGAATAACATCATCAAGTGATTCAAGGAACCTGGAAAAATTCAGTGTGTAAAGGACGATGGCACAAGCCTAAGCTGAACACCCGTGATCTCCAACCCCTCAGGCAGCACTGCATCAAGACCCGTCACTCATCAATAGCTGATATAACCACATGGGCTAGTGATTACTGTGGCAAACCTTTGTCAAGTACCAAAATGCGGGGTTACATTCACAAATGTCACTTAAAACTTTACTATGCAAAAAAAAAGCCTTATGTTAACCATGTTCCGTTGGGCCATCATACAGTGGAAATGTGTATTGTGCTCAGAAGAATCAGTATTCCAGATCTTTTTTGGAAGAAATGGACAACATGAACTCTGGACCAAAAATGAACAGAACCATCAAGACTGTTATCAGCAACAAGACCCAAAGGTAGGGGCTGTCACGGTATGGGGTTGTATCAGTGCTCTTGGCAGAGATAATTTATACTTCTGTGATGGCAGCATTAATGCAGAAAAATACACTAAGATTTTAGAGCAACATATGCTGCCATCAAGATGACATCTTTTCTGGGGACATCCATGCATTTTTCAACAAGACAATGCAAAAGCACATTCTGCACACATTAAAAAGGCATGGCTGGAGTAGAAGAGGGTACGGGTAGTGGACTGGCCTGCCTACAGTCCTGACCTGTCTGAATTGACAATGTGTGGAGAATTTTGAAATGAAAAAAGCGATAACAATGACCCTGTAGTGTTGCACCTTAAGTCATGTTTGCAGGAAGTATGGGACAAAATAACAGCTAAAACATTTCATTGCTTGGTATCCTCAGTGCCAAAACATTTTTTAAGTGTTGTGAGAAGGAATGCTGACATTACAAAGTGGTGAATGCTTCACCATCCAGACTTTTTTTGGAATGTGTTGCCTGAAACGCAACATGCGATATATATTAATTAATGAAATGAAGTTGACATAAACATGAAATATCTTGGGTTCATATTGTCTGCAAAACTAGGGTGTTGTACCATGTTAGCCATTATGAATGTATTGAGAAGTCAAGCAAAAATGACACCTTTAATTGGCTAACTAAAAAGATTACAATATGTAAGCTTTCAAGGCAACTCAGGCCCCTTCATTCTGCTTGACTTCTCACTACTGTCTGCAAAGAAATAAAAGTCAAAGTAAATTTAAGAATCATGCCGCTTTTTAATTTTCCATATTGTCCCATTGATTTGGGGTTGTATAAAACCCAAAGTAACTGACTGTATATGTACTCACTACCTTCAAGTATGACCCCTTATCCATAAATAGTTCAATGGAGATCACTTGTCTGCAGTCCAGCTGATTGTAGTCTTAATGCACCTTATCTGGATGATCCAGCTTGCGGTGGGTCAGTATCACGGCCTAACCTAGACAATGAAGACACAAAAACACTCCAAGCAGTCCCAAGAAGAGGTCACAGAAAAGCACAACTTGGGGGTTGGATGAAAACTGAATATCCAAGTCACTGAATATCCCTTGGAGTCCAGTTAAATCAATCACTTTGAAATAGAAAAAGAACAGAATCACTGGAAATCTGTCTAGAGCAAGCCGTCTGCAAAAATAAAGTGTTATACAACATTGAATCACTGTGGATTTAATTTAGCTTTATTGGTACTGATCAACAGAAACAAATCATTGCAAAGTGGTCTAATTTAATTTCAGAACCATCCATCAATTATCAAATCCGCTATATCCTAACTACAGGGTCATGGGTGTAAGCTGGAGCCAATCACAGCCAACACAGGGCGCAAGGCAGGAAACCCCAGCCACGGCACCAGCCAACCGAAGTTAATTATAAATATAAAACAAAATAATTGATCACATAAATATTCATCTCATTAAAGTCAGTATTTAGTTGATGCTCCTTTGGTAGCCATGACAGCTTTGAGTTTGTGTGGACAGGTCTTTATCGGCTTTGAACTTCTGGAGACTGTAATTTTTCCTCATTCTACTTTACAAAACTGTTCAAGTTCTATCACGGTGCATGGAGATCATGAGTGAAGAGTCTTTACCGAGTCTAGCTACAAATTGTCAATTGGATTGAGATTGAGTCAGCAATTCCAGAGGCCTCATTCATAAAACTTTGTGTGGGTTTGATTGTGAAAATATGTGAACACCAAAAAACAGGAAAATGCACATGCCAAAAATAAATCAGATTTTGAAAACCTGGCATATGCAAATTTTTGCCTAATTTACTCTTCATAAATCACAATCACCTTGTAAATGTGTATACGTGAATTCACCACCAACACCATCCAAAAACATCCATATATGGAACATGCTAATAACCTCATACTTATGCAATCAAATGCTGCAGAATTTCATTGGCTGGCACAGAAGCCTCCCTCTAATGCACTGAAACATTGCCACCTGCTTAAAGAATATCTGGCTGCACACTGCAACAGTAAGTGCAAGATTATGTTGCAGCATTATAGTGCCTCTCTGTGTTCTGGGAGTGATGGAATGGTGTTATGCGCTGGCCTCTTGATGGGTAGCCACTGTCATCTGGCATATGTAATGACTTGTTTGCTGTTACAATAAATAATACAGGCTATATAAAAAACTGATAGTTCAGTCAGTTACCTAACTAACATGTCTGCTCCCATGTATAATACTATCATGTTTGCCAAACCTGTTTTGCCTCAAAAACAAATGAATCATGGGTTGACCCAGGCCACTGACCCATGACACTAGTCAGTATCATCTTGGCATCACAGATGACTTGTGTTAATGGACTGTCACTGCTCACAGTTAACAAAAGCAGGTTCATTCATTATTGCAGTATGAGTGCAGTAAATTGCTTTGATTAAGTTAGGAGAACCATACACTGCTGCAGATTGCCTTTGTATGCTGGCAAAAACATGTCATGCTTTAAATATGTGCACCCACACTATATGAAAACTGGATACATTTAATTAGCACAGCATCCTCATTTCCAGTATAAATTACACAATAAAGTTACCAGCACCAAACCCTTACAGTACTGAAGTAATCCTTAAAATGAATTGGAAAGAGTGCTTCAATACTGTGCATTCAATTTAAGTGCTAAGTTAACAGTGGTAATATTGCTATGAACTGATCTGAAATTAACTGTTCAGGAAATTAAGAGACTGAAGTAAAATGTCCCAGTAGAACAACTCTTCTGATTGATGATCAAGACTGGTGATTATTTATTAAAAATCACAAAGTGTTCCTTTATAATTAAATTAACATATCTGTGTCAATCTTCCCTTTTGGGGAGACAGCCTCACTCAGTATTTCATAACTCTACTATAAAATGGCATACTTTTATTATCTAATAATTACTTAGTCATTTTGGTAACTTGGGGAAAAAGGGATAAGAATAAATTAAAAGTTTCATTATCTATCTATCTATCTATCTATCTATCTATCTATCTATCTATCTATCTATCTATCTATCTATCTATCTATCTATCTATCTACAATGGATAATTAAGATCTTCCTATTTATATAATTCTATTTATAAGCGTTTAATGAGGATTATCTTTCTGTCTATGTTTTAAAGACATCATATTCTACCCTTTGCTTTGTTTTAATTTTTTTTAATTGTTCCCCCCAGAATTATATCATGGGCAGATTAAGTTGCTTGTCCAGTGTCACACAGTCAGTCAGAGATGGGGACTGAGTCAACAGCATTGCTGATTACACAACATTGCCTTAAGCACCGCACAAAACATATCTAAAAACACGTGTCACTCTTCTGCATGTAGGTCTGACATCAAAGTCTTCCTCTTTGCTGATATGCAATAAGAAGGTGAAATTCTACTGTGCTCATTTAAGAACTTATACTGTTTAAACACTGGAAAGAGTTTTTTTTTTTCCCTCAAAGGATGACAGTAATCAAAATATTATCAGAAGATAAGTCTCCACTAGAGTTTTAGCTACACCGGGATGTACGTATATTCTAGAACCATTCATCAGTCAATGCAAGTGATGGTCATTCAGTTCTTGTGTTTCAGCCCAGGATGAAGTTCCACTTTTTTAGTTTTGCTTTTTTTTTTTTTTTTGAACAATACATGGACAGTCCTCCTCAACAGCCATCTTGTTCTGATTTTCCAAATACAGCAATGCTAACTGTGCCTTTTTCATGTTGGCTTTTCTTACTGTAGCTAGCTCATACTTTCCATTTCATTCAGTCACAGTCAATCAATATGTAAAACCTGCTGGACTCCTAAGGCACTTGAAGTGACAGTCGACATTTATATTTTATAGATTTATATTATTGTTTTCTAACTCAAAGTGAACTTGATGGATCTTGCTTCTGTATATATTGTCAGGGATGCCAGGGGCCATGACCCGGCCGGGACGACAGGAAGGACCGGATGTGGGTCTGCACCCATCCTGGATCACGTGGGGGTTGCCTTCCGGGTTGCTTTGGGGGCCACGGATACAGGGCATGGAAGCCCTACCCTGTAGGGGCCCGTGGTCACCGCCAGGAGGTGCCCCAATGCCTTGGGGACCTGTTACCCCAGCACTTCCGCCACACCAGGAAGTGCTGGGGGGAAGATTTATGACGGCGCCCGGAGAGCAGCCGGGAGGACAGCTGGCACTTCCGCCACGGTAGGAATGCCGGGAACACCTGGTGCTCATCCGGGACTTGTATAAAAGGGGCCGTCTCCCTTCATTCGAGGCTAGAGTCGGGTGGAAGGAGGACGAGGCAAGAGGAGCTGTGGAGGCGGCCCGAAGACAAGGCATTGTGGCCAGGACTGTGACTGTTTTGAGGTTTGTGCACGTGACTGATGTCTGAGTGACCATTGGCTGGGGTCTTAGTGACCTATTATTGTAAATATTGTGTTTAATAAACGTGTGGTGTTTTTAAACAACATGTCCGCCTGTCTGTGTCCGGGCCAAGTTCACTATATATATATATATATATATATATATATATATATATATATATATATATATATATATATATATATATATATATATATATATATATATATACAGTATATATATATATATTCATTTTGGCTAATCATCCTTGTGACTCTAAATTGGATTGGATTTGAGAGCATGATCTTTTATCAGTGTACTTTTTGCATGTTGGTTAAGCTTGAATAATGTGTCTCTGTTACAAAGGATACACAACATAGAGACAGAAAGCCATAGAAATCCATCCATCCATTTCTCCATCTGTACATATTTATATTTGCAGTGGACAGACTCCCCTTTTTCCAAAACAGATTCCAAGTAACTTGATTCACTGGCCTTTGTGGCCCTTTTAAGTGATAGTCATTACTGATCGGTTTGTAAACTGAAATCGTGAAACAGAAGCTCAGCTCTTCTTCAGTCACGCAGATCACTGCATTGCCTTTGAAACTCCTGATGTTTATCAATCCAGGACTCAACTTCACTTTCTTAACTACACTCATTTGTGTAAGGGCTCCCATGGGATTTGCAGCAGCTGTTCTTCACTTTCTTGTTTGCTATCATCAAGTATTTTCTGGTAAAGAACCATAAAATGAGATTTTCAGGTACTAGTCCTCATCCCACCTGTGTTACGAGCTTAATGGTGAGTTGAATATGTGTGTCACCAGGGACCATAAACAAATAAGACCAAACAGAATTGCTACCCTTAGGCACCTAGCTGAATGCTCTCCAATCCTTGACTGCACCTCAATATCCTTTACTTGAAAATTCTTCAAAATCTCAGTGAAGTCCTTCACCCACCTTCAACACATGTATCGTTACTTCGAGAAATAGAAAGTCTTAAAAGAAAATAACCAAACAGTGCTGACATCATCCCACACATCCCTTACCCCCATGGCTCTTCTTACCAGACACATTTTATCAGTAAAGTGGGCATAGACTTGATTATTGGGTCATCAAAATTTTGATGAGTCAATATTGTTACATGTATTGGGTACTGTGAAATTTTTACTTGAATGTGCTATTCAACATGCCATCTGGTGTCAAGAGCATGCCTATTAATATGACTTTTTATGGTCATGAATTTCATATACTAGCCGGCATCTCACCTTCATTTTCCTAATCTACATTTTTCTGCAACAATTAAAATATGTCACGTTTTTAAGATGCAGTTGATCAAAGCCTTCATTAAAGAAGAATACTTTTAAAGACGATACAAGGGGACAAAATCAATTTATTTTACTTTGTAGAAGTATGGTCAGAAGCTGAGGACTTAAGCCTTCTTGTATGAGAGGCATTTGTGTTCATCATCAGTCCCAATCCATTGTGGCCGTGTACAGGAATGACAGAAGACCTCAGGATGATTAGGGGCACCAACCTGGTAGTCTCATTTAATGGAAATGCCTTGCCACAAGTTCTGTAAGAAACAGAAAGGGTTTTCAGAGGCTTTTATTCAAACGTTTGGAGCTCTGTCTAGCAGTATTTCCTTCTTGTGATTGGCACCTACTTTCGGGAGTCTGGTGCTTATGCTCTCACGGGACTGGAACGAGTAAGGCTAGGTGCAGATTCTCTGTGTAGCAGGGAGAGAAGGAGAACAAAGAATGCCTGCATGTGGTTCAGCGGGTCATTACGTACCTTGACAGAGCCCGTTTCTATCTATCTATCTATCTATCTATCTATCTATCTATCTATCTATCTATCTATCTATCTATCTATCTATCTATCTATCTATCTATCTATCTATCTATCTATCTATCTATCTATCTAGATATTGAAAACACTACTGAACACAGTATGGCTAACTCAACATCTTGTATGTGTCATAGAAGTTAAGGACAGTGTCTTTGGACTAGAAATGTGGTGGACCAAAAATACAGAAAGTTCTAAGCATTTTTTATTTTCTGAATATTCTGCTAGTGAGTTTCTCTTCTGCTATTCCTATACTTGATGTCTGTAAAAGAATGTGTATGATTTATAGTGCAATTTAGATAAAACTGTCTATCCGATCACTATTTTCAGGCATCACTTTGTTAAGTATGGGCTCATTTCAGGTGGCCTACGGTATCAAAAAATTCTCACTTGTCTATTTAGTTGTGATTGAATTTATTGTATGACTGACATGAAGATTACTCCTGTATAATTAATGTAAGACTACTGCACTACTGTACATCCAGATCCGAGATTATACTTAGCATTAGAGATTATGTTTTGACCTTTGCATGAGGCTTAACCCAGTGCTGGTTATGAATTTTGCAATTTGATTCAGACCAAGAGGCATTAAAGGCTCCTCCATCATAATATTGCCCCAGTATGAATAACTGCTTTGGGTGGGATTCAGGGTGGGAGTGGTATTTAGGGGATTTGGGGTTAGTTTATTGCCTGTCCTTTGGATTACTGGTGATTGTCAATGACTTTACTCACTTCTGTCTTATAGTCTATAAAGCATTTCAGTTCAAAGCAACCGTTCACTTATTCATCCATTACTGTAATTTATAAATCCATTTTCAAACCCACTGAATCCGAACACAAGGTCACGGGGGTCTGCTGGAGCCAATCCCAGCCAACACAGGGCACAAGGCAGGAACCAATCCTGGGCAGGGTGCCAACCCACCACAGGGCACACACAAACACACCCACACACCAAGCACACATTAGGGCCAATCCACCTAACCTGCATGTCTTTGGACTGTGGGAGGAAACAAACACAGACACGGGGAGAACATGCAAACTCCATGCAGGGAGGACCCGGGAAGCAAACCTGGGTCTCCTAACTGTGAGGCAGCAGCGCTACCACTGCGCCACCGTGCCGCCCACTGTAATTTATCAAACCAGTTTATTCCTATTTAAGGTCAGCACTGAGTACAAGTCACTAGCCATACCTACAGTACTGTAGATGGACTGCACATTCACACACATACTAGCTAGTGACCCAGTTTATAGTCGCATATTTCTGGATGCCTTTGGAAAGGTGGAGGAAAACAGGATTACATGGAGAAAAACCAACACTGACACTTCTGAAATCTGTAACCAGTATATGGGTCACGTGAAGTCTGAGATTCCAATGTTTCTGCATCAGTTACCAGTGCATCACAATTGAAATGCATTCATTTTCACTGAACTCATTCTTATACACCACATTTCCATTTACAAGCTTTTACACATTTACAAATATATACATAAAATCCAACAGAAGACTTCAAAGCTAAAGACAAAGGTTTAGATTTCTTCTGCATACACACATACTGAAATTTAATTTTCCTCTCCATTGTTGACAGCCATTCTTAATGTATTATATTTTTGCATTGTTATTTACTTATATTATTGCTATTTGGATCTTCAACAATAAATTAATAATATTTATAGATAAAAGTAATACATTGAATAGTCTGCTTCACCTCCTGGTACAATGCAAGCCATAGACACTGTGATGGACAACCAGGGCGCCTTAAGGGAAGGATTGGGGGAAGAAGCCCGGTATCGCCCCCTGGTACAACAAACGACAGCCCCCTGGCTTGCTACAATGCCATGGGGTTGGAGCATGGAAGCTCAACACTGCCAGGGCACATGGATACATAACGGCTACAAAAAATCTTCACTCCATCCCCATTAGGGTCTTTACACAGGTGGTACTGTTTGTTTGCTGTGAGTTTTATTGGAAAATTTTGGAAGGCAAACTCAATTGTGATGGCCTGATGCTTAATTTATACTGACTTTAACTAACTCAGGATGATTCTGTTCTCTGCAGGGTAAATGAAGCGCTATAAAGATACAAAGGTTAGTCTGTGTCAGAGCCCTGAACCATGAAGTTAGCAGAGGCTCATCTGAGTCTACTGGATATTTTAGGATCTTACATTATTTAGCTTGAATTCTAGAAGACTGTTCCCATGCAATTAAAAGCTTATTTAATGCTGGCTCGTGTGTTCAGGGACAATAAAAACTGAGAAAATATGGCTTTATAAATTGGGCCCATTAAGGGAACTGATTGAGTTGACAATTAAAGAAAAAAGAAACAGTATATTTGTTTCAGTTGCTGAAGGATCTTACATTTAGCATTGTGTCCAAAGCCACCTTCTTCTAAATTTTCAAATATTGAGGGAAATAACCAATTTGTAGAGTTTGTAGAGTTGTCTTATATGTCTAAAAAAAGTACTTATTAACAGACATAGTTTGGCTAACCGATGGCAAGAAATTGCTTTGTAAAGCTTTTTTTTTTTTACTGAAAATGGATTAAATAGATGTAATTATTTACACAATAAACAATAAAAGTTGTGTCAAATAGTTGAAATATTAAGATGTGTGCTTTACTTTAAATGTGTAAAGTTTCTTATATGACAGTCTCTATTGGAATAGAAACTATTTATTTTTCACCCTTTGAAAGAGGTCCATAGAAGGCTAGATCTTTAGTAAATGATCAAAAGCAACATCATATTCACAATCACTGACCTTGAAATTGTCTAAAATAATACTTATAATACTCTTGGAGGGCGAGGACCACCCATAAAGAATTAAATATAAAAAATGTGATCATATTGGTAAATCAACTTTAAAATGCATAAAACAACACTCCACACGCCTATATTACCAATCCCCATTGTTTCAAAGTTGTTGTGAAAAGGAGTAAATTTGGTCCCGTGTATGCTATTAGGGGGTAAACTCTTGTGGTTTTGATGCTGCATGTTCAACTTCAAGTCCTTCTGTTGATTTCTGTTGATGATGCCTATTGGTTTACTCTTTATCATAAAGGTATAACCTCTTGCACACAATTTGATCACAAAATAGCCTAAAATTAAGGATTTGTGGCTCTAAAGGGCAACTATTGAGTCAGGAGATGCTGAAAAAAAAAATGATTTCAAAGCTTTCATAAGTGATTCTTCTGAGCATAATTTGCAATGTTTAATGAAATACTTTCCAAAAATTAATGTGCATATCTAAAAATAATTGAAAAGATGTGTAAAGCAGTCTATAACAGATAGATAGATAGATAGATAGATAGATAGATAGATAGATAGATAGATAGATAGATACCTATGGAATGGAAGGACCAGGGGCCTCATGTATAACGCCGTGCGTAGAACTCGCACTATAACATGGCGTAAGCACAAAAGCCGAAATGTGCTTACGCACAGAAAAATCCAGATGCAGGAATCTGTGCGTACTCCAACTTCCATGTTCTTCCGCTATATAAATCCCGACCAGCGCTCGTGTACGCGCATTATGTAACGTCACAAATCCTCCCAGAATTACGCCTATTTGAATATGCAAATCAGTATAAATCGCCCTTAAGCGCAGCCTTCTGTGAAAAGACAATGGGAAAAGCACGGGGAAAATATAAGAATTTCAGCGAATACCAAGTGGAAGCAAATGAAAAACATACTATTTGTTCAAATAAACCGTGGTATAATCAACAAAAGGAAGTTGATCGAGTGACATAGCGTGTTGGAGAAACTTGAAAGCTCACATTCACAAAATCGCACAGTGCGGAAATAAAAAGAAGTCACATATCAAAGTTGCCGTGAAAAGAAGAGTTGTAAGCCCACTGTCTGAGTGTCATATGAAAGCTTATTAGGGTACAGAGAAAAAAGGCACACGGTGGGGAAAAAGCACGAAATGTCAACTTCAATCTCGACATTTCCACTTTAATCACGTAGTTTATTTTGTCATTTAGTAGAACATCATAAACTTCATCTTAAAATCGTTTAATCAACCAGTTTCTCAAATCACATCGTAATTAAAGTAGCACGTTAAATGCTTTGTTTTGTATTTGATCTTCTACTCGTATGTGCTCTATGTGTGTGAATCACTACTTGCTTCTTAAACTGGCTCTCTTCCTCCAACTGGACACAGAGTCCATTACATTTGTGATATTACAGCTCTCTGAATAACTAAAATACTGAGATGTATACGTGATGTTATTTTCATGATGATAGGAGCTAAAGCACATTATTAAAAATGGGTTTCATGAGCCTCGTGCTCATGGCAAGCATTTATCTTTTGTCGAAATTTGCTCTGTAATAGACGTTAAGCCATCTGTAAGCTTAGCGCCGATTCTTCAAAACGTTTAAAGAACATTGAAATATCTTCGTAGTACATGTTTAATTATTCTATCCTTCACGACACTCCCAGTGAAGAATATAGATTATTTAAATGAAGTTAAAGTTTTATGTGTATAATTTAACAAACATATTTTGCTGCATTTCACCTTAAAAATATGTAAATACGCGCTTTATAAAGTGGCCCAGGTTGTGAGATATTATAACTGTAGTGCAAGTTTACAGTGAGGTGATTGTACTTATAAGTACAAACCGTTCTACAAGGAGCAATTGATTGAGTGCATTTAAAGTTCTTGGGATTAAACTGTTTCTGAACCGCGAGGTCCGTACAGGAAAGGCTTTAAAACGTTTTGCAGTGGCTGAGACAGCGTGTCCTTGAAGCTGTATACCGATAATTCTCTTTCCGATCAGCTGCTGCTGTGATTCACACTCAGATACAGTGATATAAATACTCCGAGTCGTGCAGTGAGAGTAATATGGAAAAGATGATCCGCTGTGGCAACTCCTAACGGGAGGAGCTGAAAGAAGAAGAAGAAGAAGAAGAAGAAGAAGAAGAAGTGAGAGTAACAGCGCTAAAGCAGTTATGGTATTTGGAATACTATGGCTGTTCCCTGGACCATTATATTGTTACAAGTTAATTACAATCAGATGCATTACACTAATAAACAATATGCGGTTAATTTCTGTGTATTTATAAAGCCGCGTCATGAAAATAATGAGTAATCACACAAGAACAGTACCATTGCTTTGACGCTGGGTGCCGCCAGTTTGCAAAACCGAGCGGAGAACTTGCATACGACAAGGCATGAGGTACCGTGGAAAAGTGCGTGGCTTTACGCCAAGTGTAGGTTTTATACATCGCGATCTGAACGTGGAAAAGTTCTTACGCAACATTTCTGTGCTTACGCACCCTTTATACATGAGGCCCCTGGGGAGAGAGGATCGTTGAGACAATACCACCCATGGGACGCTAGATGGCAGCCCTCCTGGATTGCTGTGACACCATGGATTACTTCAGTGCATGCTGGGAGTAGGAGTGTGGTGCAACCCTGTTGGGTTCTGTGAGGGCCACCAGGGGGAGCTACAGTGCCCTATATAGGACTTCCACCACACCTGGGAATGATTCCAGGTAATACTGATGAGCCACATGGAACACTCCCAGGACCCGAATAAATGGAGCCACCTCACTCCATTCAGAGAGTCAGAGTTAGGAGGAGGTGGACAAATCTTGCCTGAGTGGGAGTGGGAGTGGAGGCAGAAGGACAAACTGAGAGACGGATAGAAGTAAGAGTCTAAAGGACTGTGCTTTATTGTATTGTAGTGTTTTGGGACTGTGCCATGAGGAGAAAGATATGCTCCCTGATTGCAAATAAATAATGTGTTGTGTGGCAAACTTGTGTCTGCCTGTTTTGTTGGGTTAGGGTGGCTGTATGTGCCCCGGTGGTTCACAACAGATAGATAGATAGATAGATAGATAGTACCTTATTAATCCCTGAAGGGAAATTTACTTGCTTCAGCAGCAATGCAGAACATAAAATCAGTGTAAAACAAAGTTCAAATTATTGCAGTAGAGCAACACCTGCAGTTATACAAAAAACATAATAAGAATGACTTAATACCAAATACCAAAATAATAATATAAAGGCACATTGTTTGCGTGCCAATGTATCTGGCCAAGGTGAAGATTAGAACAGTATGAGGAGGTATTATATAGTCTGTTGCTTATTTGCAAAAGCAGCAGCACCTCTTATTACATCATAGTGGAATGAGCTGATGGCTTAAGGACTGGCAGGGTGTACACATCATTGAGAGGATGAGCAGAGTTAAACATTACTGACTCTGACTTTGCCATCCTCATTTTTTGCCACTGTGTCCAGTCGAGTCTTACATCATTCCTGTAATGCAACTAACCTTTTGTATCCATTTCCTATTGCAGAATCAGATAAACCATATAATATATAAACATTTAGAAATCTTTCCAATTTGTTAAGCAAAAAGCCAATAGAATGGAGTTACTTTACGAGTTGTATTATAACATAAAACTATTCCAATAGTGCCACCTGCTGGTCATATTTAAAAACTACTATAGAGATTATACTGCATTAGGAATTTACAGGTATATTAATCTTTTAAACTCACCGGTCCAGATCTTATTACCAATGGCCCTACCTGGCTAAAAGTGTTTTAAAAAAAGTTATGTATTCATTTAAATGGATACAGAAGGATTTAATAAACTATCAGCAGGATTTCCAGACTATTTTAAGTTAATGACAAGTTAACATTTCAGTTTCTGCATGCAATGATGGGATCTAGGAACATATTATAAATATAAAGTCAAAACATGACTTAATATTAGTTTAGGCTCCAGTCCTTTGTGATCTTGATAAAGTTATCTGAGAATGTTATATGATTGGTGGCGCAGTGGGTAGTGCTGCCGCCTCACAGTTAGGAGACTGGGGTTCGCTTCCCAGGTCCTCCCTGCGTGGAGTTTGCATGTTCTCCCCATGTCCACGTGGGTTTCCTCCAGGTGCTCCAGTTTCCTCCCACAGTCCAAAGACATGCAGGTTAGGTGCATTGGCGATTCTAAATTGTCCCTAGTGAGTATTTGGTGTGTGTGTGTGTGTGCCCTACAGTGGGCTGGCGCCCTGCCCGGGGTTTGTTTCCTGCCTTGCACCCTGTGTTGGCTGGGATTAGCTCCAGCAGACCTCCGTGACCCTGTAGTTAGGTTATAGCGGGTTGGATAATGGATGGATGGATGTATAGGTTCTAAAAAGCCCACAGAAAGTGCAATAAGAATTAACCAAGCCAGTGTAGCTTCATTAGCTGTGAAGGTTAGAAGATGAAAAAGGGAGAATTTCCCAAACAAGGGTAAAAACTTAGACCAAAGAACCTAAACTAATGCCTTCTGAAATTCAATATCTCAACAAGATGAGCAATGCCCAGAATATGATATGAGACGCAGAGTGCTGAGGATTATTGAGAGCATTAAACAACCAGGAGATGACTGAGAAATGAGAAATCATGCTCAAAAAGACAATCTGAGTCAGAATACCAGAGAAGCCAAAATGAAAACCAGTACACAATACATTGATAAAGTTTTTACCCCTTTCCTAATTTCCTCTGTTTCTACTTAGTCCAAACAAATTTAGTAAAATGGAAAAGAAACCTCATTTGATTTATTGAAGGAAAAAAATAACCAAAAATATATACAGTATATTGCCCATGAATAAACATAAAATAGACGAAATCAGGAAGAGGGCAGATAGATAGATAGATAGATAGATAGATAGATAGATAGATAGATAGATAGTGTTAAGATTACACTGTACTCTAACAATAATGATCCCTATAGACCTATATAGTAATGGTTGGCGGTAATAGTTTTCATACATATCATCATTTATTGTTGTGTTTTGGCCTCAAAGCTGATGATTGTTGCTCTGGATGAAGACCTGAGGTGTTAGATGCTTAGTTCTAGTTTTCTTACTGTGGTACACGTCTACAAAAAAGTCATTCTTAAGTTATTTGGACAAACAGGAGGTCAGTTTTGAACATCTTTGCAGAGCTAATTTGTGTCTTACTTAATCCAGTCTCTCACTAACCAGAATAATGCACTGGGAAAAAAATGGATTAATCAAAGGCAGACTTCAGCTGTGTTCAGTGACTTCCTTCTTCTTCTTCTTCTTCTCCTTCTTTTTCCTCCTGACCTCCAAATTGTGAAATATTTAGACATTCATAGAACAAATGATGTAAGTCTCAGTGCGCAGCTGTTGCTGCCTTTATCGTTCCCCAAGCTACCTTTACAAAAAAGATGACTTCATGACAATGGGATGAGATTTTGTAAGTCATTGGCACTCCAATGCATAAGATATTCTGTCCTTGAATTCATGAAACGCATAAGTGAAGTAATTATGTCATGTGGCTCTTGTTTCTTATTTCCCCTCCTCGCAACTCCTGTCCCTTTCATGACCCATTTTTTTCAAAACTGCATTCTTTTTGGAAGTGTTTCTTATAAACTAAAGGCTACTGAGATGGAAACACATGGACTGGAATAAAAGTGCACAGACACTGTTGTTGTCTTTGAGAGTCTGATGCTCTGTGATGTTACCTACAGTACATACAAATGTTAATAATCTAATAAGTTGTTTTCTTTATTTACTTTTGTTTCAGTCATCATTTACCCTTTTTACATAAACATGTAACACCAATGACATTATATTTGTTTCTGACATTTTGCATTAGGTGAAGAGTGATGCACAAGATAAAGTCAGATATCGCCCTCTGCTGACACAAAGGAAAATAACTGCTGTTGGATGCTGAATCAGGTTCACAATCAGAGGTAATACCTGAGCTCACTTAATTAGCTGGTGTTATTTCTCTGCTCCGATTCTGCACTCAGAAAAACACAGCAGTATGATTTTTATTTTTATCAGACCTTTAGAAATATTTCTGTTTTTGCTATAGCTTTAAATGCTTAATTGTCTAATGCTGTTTTTTATTAATCTGTCCTTTTTCTGAGTAGTTTGCTCCCATCATTGTATCCTAATAATGACAATTAGTAGGGCACCCAGGCAAACAATGTTGCACGATGAAAGTAAATAATGGATTAAGTAACCAATGAAAATCAGAATGAAGACATTGTTAAAAAGTAAGAAAACAAAAAAAGTGGAAACAATATTATACACATACAACTCCTTAGTACATTTTAATAGAAAAATAATGATTAAACTTTGTTTTGTAATTTCTACAATTGACCCCAAAACACAGAATTGCAAAATAACAGATAACTTATTTAGGCTGGGAGTTCAATAAAAAACAGAAGTTGATTGGAACAAATACCAGTGTGTCCCCAGAACTGAGTTTTGAAACCACAGACTTAGTCAGTTATTCTTATAGTATTCTACACAAATTTAAGCACAATGCATTAAACTTAACTCATTTATCAAAACTGTACACATAAACATCAGTATCACTGACCACAAACCACTCGAAACTGTACCCAAATTAAACAGTAATATCAAAACATTGTAAATGCCTTTCAGAATAAAATTAGACATATGTATAAAAAGCCTGTTTAGAACATTACTATACATTATCAATCTCTCCATCTGTCCATCCATCCATCCATTATTAAACCAGTTTAATTCAACTGAGTGTCAGGGGACTGGAGCCTTTTGTAGCCACATCAGACACAAACCAGTACCGAACCTTGGAAGGGGTGCCAGGCCATTGGTGGGATATAAATGGAGTACTTAAGAAAAAAAAAATCCTAGAGCTATCAAAAAATTAACACATTACTAATAAGATGAGTTCAAATGATAAATATCTTTGAGTATGATATTTGTCATTTTATTGACTCCTGATTAAATATTTGCTGAGTTATGCACAGTTCTTTACAGAAGTCTGTTATGTATTCTTTGAACTGCATTCACTAAAATTATAACAAAATGTATGCTAATTGCTGGGAACATTTTATTGTGGGAATACTGTTGGATGCACGTGTAATATTAACATAAAGTAATTCTGCGAAAACTGCAAAATTATAAATAAAATTGAACAAACCATAAGAACTACTAGAACAAGAACAGAAAACCAAAAGTCACATACAGAAGGCAGATGCCACAAGAGAAAGAAACAAGCAGCCAGTACGTTAAACTACATCAATGTTCAAAACAATTACAAGGGGATTCCAAGTAACATTAAATTCCAAACGCAAATCTCATTTAACGAAAAGCAGTGACATTGAATACTCTAGTAGAATCTTCTTCTTCTTTTGGTTGCTCCTGTTATGGGTTGCCTTCAGATTATCTTCTTCCATATCTTTCTGTCCTCTTCATCTTGCTCTCTCACACCCATCACCTGTATGTCCTCTCTCACCACATCCATAAACCTTCTCTTAGGCCTTTCTCTTCCCTGACAGCTCTGTTTTTAGCATCATTTTCCCAATATACCCAGCATCTCTCCTCTGCACATGTCCAAACCACCACAATCTCACCTCTCTGACTTTGTCTCCCAACCATACAACTTGAACTGACCCTCTAATGTCCTCATTTCTAATCCTGTCCATCCTCGTCACACCCACCTCCAGCTCTGTCCCCTGATTTCTGGTCAGTGCCACCATCTCCAACCCATATAACGAAGCTGGTCTCACTACCATCCTGTACACCTTCCTTTTCACTCTTGCTGATAACCATCTGTCACAAATTACTCCTGACACCCACTCCACCCTGCCTGCACTCTCTTCTTTATCTCTCTTCCATAATCCCCGTTACTCTGTACTCTGTAATCTAGCAGAATTACTCTGGTATCATGTGAACACTGCATCAGCTTTGTAGATCTGAAGGTCACCAATGCTTCCTCACTTAGATTTCAACTCTAGACTACAATTTAGAAGACTAGAACACTCTCAGTCATATTAGACCAATTTTGAACTGTTAATTAAGTAACAGCCAGATTTTGGTATTAATAAAAAAAGAAGATTTCTCATTTGTAGAACAGTGGTAGCGCTGCTGTCTCACAGAAAGGAAACCGGGGTCCATGCTCCAGGTGCTTCCTTCATGGAGTTTACATGTTCTCTCTATGTCCATGCTGGTTTCATCCGGGTGCTCCAGTTGCCTCCAAAAATTCAAAGACATGCAGATTAGGAGGATTGTCAATGCTAAATTGGCCCGTGTATGTGTGTGGTTGCCTTGTTGTAGACTGATATCCCTGTCCAGATGTTGTTCGTTCCTTGTGCCCACTGATTGGTCTTGTAGGCTCAAACTGCTCCTCATCCCTGTTCAGGGTAAGCTGGTTAAAAAGATGCTTGGCAGTTTGTTCATATAGAATCTGCATTTACAAAAGTAGTATAAAGATAAATTGTATTTATATTGCACACAGAATAGTCATTTCTAGGTGCTTTCTATTAATACAGAAAATATTTGAACATACTAAAATAAGAATTGTAAAAAATAATTAACCATTATAAACCACTCAAAGAACATTGGAAGAAGTAGGTCTTTAATCTCTTTTTAAACACAGTCAGAGATGGTGAAGCAAATTTACTTGTTCCACATATTTTAACTGTGGCAAAAATAACCTGTTTTATTTTAACAAATCAGAAAATATATATATTGCATAGCGTTTGAGTGTGAAGTAATTAATTGATTTGGAAGTTAGAATATTTTCTGTTACTTACATTTTTGCTTGTTAAATATTTTGTCACAGGGTGTGTGATATGATAGAGATTTGCTCAGATTGTCACGTCGCTCATTGTACTGGCAGGTATAAGTATTGGGCATTTCAGTCGCTCATGGTGACTACTGAGGATCTCTTTAATCAACAAGGGAGGACAATATTGAATACAAAAAGTGAAAATTGAAATAACCTCTCTTATGCCAAATCTGAAGCAATAACCTAAAATGCAATTGCAACTGTACAAGCTCTTTTTCTGTCTGTTTTAAGGATAGGCAAAGTCCAAAAAAGAGTTGCTTTCAGCAGGAAGGATAAAAGTATTTGTTTGTCTTTTCATTTGCTAAACCTGCTTGTTCACTGCAGTGAGAAGCTGAAGTTAACGCTCCCAGCAAGCAATGGACCCAAGTAGGAACAGCCCCTTGACAAGGTGCCAGCCTATAAAATGATGAAAACACACACACACACACACATATCAGGAGACAAATTAGCATTACTAATTTACCTATCCTGCATGTGTTTGAACTTTTGGAGTCAACCAGAGCACCAGACAGACCCATAAATAAATTCCATGCAGGGAACACATTGGATGAGACCCCCAGACTCCTTACTATGAGGAAGAAGTGATATCACTGCATCAACTTGCTCTATTCATTCATTCATTTATTTTCCACCACTTCTCTGAAGCTGGGTTGTGGGAGCAACAGTCTTGCAGTGAGGCCCAAACCCCCTTCTCCTTAGCCACATTTGCCAACTTATACTGTGGGATCAAAAGGAGTTCCCAGGCCTTTTGGGAGATATAATAATCCCAGTGAGCCCTGGGTCTTCCCTGGGGACTTCTCCCAGCTGATCATGCCCATAAAATATCCACAGAGACGCATCCAGGAGGTTATTCTATCAGATGGCTCCTCTCAAAGCTGAGGGTCAGCAGCTCTACTCCGAGCCTCTCCCAGATGATGGTGCTTCTTTTACATTAACTGTGGCTTTAATGAAATATTCTTTATTACAGACTTATTTTAATGATGAAAATCATTCATTAGGAGGTGCCATGAACCCCTGACTAACCCTTAAACTCCGCCCATGGACCAAGTGACAGTGTGAAAACCACATGGACAAGACCTGGGCACAATCTTTGAACCTTAGACACTGACTCAGTGAGGAGGCAGTGCTAGCCTCTTAATCAGTGTGCTGTCTATATGCATAAGTATGGTGGACATGTACACTGTATATTTGTATACATGTATGCATATAATATGCAGAATATGATAATGAATGTGCAAAATTTCAAAGAGCACATAAAGGGAATATTCAAAGGTACAAAGCAAAGTATCACAGGAAATGACAAGTCAAAGCTAAATCTGGTTTACAGAAACAGGTTGGTTGCCCTGGTTATCTGGTGGAATGACTTCATACCTTTCAATTGCACAATCTCTTTTCCATACTCACCATTTTTTTTACCAGACAACTTGTTCTTCTGCAAATGAGAACTCACCAAGCTCACCTCACAGCCCAAGACTAGGTGCCATCAATAGAATTAATTCTGTGCTGAGGAGGGACCTTCTGAAGGAAGATGGCAGCCTGTTAAAAGTGCCCTCTGGTAGTCTCTGGATTCATTGCACACCTGAGTCCTAAACAGACATGAAAGAGCAAAACCTCATGGGCAGCTTTCTCTTAGAGACAAAAATCACAAAAGTGCAATCTCTTAAAGATTCATTGCAATCATGGCAAATGGAACTACTCTACTGTTTATTATTTATATGTTTCAACCTTCAATGTTTTATTGGTTTTATTGTTTTATTGGTGCATTTTAATTAGGTGGAGTGGTGGTTCTGAGGCTGCACTGGCAATTGGAAGGTTGCTGGTTCAAATCCCGTAAATGCCAAAAGGGACTCTGCTCTGTTGAGCCCTTGAGCAAGGCCTTTAACCTGCAATTGCTGAATGCTTTGAGTGGTGAGAAAAGCGCTAAATAAATGCAAAGGATTCTTATTATTAATGTACTGTATGTGTATATTGTAAAATGCAGAACATATGTTGAATATTCTGTTTTTATTATATTGTATGTACTACTCACGGGATACATTAAAATTTTGTTGTTCCTCTGATTAATGACAAAAGGCATTCGATTCTATTCTATCCTATTCTCATTAGAAAGAGTCCCTTCTGCATTACTTGAATGATGTCTGCTGCCATCTACTGGACTAAACAAGTTATGCTGGCATGCAACTCAATATTAATTTTTTATATTTAAATCCTGGGCACCAATAACAGTGACAGGACATGTGTACCTCTAATGGACCCTGCCTTGCCAGAATGGAATTTAGAAGTACTCTCTGGGGTAATTTTTTTTTTAATTTTTATCAGCCCTATAACTCCTTTGCCCCAGAAGGGTCACTGGATGTTTCAGGAAACCAGAGCTGAAGCTGGAGTAAAAGACAGTGAACTGTATCCTCTTTTCACATGACTACATGTCAATATAAAAGTAAATGGGAAAGGAACAAGGAGAGTCACCCATAGTTTTCAACCAGGAAGGGGTTCAGCCTGAGAGGTTGGTCCACACTACTATTCCCCACATCACTAGCAGACACCAGACATTTTGCATTTCGTAAGGCTCTATTTCTTCAAGAGAATCGCATAATTTCCAGGGAATAGAGATAAAGCAAAAATATTTGAAAATGTAATATCTGAAATAAAAGATATTACCACTGATGGCAATATGTATGTATGTATGTATGTATGTATGTATGTATGTATGTATGTATGTATGTGTGCATATGACATCACAATTTGGCCCTTGTCAAAGTCTCTCATATCCTTATGCTTGCCCATTTTTCTTGCTTCTAACACATCACACACAAGAAATATGCCTAATACTGTGTTAGTCTCCCTTGTCCTGGCAAAACAGCTCTGATCTATCAAGGTATGGACTCCATAAGACCTCTGAAGGTGTCCTGTGGTATCTGACAGCAAGACGTTAGCAACAAATCCTTTTTGTCCAGTAAGTTGCAAGGTGGAGCCATCATGGATTTGTTTTTCCAGCACATCTCACAGATGCTCAATTACATTGAGATCTGGGGAATTCGGAGGCCAAGTTAACATCTTGAATTGTTTGTCACATTCCTCGTACCATTCCTGAATAATTTTTACAGTGCAGCAGGGTGCATTGCTCTACTGAAAGAGCCCACTGCCATCAGGGAATACCGTTGCTATGATTGGTAGGTGTACAGGATCTGCAACAATCTTTAGGTAGGTCTTCCCCACATAAACAATGCACATGCATCTAGCTTTCCACACAATATAAAAGAAAAGTGAACATTACAACAGACCACCCCCTTCCATTACTCCATGGTCAAGTTCTGACACTCACATGATCATTGTTAGCTCTTTCAGTGCACTGTGTGCTCTGACGCCTTTTTCTCAAGGCAAGCATTACATTTTTCGGCAATATGTGCTACAGTAGCTCTTTTGTGGAATCAGGCTAGATGGGCTAGCCTTCATTCCCCACGCACATCACTGAGTCTTGGGTGGCCACGGCACTGTTGCCAGTTCGCTAGATGTTCTTTTTTGTACCTCTCTTGGTAGGTATACCATTGTATATAGGGAACTCTCAACAAGACTTGTTGTTTTGGGGATATTTTGATGACCCAGTTTTCTAACCATTACAATTTGGCCTTGTCATAGTCACTTAGATCCTTACATTTGCCCACTTTTCCTGCTTCCAACACATCGCCTTCAAGAACCGACTGTTCACTTGTTGCCTAATATGTTCCAACCCTTGACAGGTGAGGTGCTATTAATTGTAATGAGATAATCAATGTTAGTCACTTCACCTGTCAGTAGTTTTAATGTTGTGGCTGATTGGAATATTTCTATATATCTTGTCACATATTGGGTTCAGAGTTGCACAAATAATACAGAAAAGTCCTTTTAAACACACTTTATTCTTGAACTTGAAGGAACAATATTGGAGTCTTTTAAAGGTGCACAGTGAACACGATAAACTTCTTTGCTTGTATGACTCCAGTTGTGAATTCCTAAAAATTAAAATAATATAAGGGCATCTCCATCAGCGCTATCAGCCTGTAGAGGATCAAAGTCACAAGCACTACAGACAGTCTGTAGGAGTGAAGAACATGATGGGGAGCTGCTTTGGATTGGCAATTAATCCTTTGCGAAGGTTTTTGATACCTTGAGATACGAGACTTGTGTAAATCTGCAGCTCATCCTGCATTTACTAAACCAGCACCTATCTGAAAATGTGTTTTCTGTGTAACTTAATTAGCTCTAAAAAGCAAGAGTGCAGCCCAATTGTGCTGAATATATACAGTGTGAATATAGTATATACTGTATGTAGCCGTTGAAGTGTAAGGTAAGGTCAAGCATGGGTAAAACAAATGCCGAAAGAAATCTCACAGTCCAAATGTTTGTTTTAAAAATATTTAGTGAAAGTTAAATGCAAATAATCCACACAAGAATAAAAGAAAAAATAGTTACATATGTAGAATAAAAGGCAAAAAAAAGGAAAAATGTATTTTCTATAAACTTAGCTTTTCTTGAGAAACTTTAGTTATTTCTGTACTTAAAAGTTCTTTACTTCTATATTCTAGACTTAAAGGTTCTTAATTTCTTATATACTTAAAGATTCTTAGCTTCTTCTTCTGTACGTTTTAAATGTACAGCACAGCACATAAATTAAGTGCTGTTTTCTTACATATTTACTTCACACACACTCAAAAGGCCCATAGGCCGGTTAGCACGGTTTAAAACCTTATGCCTTCCACACCTTACTCATGGCAAGGCTGTCACTAACTAAGTATAATGTTTACTCAAAGCTGTTAGAAATGGCAAGAATATACCACTACAATTCTGCTTATGGGGGTTATAGGAACCTCCCATAGATTATGCATTGTCATCTAGTAAAATATTCATGAATTACTATAGAACTAGGAAAATGTACATACAGTGTATAAATTGTGACCACTAGGGGCGCTTCATAATCCCAAACCCCAGACACAACTGCAGCAATACAGGTGCCAGGTTCAAATAAATATTTCTTGATTTAAAAAAGAACCTTTTTAAGGTTGGCTTCTTTTGCAGTACAATTAATTTTTTTCCTCTTTCTCTTCCTCCTCCACTCATCACCAGGCAAGCTTAGTCCTTCATCACTCTTTTCAACCTGGACCTGGCAGTACTTCCTGTGCAACTATATCAACCCAGGAAGCAGTTCCAGGTCAGACAGGGAAGATTCCTCCCAACAGTACCTTCTAAGGTCCGCAAGGACAATGTCAGGGCTGCCCTCCAGAACTACAGTTTCCATGAGACCCTACTGGTGTCTGAGGGGAGCTACACCAGACTAATGCTGCCACCCAGTGGACTAGGAGAAACACATGGGCCTGGGAGGTAGTCATCCCCTTTTATTCATTATGTCAACCTATCAGCCAGGTAAGGGAGAATCATCCATCACACTCGTTATGGCAGTCCATCCATGATGTCCTTGATGTCCTTTACAATGTATAGTATTTGTATGTATATAGTACTAGTAAGCAACTGTGTGATTAGAATGTGACGTGATGATGTTAATTTCAGGTCTGTCCTGAATTTTAAGCAGATGATATTTTGCACATTAAACAGCACTTCAAAAACTAAAAGCACCATTATGAAATACACTTGTGCATATGAGAAGTTATGCAGCACTTACAATAAATTTTATGTGATTATATTTGAGTGGATTTCTTATTTAAACAGTTAAATCCACAGCTCAAGAACAGATACTGTATATGTAGCCATTGTGGAAGTTGACCCAGACACAGACAGGCAGACACGTTCATGTCATCCACAAACACGTTGTATTTACAACAATTGGTCACTCAGACCCAGTCCAAAATAGTGCACACAAACCCCAAAGTCACAGTCCTGGCCACAATGCCTTTCTTCGGGCCGCCTCCTCAGCTCTCCTGAGCTTCGTCCTTCCTCCTCCCGACTCGAATGAATGGAGACGGCCCCTTTTATTCAGTAACCTGATGAGCACCAGGTGTTCCTGGCATTCCTCCCAGCGTGGTGGAAGTGCCGGTTGTCCTCCCGGCAGCTCTCCGGGTAACGTCCAAAGTCTTCCCCCCAACACTTCCTGGTGTGGCGGAAGTGCTGGGGTAACAGGTCCCCAAGGCATTGGGGCGCCTCCTGGCGGTGACCACGGGCCCCTACAGGGTGGAGCTTCCATGCCATGTACCCGTGGCCCCCAGAGCAACCCGGAAGGCAACCTCCACATGATCCAGGGTGGGCACAGACCCACATCCGGTCCCTCATGACGTCCCGGCCGGGTCATGGCCCCTGGCATCCCTGTCACCATTTATTATTTCCAGATAAGGTATTTTAATGAAGACACAGTCTCTTCATTTTTCCTCTGGGACTGAAGTCCAGCTAGTTAGTGGTGTGCTGATTATTAGAGGTAACTGGTAGACATAACGTGAATGCTTTTCAAAACTCACTTAAATCACAATTCAAGTGCTTATATTTTGTTGATGCATAATGTTAACCTAGCATATAAAGGGAAATGCTACTATTTTGTTTACTGTATGTTAAATTAGTAAGAGCTGACATTAAAGTTTTTTTTTTGTTTTCAATGTGTGCTTGGGAAAACAACTAATGAAGGATATCCACTATCCCCACCCCCACATAGCAGCAGCTACCAGGAAAGTCGCTATTAAGACTAACCCCAGCATAGCTCTTTAAATTGATTAATCTGCCTGGCGTCTCTGTGCCTAGAGGACGAGGCTTAGCGGCTCTCTTGATCACCCTTCTCTGGACTTTTATAGAAGCCATTGCCATGAATGGTGGCGTCGAAGGTGATCCTCACTGAGAACCCAGTACACACAAGCTGGATGCTTCTTGGGACCCCAAAGCATTTTTCAGGGATGGTAAGCCCTTATTCTCCCTCCCCAGAACAATGATGATCAACATCAGAGTGAAAGGTTGCAGTCTGATGTGGCCAGCTGTCTTTCTGTGATCTTTGTGATATACAGTAATTGTGTCCCAGCATAATTGTATAGATTATGTTAAACAGTACACTTTGAAAAAAAAACATTTTATAGATAGATAGATAGATAGATAGATAGATAGATAGATAGATAGATAGATAGATAGAAAAGTAAAAAATGTCTATAATATTTTCATTTTAAAATGAACACTAAAATAATACTGCAGAATACACAATGGCATAATTTTCCCAAATAGTGTACACTGTTACTCAGCACACTTTGTCGGTGTTTCACAATTCTGTTCAGTTATCGTGTCGCCTTGCTCACCAGCAAATGACTGCTTAGACACTGGAAATGTTTCAATAGCTATGTGTTTAGAATTTGACCTTCAATTGTTTAACCTCTGACAGCTGCCTGAAGAAGCTTCTACTTTGCAAGTTACCATGAAGGAATTGTTGTACCACTTGTTACAAAGCCTAATGTATTTTCCTGAAGGTATATAAATGTTTATTGGATCCTGGATCAGGAATGAGTTAATTTTAATTAATCTGTGGCAGATCCTTTTTGACATTTGTTTCAGTGCTTGAGAAGTTACAGTGGGTTCACAAAGTACTTTGGCACCTTCACCTTCTGCATGGTTTATTATGTTATGAATTTCATTTCAAAATTTTACATTTGTCATTTTCTAAATCAATCCACACTCAGGAGTAACCCATAATGACAAAGTGAAAACATGTTTCTAGAAAGGTTTGCAATTATAATAAAAATGAATAACTGAAATCTCTCATTCATAATTTTAATAAAAATGAAAAACTGAAATGTCTTATTCATAATTCTGATTAAAATGAAAAAGTGAAATTTCTCATTCATAATTCTGATTAAAATGAAAAAGTGAAATCTCTCATTCATAGACACATAGACACATTCGCAGACCCTTTGCTATGCCATTCCAAACTGTGATCAGACGAATCCTGTAAATTTTATCATCCTACTGAAACACAAGAAAGAATTGGCATGGCGGCAGAAAACTGAAGGCATTCCTGCACAGTCTATCTATGTAATATTCACACATCTCTATGCATGTATTTTAGTGTTAATATGGATTTATACCTGTATATGTGCAGACTCTGTGTAGGCTGGAAGCTCTGCTACAGTGACAGTTGGATTCTTTTTGCCCAGTAACTCAGTTGTCCCCAGATGGCCAACTCTGGGAAGAGTCCTGGTGGTTCCACACTTCTTCCATTTTACAATTATTGAGGTCACCATGCTCCTGGGAACTCCAAAAGCCTTAGAAATGTTTTTATGCCCATGCCCTGATCTGTGCCTCTCCACAATTAAATTGTGGAGGTCTGAAGAAGGTTCCATGGATTTCATGTATTGGTTTTGGTCATGACATGTAGTTGAATTGTAGAACCTTCTGTACAAAACACAGGAATGTGCCTTTCCAAATGATGTCCAATCAATTCAGTTTGCCACAGTTGCACTCCAGTCAGGCTGTAGACACATCTTAAAGAGAATTAAAGAAAACAGGAAGCACTTGACCACAACCTGGAGTGCCACACCAAAGGGTCTAAATACTCACAGTATATGAATAAGAGAGTTCAGTTTTTGATTTTTATTTAAAATTGAGAACCTTCTGAAAACATGTTTTCACTTTGCCATTACAGGTTATTGAGTTTAGATTGATGGAAAAATGGCAAATGTATCAATTTAACATTAAGTTGATGGAAAAATGGCAAACATCAATTTCACATTACGTCTACACCAGAATATAGTGTGCAGAAAATGGAGGAGTATGAATTTGTATGAGGCTTACCAAGCACCAGTGACCCTTTAAATTATGGGCTGTCAATAGTGCATTCTAGTTCATCATGGCGCCTGTTGGTCTGACATTTAACTAGTAATTTTACTGACTCAGCTCATCTGCCAATGATGCTAATACTACTTTGTTTATACTTTTTTTGGGCTTGCAATCCAATAACAGATATACTAAAAAAGCAATACATATAAAAATGTAATCCTCCGGCTATATGAATTGTTAATGGATGTTTCAGAGTGTTGCACTAGATAGCAACCAGATCAGATTGCAAATATAACATAATGTCTATAATGTATAACACTGTCCTGCTCCACTGACAGACTGAGGAGATCGTTCCTCCCCCACAATATCTGGGGGAAACATTAACATTATATAAAGTTATTTTCTGTTTTACCTGTATTTTTATCACTCTTTAATTTAAAATTGTTTTTTATCAGTATGCTGCTGCTGGAGTATGTGAATTTCCCCTTGGTGTTAATAAAGTATCTATCTATCTATCTATCTATCTATCTATCTATCTATCTATCTATCTATCTATCTATCTATCTATCTATCTATCTATCTATCTATCTATCTATCTATCTATCTATCTATCTATCTATCGAATGAGTGTCCACCTGCAATTTTTGTAGAAATAAACTGCCAGCTGGGGATTCTCAAGGAGACATGTGCCATTAACTACACGTGTCTCATACATCTTCAGCAGAAATTTTACATCTTTAGCCACCTGTAATTATTTGCAAACTTTCAACAAATGGGTATTTCTTTAAGAATATATAAAAAAATAAAGGCAAACTGGTATGAGTTACTAAGGTAAACATCACACAACAGTCACAGTCACTGTCACTGTTGTGAAACTGATATTCCTGGGGGTTTACTGCACATGTGGAGAAGAGGTATAAACAAGTGTGGCAGATGTAGAACTGAAGTAACCTGGAAGGTATGAATCACATCGGAAAACTTTACATTTCTTTGCTAAAGCAATAACATCTATCTCAGGTGGTGAAAATTCCTTATTTTTTGTGAAACAGTGACACCTATTGGTAGAAACTAGGACTTTAAAATATATAGTTTTGGCATGTGAATGATTTTCCATTTTTTGAGAACATTACCGCCATGTAAACAAAAAATAAATAATTTGCAAACAAACTAAGAATTACAGTGTGTTCTTTTACACAAGAAAACAGAAGGTGAAACACCAATACATTAATCAAGGAACTCCAATATTTTATAATATTTTTGAGTAGTCCATTAATAATGCATTTTAAAAACTACTGTTTTTTAGGTTATCCTTAGCAATCAATGGAGAAGTAAAACATTTTTCTAAAGTTCATAAAATTCACAGTGATCAAGTGGATTAAGCTGCTGCCTCATAGCTTGAAAGTGCTGAGTTTAAATTCATGCCTGTGTGAATGTTTCTCTAGTCACTTTGGTTTTCCTCTAATATCAAAAACACATGAAGGCCAAGTTAACTGGTGAACCTAAACTGATCACATGGATGTGACCATAAGTGCTCTCTGCAAAGGACAAGCCCCCCATTCATCATGTTTCCAATGCTATTATGATGGGCGCTGACTCTCTAATAATAAACAGAAGGATGGATTTATTTGTGAGATGTTTTCTTGTAAAGTAAATGGAAGTTTTCAAAAAGATACAGTGCCCAGTGACCCTCCTCATTTTGATTAGGCCAGGAAACAATGTACAGCTGCCCTGCAAAAAATGTTCCTCTTTATCCAGCAAATATGGAGATATTTAATGTTAAAGATGTAATTACTTACTCTATAAAATTATTAATAATAAAAATTTGACCACAAAAAGGAATCAGGTGTTGCTTACTAAAACTCCCCAATATATAATAATTGCAATAAAAGAAGCACACATAAATACAAACACACATGATACGATAACACTAACAAATAGCTGTTCTCTTTTGTTACTTTTGGCATAAAAAGGACTGTTCTGCATTGACTACATATTCACAATATAAAGTTCAAGTTTTTTGTCAAGTCTACAATGAAACTACATGTCTCCTCTGAAAAGTTGGCAATAATACAGTACCAACACAGACACATACAAAAACTGTAAACAGCATGCACAAAATATGAAGTATATCCCGGCAGGCCAGTGCAATGGAAAGACTGGGGGAGATGTTAAATATTTTCCCCCCCAATACGCTAGGTGGCAGCCTTCTTAGGTTAGGATCTCCACACGGATGCCCACAGAGCATACTGGAACCTGTAGTCCTGTGAGGCAGCCCTGTTTGGATCTGAGGGGTGCCAGGGGGAGCTGAAGGGATTAAAAATCCCTACTTTTAGGTATTCCAATTTACCCAGACGTACTTACATCGGGCTATGACCTAGCACTGGGAGTACTCCCTGGTCTTGCATAAAAGAAGCTGCTTGACCTCAATCAGGTGAGTCAGAGTTGGGTGGAAGTGGACAGACCTTGCCTGGAGTAGTGGAATTGTATTGTGTTTGGTTTATGCCCTTTTGAAGCCATTATGGAAGGTATTTGTAAGAATAAACCTTTTATTCACTTTGAGGTGCTACCACGTCCCATGGTGCTGACTATATATATAGTCAACTGAGGCTGTAATCATGATGAGAAATGGGGCTGACAGTGAGTGAGAAAAGGCAGCTGCCCTGCACAGGATAAAAGAGAAGAGGTGGCAAGCTGCATGGAAATGGAGATGCAAAGTCGATGAAGAAAAGTTAGGTGAAACTCAAAGAAGATGTGGTTAGCAAGTGGTGTCCTTGAGTACATGCAGTACTCCCTATTATGTTGGCTTCTGCTTACTCAACACGATGCGGAATAAAGTACATAGAAATGTATGCTGGATTGGATTGTTGAGTGCTTTTATATACATACACTTACAAGAATGGGGGATTTGTTGTTATTATACATGCAATACTGCAAGAACTAAGAATTCTCCTTGAAGTCCAAACTGAGATGTGCTGCTATGCTCTGGTCGAAGCAAAAATAGGGAACTGTTGTTACAGTGGATAAGCCCACTGCAAGCCCTATGTACAACATGAGCCAGAAGCGACGGCATGTCTTGATCATTTTAAATGCTTGTGCAGCTCAGTAAAGGGACCCTCCACAGGCAGAACATAGTGGAGGTAGACATTGTACATAGTACATGATGTTATTTCTTTTCACCTGTTCTCATATATAAAATTATTAAAATGTTTAGTTCATTACATGGGTCATGTAAATATTCAGCCTGAAAATGTCAATGTTATATTGTAATAAGATAGAAATCATAATTCAGTATTGTGACAACTGCTACAACATAAAATTATTTTTATTCTCAATTTTCTCATTATACCTTGTCACACACATGCGAGTAGGAGGCAGCTAAAGGGTCTGAGTAAGTGTAATAAAACATCTGACCGGGGGGCGGCGGAGTGCGCTGACTGTCTTTCTCAGTTCCCTACAGACCTTTCCTGGGAAATTCTGCAAGGTTCTGGCGCCTCAGAAGACGTCACTTCCGAAGCCGGACCCTTTACTGATGTCACTTCTGAAGCCAGCCTCTTTGCTGATGTCACTTCTGGTTCTGGCCATTCTGATGACATCATTTCCTCTTCAGACCGTTAAAGCCTCCATCTTGGGCTACTATAGTCAGTTCTGTTTTGGACTCTGTGATATGCACATTGTGTTTGTGATTCAAAAAACCCTTTTGCAGCTGGGAAAAACAATATACGGGTGGCTGCCCCAAATCTTTATAATGTCTTGGACTCTTAATTATGACAACCTATTAATTAATTGTTTGAATTAAAACGTTTCCTCTAAAATTGTGTTTTTCAATGACCATCAACAAAAGCAAGAATTGACCTCTGGCAGGAATGTTTGATTAAGGTACAATTGTATGAAGCAAGTTTAAGAGGAAGGAGCTTAATTGAACTAACAATATTAGCTCCTTGTAAAAAATAACAAATAATGTATACAAAAAGTACTGTTTTACTTACAGTACATAGTACTTCTGATAAATCCAATTATCCCTCAACACTATATCTGAGGCTCATTGTCTTAGGAAGTTTCCTAGGCAAGACCATGTAACTCAGTTAGTATATGTATACTCGGACACAGACAGACATGGACTCCAAATGTTCCAAAACACACATGTTTTATCTTCAGCACAACCCACAGTGCACAAACTAGCCACAATTATGATCTTTTTTCTCTCTCTTCTGCCGCCTCTTATCCTCTCCCCACAAGCTCCGTCTTCCTCCTCCCGACTCCGGCTCCTGGAATGGAGTGAGGCGGCTGCTTTTATAACGCACTCAGAAGTATTCCAGGTGTTCCCCAATTAACAACTGGCAGTACTTCCACGTGTGGCGGAAGTGATGCATAGGCATCAAGCTCCTCTTCTGGCAGCACCTCCAGTTGTGGCGGAAGTGCTGCAAATCACAGTTCTGGAGCTGTCTGGGCGCCCCCTGGTGGTGGCCACGTTCTCCCATAAGGTTGAGCTTCCATGCTCTGTGGCCCCCATACAATACAGGGAGGTTGCCCTCTTGCGTTCTAGTGGAGATATAGCCCCTCTCCTGGACATTCCCGTCTCCAGGCATAACGGTGGGGTAAGGTCCCCGGACCTCTATCACATATATATATGTGTATATATATATATATATATATATATATATATATATATATATATATATATATATATATATATATATATATATATATATATATACAGTGCATCCGGAAAGTATTCACAGCGCATCACTTTATCCACATTTTGTTATGTTACCACCTTATTCCAAAATGGATTACATTAATTTTTTCCTCAAAATTCTACACACAACAGCCTATAATGACAATGTGAAAAAAGTTTACTTGAGGTTTTTGCAAATTTATTAAAAATAAAAAACTGAGAAATCACATGTACATACAGTAAGTATTCACAGCTTTTGCTCAATACTTTGTCGATGCACCTTTGGCAGCAATTACAGCCTCAAGTCTTTTTGAATATGATGCCACAAGCTTGGCACACCTATCCTTGGCCAGTTTCACCCATTCCTCTTTGCAGCACCTCTCAAGCTCCATCAGGTTGGATGAGAAGCGTTGGTACACAGCCATTTTAAGATCTCTCCAGAGATGTTCAATCGGATTCAAGTCTGGGCTCTGGCTGGGCCACTCAAGGACACTCACAGAGTTGTCCTGAAGCCACTCCTTTGATATCTTGGCTGTGTGCTTAGGGTCGTTGTCCTGCTGAAAGATGAACCGTCGCCCCAGTCTGAGGTCAAGAGCGCTCTGGAGCAGGTTTTCATCCAGGATGTCTCTGTACATTGCTGCAGTCATCCTTCCCTTTATCCTGACTAGTTTCCCAGTTCCTGCCGCTAAAAAACATCCCCACAGCATGATGCTGCCACTACCATGCTTCACTGTAGGGATGGTATTGGCCTGGTGATGAGCGGTGCCTGGTTTCCTCCAAACATGACGCCTGGCATTCACACCAAAGACTTCAATCTTTGTCTCATCAGACCAGAGAATTTTGTTTCTCATGTTTTGAGATACCTTCAGGTGCCTTTTGGCAAACTCCAGGCAGGCTGCCATGTGCCTTTTACTAAGGAGTGGCTTCCGTCTGGCTACTCTACCATACAGGCCTGATTGGTGGATTGCTGCAGAGATGGTTGTGCTTCTGGAAGGTTCTCCTCTCCCCACAGAGGACCTCTGGAGCTCTGACAGAGTGACCATTGGGTTCTTGGTCATGTCTCTGACTAAGGCTTTTCTCCCCCGATCACTCAGTTTAGATGGCCGGCCAGCTCTAGGAAGAGTCCTGGTGATTTCGAACTTCTTCCACTTACAGATGATGGAGGCCACTGTGCTCATTAGGACCTTCAAAGCAGCAGAATTTTTTCTGTAACCTTCCCCAGATTTGTGCCTCGAGACAATCCTGTCTCGGAGGTCTACAGACAATTCCTTTGACTTCATGCTTGGTTTGTGCTCTGACATGAACTGTAAACTGTGGGACCTTATATAGACAGGTGTGTGCCTTTCCAAATCATGTCCAATCAACTGAATTTACCACAGGTGTACTCCAATTATGCTGCAGAAACATCTCAAGGATGATCAGGGGAAACACGATGCACCTGAGCTCAATTTTGAGCTTCATGGCAAAGGCTGTGAATACTTATATACATGTGATTTTTCATTTTTTTTATTTTTAATAAATTTGCAAAAACCTGAAGTAAACTTTTATCACGTTGTCATTATGAGGTGTTGTGTGTAAAATTCTGAGGAAAAAAATGAATTTAATCCATTTTGGAATAAGGCTGTAACATGCGCTGTGAATACTTTCCGGATGCACTGTATATATATATATATAGAGGATTCAAACACAAAATACTTGATCTGTGAGACAGTAGTGCAACCCATTGCTCCCTCCATTGTACCTAATATATATACATATTTAATTTTTATTATAAATCAAAAGAATACTTGATACAAAAATATAGGCTGCTGGAGATCAGGGATGGCAGATACCTATGTAAACAAAGGAGAACACAGAAGGAAATAAGGACTCTCAGGAGAAGGGCTGACTCAAGGGTTTGCATATTCAATTGAGGTGCTTCCCCCTTGGAGATCAGAGTGCAAACATTTATGTAAATGAAAGCAAAGAGAAACTGAAAGGTCTCAAGACCCTCCCAAGACAGAATTGGGCCAGTAGTTGTACATTTTCCAGATTTTTAGCTTTATCTGCCAGGTCGAGGACATGAGGGCAAAAAGGATGATATGTCCTTTTGCAAGGCTGGTGATCAACAGAATGTAGCAAAGCAAGAAATTATTTCCTTAAACGATTTGCATATGAAAAGTGCCATTCATTGAAACAATTAAGTGACAAGTCTGGTATTAGACGGCTAAAGTACATTACACCATTTTAATGCATTAGTCAAACATTTCCTTAATTAGAAACCATCTGGTGTCTTCGGCAAACATAGTCTTACCAGTCATCATTCTATTTATAATTTTGCTATCTGCTTATTACTTAAATACATTTTTATTTATTTGTATTTTATAAAATTAAATTTATGAAAAGCACTTCACACCCTCTTATTGGCACACTATCATGGAGTTCTTTCAGCCAACAAATTATTAAGTGTGTCAAGGAAAGCTACTGGGGCTCATTTATACCAATACACCTATATAATGTCTTACTGTGATTGTGACTGCTCTTTGTATCTATAGCCAATTCAAATGTTTTCTTTATTTATTACCATAAAAAGCCAAATTTTCCCCTGAGGGCACATAAAGTTCTGTCTGTCTGTCTGTCTGAATAGAACAGATTAAATATTGTTGATGGCGTGAATGAAAATACTTGTCAAAGAAAAATAAGAAAAAAAAGAAAATCTACAATTGTAAACAATTTTCTGATGTATTATACAATTGTCCTTCATGGATTTAAGAGTTAAATTAAATTAAATTGACATTAAATGTCCATCTCTTTAGCAGACATCATATTGCACTTATTTTGAAGTTACAAAAAACAGACTTGCTTCATATTTTTATGTATAAAAAATAATTACGTGTGACTGTAGAACATACTGCATGTGTTGTAGAATTTCAGAATTTTAAAATAAGGAATAGTTAAGAAATGTATGTATACATTTTCTGTATATTGTAGCTCTGGGCTGGTACTTGCCAACACTGTCCCAATGGATTCTTGCTCTTTACATGTTATTTTTGCTGTTAGTCAAGAAAGAAAAAAGTGGTAACAATGGGATTCCTTCATTGAGCCACACCAGTGTGCTGTCGTTAGGAGTTTGTCTTAACTTGCTACCACTTCCTGGACCTTCAGTGTTGTGTAAGCTGTTGACCCCAAGTGGATGGGGTCAACAGAGGGTTAAACATGACCTCAGAATAATTATTCCAGGCAAATATGTCTGCTGCAGTCAAACCTCTAAATTATTCCCTGGTGTTGATTTCATATAGTTCCCATAAGCCTTGCACCCTCCTTTTGCATATGATAGTATGTACAATATTTAGCAACTCCAACCCAAATGAAAAGGATCATAAGCAAGAGTGTAACCTTTAATACGTGTAACAGTGGAGCAGATCTAAATTCGAGAAGAGATTAAAATGGATCCTCTTCTTCATAAACACATGACTAAACTTGACAAATGTATAAATTTGCCATCCAGTAACTCAAGTCAAGAAAGAAAAAACATTCCCTAGGCATCTGAAATTCAATAAGGTCATCCACTAGAAGTCAACAGCTCCATTACGTATTCCTAGGACTCAAAAAATTGATCCAGTAGTGGAAATGCAGTTACCTGAGAAAGCTTAATCACAAGCTATAAATGTACCAATAAGAACAAAGGGCCTATGAACAACTTTAGTGGGCAAAGGGATGAATATCCAATTTACTGATGCTTTTTAAGTGTTATTAAGAGAAAAAGAAGCCTTTGTTAAGTTCTTATTCGAATCAAATTTTATTTTTCACATACAAACTCTACATAGAGTACAATATGCAGTGAAATGCTTAAATAATTAGACTAAAATGTTACCTGGGTTCTCTCTAGAGTCACTATTTTTGACTTATCTGTGCTTCTTGTAAAGGACGGCGGGTAATGTGGACCTCGATGTATTAAACCTGACAACCCTCACCCCAAGCCTTGCAAGTTCAAAAAATATGGGGTGTAAATATTTTAAATGGCACACTATGTAGTGTGTTGTGTTAACTTAAAAAGTTTGTCTTTAGCACCATTTAAATTTCTCCCTGTATTGCACTTGTTTACATGCTGCCCTGATGTTGCAGCAGGATCATTTCTTTGACTTGTATGACAGTGCTAATATCTCCATGTCATTTGAACTCTTACACGGCTTTTGTTGTACAGCAACAAATCAATGGATTTAGTAAAGGACAGACCGAGCAGCATCAGGGAAAAAAGAACAGAAAGTCAAGAGTTTAATATGTTTTGAAGTTATTCCTTTGACATTATTCTTAAAATGTATACTGCCATTTGCAAGAGCGACATGCACAAAATTGCCTATGTGTGAAAAAATATGTAAAATTTAACTTCACCGTGAAAAGTAACAAAAAAAAATTAATTCTGACCTTATTGTTATGTGTACTTATATATTTATAGCTTGTCCTCATATATTTATTCAACCAATTAAAGGTACTGTACATTAATTTAAGTCTGTTAAATGGGACATGTTCTTGAATATAGCAGCAAGCTGAAATCCATTACTCACACTTGATAGAAATACAGATCATTGTGTTATTCCGAGAACCAATTATGTACACCTTAGTGAAAAAAATGTTGTGGAACATGGAATTAAATTTGTTGACTGTTACAATGTGAAATTTGAATAATTAATTATTTATATGACAGCAATAAAATTTAATACAAACACTGTAACATAAGAAAGAGGAGGCTCTTATTACAAAAGAATAAAAACATCACGTAGATGAATCATATGCTACAAGACTAATCATAATCTTGATTGTTCTCTAAAGGTATTTGTAATGATGCTTAATTCTGTAAAAAAAACTGAGTTGTTTTACTGACTTAATAATTCTGCACATAACATTTCATATTATGATAATATTGAATTATACAATCTTTGTCAGAGAAATACCCTTTAAACGTATCCATTGATCCATTATCTAACATGTTTAATGCAGTATATGGTTATGGGGGTTGAAAAAGTGATTTCAGATATCCATCCATCCATCCATCCTCTTCCGCTTATCCGAGGTCGGGTCGCGGGGCAGCAGCAAGCAGAGAGGCCCAGACTTCCCTCTCCCCGGCCACTTCTTCCAGCTCTTCCGGGAGAATCCCAAGGCGTTCCCAGGCCAGCCGGGAGACATAGTCCCTCCAGCGTGTCCTGGGTCTTCCCCGGGGCCTCCTCCCGGTTGGACGTGCCCGGAACACCTCACCAGGGAGGCGTCCAGGAGGCATCCTGATCAGATGCCCGAGCCACCTCATCTGACTCCTCTCGATGCGGAGGAGCAGCGGCTCTACTCTGAGCCCCTCCCGGATGACTGAGCTTCTCACCCTATCTTTAAGGGAAAGCCCAGACACCCTGCGGAGGAAACTCATTTCAGCCGCTTGTATTCGCGATCTCGTTCTTTCGGTCACTACCCATAGCTCATGACCATAGGTGAGGGTAGGAGCGTAGATCGACTGGTAAATTGAGAGCTTTGCATTTGTAAATATGGGAATAACTCGGGAATATGTATTTGTGATGAAATATTACCAAAATAAATAAATAAATACATACATAAAGAAAGAAAGAAAGAAAGAAAGAAAGAAAGAAAGAAAGAAAGAAATGCAATGTTTTAAACATCTGTATCACTTATGCACCTCATGAAGACTATCAAGTTCTGCCCAGGAAGGCTGTAGTTTATTGTTGCAACCCAATTGCTAAATTAGAAGACCACCCTTATCAATACCAAAATTTGGTATTTAATTCTATGGCTTTCATTCTGCCACATCAGGTCATCTGTTTCTTTCCAAATACTTTTTTTTTTAAATATATGTCACAACTAACACTCAGAAGAGTAAATGGTTCCATTTTGGACAAGAAGTTGCTGTTTTCTTTTTTTATTTGCATCTCATTGTTGATTAGCAGCTGGTTAAGAACACAAGAAGAGCATAAAAATGGTGAAGGCAGAAAAAGAAGATATTAAACGCTGGGAATCTAAACAAGCATGTCAATAACATGAGGCACTAACATGTCAAGCTGTAACTGCTTACGCAATATTAATTGGCTTCTGAATTTGAAACTGTGGTCGTCCAGGACAGAAGCTGTAAGAGACCTGCCACTCTTACAAATAAAGCTGCCAGAGTGGTCAATTATATTGATGCTTTAAAAATAAAAACAAAACAAACAAAAGAAAAACATCCACAAGCTCCAGAAGTAATAAGTAGCCATGAACAGACGATAACAGATTTGTGAAATACCCATGAGTTCATGATTTTAAAAGGATTCTTGCGGCATTCAGTGACAAAGGATAAGTTCAGGTTTTCTTGATCTCTCGGTATCTTGTTAGGTTAGGATATGTTAAAGATTTCTGTTTTGTCCACATGTTAGGAACCTTTTCAAAGCCCAAAAAACTAATGTCATATGGAAAGAGCACTTCTCAGAACATAATTCTTTGCCAAGCAATGGTTCTACAAGGTATCACACAACCCAGTCAAATGCCATTTAAGAAACATTAATTATAAATACGTATGTGTTCTTTTGAAGATGGACACAAATATGGTCTCTGTTAATTTTTCCCCCATAAATCATACAAATTTCAAAGTAAATGTCTTCAATATTTGCACTCAAATGTTAAGAGTTTGTATATGTGAAACTCCGTCACCATAGTATATCTCTGCACTAGTCCTCTTATTACTAAGTAAGGTGATGCATTTTCTAATTGGAGGTTTCATGCGTGTCCACAAAAAAAAAAAAAAAATGATGTCAAGTTTTTGGCTAACAGTGAAGAATATATTGTAATACTTACCCTCTGGTTAAATCCTTAAAATCCCAGGTGTTTGTATTCCCTTTAGGTGATACTGAATGGTTTAGATGGCTATTGTATACTATAATTATTATATGCAAGATACTTTATTATTCTTATTTCTAACTTGAATTTAATGTATTACTTCTTACGAAATCTCTCATTGCATATTATCAATGATTTCAGTGAAGCCTTACTGAATAGAAACAATAATAAAAGCAGAAATTCACTAAAGTAATATTTGTGCTTCTTTGCTGTCATCAATGTGTCATGCGGATTTCAAGTCTGGAAGGGCTTAGTCAGATTATATAAAAATCTGTAAAACAACTTGTAAGGCAAAACACACACAGCCTACTCAAAAATGCACGAAACGAAACCCGTGCAGACGTACTATCCTCTCCGAGCAATTCACTGTTTAGTCTTCTGCAAAAGTAAACATTACAGCATCTGAAGAGAATACACCACTTTACGAAGAAAGCAGTTTGTTCTGAGCAAAAACAATCCAGTGCCCTGAAAATCGAGAAAAGTGTTCAGACGATGCCATTGCCACACTGCTCTAAGTGAGCCTGCTGCTTTTTTACTCCACTGTGAACCAAAACTATACCTTATAGCGAGATTTCACTTTATTCGTTTCCCTTAAATTACAGTCGTCATTCGTGCGCTCAAGTCAAGGCTAAAGTTTTTACAAGTCTCGGTGAGGCTTTGGCTAGAATAGATGACGTGAATGTGCGCGGTATTAAATATAAAACGAACACCCGGGCGACGTGTTCGGTTAGAGTTAGGAACATTTGGTCCAGGTGCACATCACTGGATATCGTTCTGTCTTAATATTCTAATGTAATTAAATTGCTCGCAGCTAATCTAAGCTATTGATTCTTAATGCTACAAAAATCATGAATTAAAATTATATGCACAAGTTTTGTATTTATTCTGAAAACTGCATACTGTAACATCTTTTAAACAGTAAAATAACATATCAATTACATCTTTCTGTAGTATACTCGTTTTCACATTTGCGTGCAATGACATTTCCCCTTTTATTGCTTATTCCTCTCTCTCTTTTTTTCTCACTTTGCTCTGTTCACACATCCATCTCATGAGAGATCAAAAGGGAAATTAAATTAGCACACGAAACGCCCTACGGGAAGAATAGGTTAAATAATGAGGTATCTACACCCCGTTTAGCGAAAAGCTAAGCTTCCGAGAAAAAATGTTTTTCTTCGAGAATATTGGACTTCCTTAAAAACTTCTAAAATACATACGTTGCCAGGTGAAAAAGGTATATTCATAGAATTTATTGATCAACAACACACTGCGAGCCTGCAGTCAGTATTTCACTTACTGACCTTTAATTTTACAGAGCTTACAGATCTTTTAAGTTCTTCATGACGATGCAAAAATAATATGAAAATATAAGGTTGACGAAGTAGTTTTACAATGCAGCAGGAAGCATGCACTTAAATAAAAGTCCAGAATTTATAAAACAATGATGTAGTACTAGGTTGTTGTACCGTGTTAGCCATTATGAATGTAGAGAAAAGCCAAGCAAAATGACACCTTTTATTGGCTAACTAAAAAGATTACAATATGCAAGCTTTCGAGGCAACTCAGTAATGTAATCTTGCCTGAAGAAGGGGCCTGAGTTGCCTCGAAAGCTTGCATATTGTAATCTTTTTAGTTAGCCAATAAAAGGTGTCATTTTGCTTGGCTTTTCTCTAAAACAATGATGGAAACACTATTATGTTATCAACTCCTGAATAAATGCACGGTTTTCTAATAACGCTTGATTATCTATCTATCTATCTATCTATCTATCTATCTATCTATCTATCTATCTATCTATCTATCTATCTATCTATCCCACTTTTACTTTTTTAAAATGCTTAAACTTTCGAATAGGCGAAACGGTGATAAACGTATCCACCTGTTAGCTAAGAAACTCATCCACCTGTTTGCTGTACCAAACGCTTCGAATATTTAGAGCACAAGTTGCCACAGTAAGATTTCCATTTAAAATCTCAGGAAATCCATACGAAGCCGTTCATATATGAACTGACTGAAGATGAAATTCACAGGATTGTGAGGGTAATTAGGGCGAAGCAGCGGCTCATATTTCAACTCGGAGACAGTCGTTTGGAGAGATGTTTTGACAGCGCGCGCTGCGTTCAATCAGCTAATTAATAATAAAAACCTGCGGATAGACAAAACACTATTAAAACCCGCATTAACAGCCTTTTACATTTCTTCTTGCGGAAAGGAACATCAACTTAAAGTTGTCATCAAGAAACATCTGTAATGCGCAGGGTTTTACACATGATTTGTTTAAAAGTGTACAGGTGCAATATATTTCGGTCATTTCTTCTGAGGCGACAGTTCTAATACAGATGTCATGTCTCTGATAAAATGTATATATATGTATATATCGTTTAACATCAGCAATTTAGTAAGTGCCAAGTTTAATATTGCAAACTCAAAGAAACATTAGTTGTAAAAGAATAACAGAGATAAACACATATTAGATCAAAAGTAAAATGATTACAGCTGATAGTAAAAAGGATAATAAAATAATTTTTATTCTGAAATTTAAAAAAATATATATATTGCAAGATCGCAAATAGAATTTAAACTAGGCCAAAACAAAAATGATTACACCAGATAGTAAAAGAATAAAACATTATTTCATCAATTTTATACGAGAAAAAAATCTCACTTCTTCCTTAAAATATTGGGGGTAGAAGTTAAATTGTAAAAGCCGATATATGATTTACGAAAACAAAATAATACAAAATGACAATAAAATCAACAAAATTTTATATATAAAGATAACTTTCTTGTTATATTTATGAAGTAACAATAAAGATACATTTTTGAATTTTGTATATTCATATGGTAAATATACAATTGAAATATGTAATGATAAAATATTGAAAAATCAATAATTACGTGCTGTCATTATTTTATTGAGAGTAAACGCGCAATGCATATCTGTATTACAACAACCATTATATATTTACGATGTTTTGCACAAATAACTTGATCATGTAAATAAGAGAACATTATAACGAAGAAGGACTGACTAGTCATTAAGTCATATTGCTTGTTTAATACCCCCAGACTGTGTCCAAAATAAAAGTGTTAAAAATCTGTAATTGTAAAGCAAATATAGACTAATATTATTATTATTATTATTTATATATACTATATATAATATATATACTTTAAATTAAATAAAGCAATAAATACTTCAAGTACTTATAATAAATACTTTAAGTACTATTAAATGTGCCAAAATGGTTCTTCAGAACGCAGCCATACAGGGGAACCATTTTGGCTACCAAAAGAGCCATCTACATGAAGGATGCAGAAAGGAGCCTATTGTTTGTTTAAGTCCGTAATAAGTTACACACGTACCCATGAATAGATGGTACCTTATTTATAAAATACCACTGCATTTACACTTGCTAAGATCAGATTTTCTTGATCCGTTACTATCATATTAGCTGTCTACTATACATTAAATATTTCCGTTTTGCTCATATATTAACAACTTTTTCAAACCTCAAAGGGGCAAATTTCACACGTACATTACCCTTTATAGAACAAAATGGTTCTTGTTCGAGCAAAGGTTTTACGTGGAACCACACAATACAGAACCAAAATACTGAGTGTGGTAATAATAATAATAATAATAATGACAAAAACAGGCACAGAGCATATTCGTATTGTCAAGTACAGCTTGCGGTCAGCTTACATACGTCTTTGACAGGTAAGAAGAAAGTGAAAATTATTTAAGGACAAGCCAATAAAATATCTATCTATCTATCTATCTATCTATCTATCTATCTATCTATCTATCTATCTATCTATCTATCTATCTATCTATCTATCTATCTATCTATCTATCTATCTATCTATTTATGGCTCATTTCACAAGGAGATTAAATGGTTAATGTAGGTATAATTTTTTTCTGAATCTTTCGTTATCATTAAGGTAGACGTACAGAATTGACCAGATTTCAACTAATAATTGAACTGACACAATTGCACTGCATACCTGTCCTTCATACAGTGTAAGTAATTTGATTATAGAGCATGGAGAAAGAAAATAACTCTACAAAACATATGTACCAGTTAAATTCGTTTATTTTAATGTTTATAAACATTCTTTTCGATTTTTAGAACGTTTTGATATATTTAACAAGGCTAATAAAAACGTTCAATCTATCCATCTTCAATATTAAAATGTCTTAAAAAAGAGAGTACACCTTGGTTAATGTATACAGTCACACCAGGAGTTCACGGAAACACATTTCCATGATACGCATTTAATTACAACTGAAAAACATAATAAAACCTCTTTCGAAAACAGCAATAAGTCTTTTCTTAAAAGCATATTTTCTGAATTTTAAGAACAATGCATTAAAATAATTAATCTGAACGAATATTCAGTAACTTTTCTACTATTCTACTTTTCTATAGAGCAGTTTTAGCCCCGTCTCGTTCAATTGTACGCAGTCAACCTTGACTTACCATTTTAGTTCGGGATGGCAAATTCTGTTTATGAAATGTTTTGTTTATTAAGTAAAATTAATACATGTGTATGTTCAGAAATGATGTGTGAGAAATGCGGATTTATATTGGATGTTCGCGAATAATAACTAGTTTAAAGAAACGAACATAGAAGAAATAAGAGAGTACAGTGGGAGAGAGAGAAACACAGAGAGAGAGAGAGAGAGAGACAGAGAGAGAGAGAGAGAGAGAGAGAGAGAGAGAGAGAGAGAGAGGTGGGGAGGGAAAAGAAAGGGCGCGCTGCTTTATTTGGTGCGAGCCGTGCAGCCTGACGCGCCGCGGTAATTAGACAGAGCGGCTCAGCAGCGTGCGGCGCAGCCCCTCCGGAGTAAGCGGAGCACTTGATTGACAGCCTCACTGTCCTGAGTCGGGATGGTGGAGATGTTTATCTGGGGACGGTTTATATAGGAGAGGCTCGGGGGCATTCTCAACTCCAGTTCACTTTATAACGTCTCAACAGCACACGCTACTATATAAAAGATCTTACAAGTGTTTTAACACTTAGGACATTCTTGCTGCAAAACTGGACTGGAGAAATTCTTTTTTCTGCCTCTATTCAGCCTGTATCTTTAAATCGTTTTATATATATATATATATAAGCAGTACTTTTGAGAATTTTTTCTGAATTTTGTTTTACTTTGGTCTCACCTGGTCTTCAATAAAGTTGAGCCTGTTACTACGGCTGCAGCGACTCATCATGCACTGCCAAACCGAGTCAAGGATGCCTTCGACGGGCAACCTTAAAACAGCCAGGCGGCGCTACAAGACCTTCATGATTGACGAAATTCTGTCCAAAGAGACCTGCGACTATTTTGAAAAACTTTCCTTATATTCCGTGTGCCCTTCTCTGCTTGTCAGACCCAAGCCTCTTCATTCATGTACAGGTAAGTCAGGCTTTTAACATCAAAATTTGCTCACCTCAGTGAACTCTCACCAGAGGTTCAAACAATGATGCTCCTCCTTTAAACTTTGTGTTATAATTGAAGGTAAAATTGACAGCCAGAAACGGGCACGCTATCTTTTTGTCAGAAATTGATATTTCCATAGACTCAAATAAATGTCTATTAAAGTTTGAAATATCGTCCATAAAGTAGAGTGTCCTATGGTCTTTCTGTTGGTTTTGTGAATGATAATTTCGTAGAGAGGAATCGGCGTGGTCCATTGGCTATGAAGCTGAGCACTTAAATCACAGGTTTAGAATTTGAAATCGATTAATCCGTCTGCGCTTCATCTGGGCGAATCTCGTGAAGTGTGAAGTGCAGAATGGGGTTAGAACCGTAATCGTTACACTAAGTGCGACATTAGGGTCGATTCTTTGCACAGTGTCTTAGGAATTTTTATAAAAGAGGAAAGTGACAGAACTGCAGAACGGGTTGTCTTTATAGTACAATGGATTCCTCCGTGTAAAAATATGAAAATAGTTTCGTTGCTGTATATTTTATATAACGTGTGTTCACTTACTGTTAGGTGTGTGATCCGGTCTTTTTGAATACATTTTATTTATTACATTCTCGAGGAAATGTGTTTCTTTACTTTCAGAGCGGTAAAGCACACGTATCCCTTAACGATTCTAATTTTTAGGTGCCGTCAGGTGCCTTTGCGATTACAGATTACAAGCAACTCTTTAAATGTTAACTCAAATACATTTAAGACATGCCAAGATCTATGATTAATTTTAAAGTTGTTTCGAATAATATAGTATCTTCAACAGATATCAATGAAAGGTTTTGACCAGAATCACAATTTAATATCAAGCTTTGCAAACACATTTTTATAAGCGAGTTTATTTTAGATGTTCATATATGATTAAGGTTTAATATTAGTATTATTATTACAGTTGTACAGTCATATCATAATATGTTCATCACTATCAATACACAATAATTATGCACCAAACAAAAATTTATTTTTGTGGGGATTTATTCTTGGTAATAAAATGAGTTTACAGTATAATTATAGAAAATCGCAAAAATTACTAGACTGGGTTTAATTGTAAAAATCTGATTTATGTTTGCATGTGGTAATCTGTTCTGTTTGTTCACTAAAATTATTTAAGCGACAACATATCCCTGCATTACCTTTATCACTGATAATGATATTAACATTTACAATACCTAAACTATAATTATGTGACTATGATTTAGAAAGTACATATAAAAAGTGGATACATGAAATCTAATTCTTACTAAAATTAACAATAAACACAAACATGTAAAGAGTATTAATAACAAAAAGATTTAATAAAATGCTTTTATTATTATATTTAATACTAAAATCACAAGGCGCAAATAACTTTGGAAGAACAGTATATCATAAGAAACACTGAATAAAAATAATTTCAAGCAACATTCCCTGAAAAGCGACATTTCTGTCTTACTCCGTCCTGTCCTTCCATCCATTTCCTGAGTTACAGACAGCCAGAGGTGATTCTGAAAAGAGTGGGCTCAAAGCAAAAACCAACCAATCCCACTCAGATCAATACTGATTATCATCTGACAAAATCAGAGGAAACCCAAACAAAGAGAAAGCATGAGAATGTTACAAAGTAGGCTCTGAGAATCAAACCAGGACTGTAAGATGACAACACTACTTAGTGTATTGCCATAGTACAGTTTACTTGAAATGCTTCTTGTCGATGTATCATGTATGATCTGACAAGTGAACATTTTAAACTGTAACGTGACTGGTATCACTGGAGCCTGCAGCACAATCAATTTTATATTTACCTATTAGGTAATAGAGTCCCACCTGAGTGTTGGCACCAATGTTAAATTAAAAATGTGCTGTACTTTTTTGAATCTTTAGATATGTTTAGAGTCATCTTGATGTGAAATGTTCATCCCCAATAAAATAATTTGCAAACATCAAAGCAATAACATTTTCGAAACTGGGCACAGACCCTACAAAAGATGATTCACTTTCTTTGAGTACAAGTCACATAAAACTATTGTCTGATGTATCATGATTATAAAAACAAGTCTCTCCCTAACCAAATGAGGAAAATTAAAAACAAACAAACCAGTATTACACTTGAAATTGCACTTGACATATCCTCTCAATCATGAAGTCATCTGCCAAGAGCTACAGCTCTAATGAAAGACTCAGTGTCTCTGTACAACAGTAACCCCTGCTTTAGACTCATTAAGATTAAAGATTTCCCTTCATTATAGCAAAATGAGTACAATAAAGAAAAATATTAATACATAGCTTTACAGGTGTGCTGTATCAGATGGAACACTGTCACCCTACTGTAATATTTTTTTTTTCAAATGCATAAGTTGGTAGACAGTGTGGCAGAATGGCAACTTTAAAGACTCGGTTTCCAATCTCACCTTTTCTTAGCTGGTCACTGAACCTGACGGTCCTCTGATTTCTGTAAAAGTGTGGTATACAGCGTTTGAGGATGGTCTAGATTGGACTGTTTGCTCAACCCTTTTAACACTGATGTGGACTCTTTCTTTTTTTTTTTAAACTATAAATGTTTTGTACTTTGTTAACCAGAAATGAGCTAATTCAGGGCACCTCTTTTTGTTCTGTTAAGCTATTGTGGTGCTGTACTGTTAAATTTTCATTTTCTGAGCATCATCAGGAAATAAGTTGACAGAACGTGTCTAAACATATTTTTAGCAGAGATGACAAACTCTGTTTTTCAGCTGCTCAGTGTGATTACACATATTTACTCATTAAAACAATGGAAACTTTTTATTTAAATGTGATGGTGCAATATCAGTGTTATGAAACAACATCTGTGTCAGACAATTTACTGAAGATTTACAGCATATGTCAAGGAATTATAGGCAGCACAACAATACAGTGGTTAGTGCTGCTGCCTCACTGTTCCAGGTACATGGAATGTCCAAATGAAGTTTGTGTGTCTTCCCTCCCTGTCCAAAGTCATCTTATTAGGATTATTAACTTTTTACTGTAAAGTAAGTGTCTTGTCTAGTGGTCCTAATGCTCCTGGAATAGATTTTAGCTAGCTGTGACTTTGTAAACATTATTATAATGGCACATGGTGGATATCCTTAAATAAGGCGACATACAGTGTCAGGGTAGAATATAGCTTCTAACATGTATTTTTGTAGTTAGAGCACATGGTAGACTTGCTTAGGATCACACAGATTTAGTGGAGGGTTATTATCAACATGATGGCCTAATTAATTGCAGTGCCCTAACCTCTACACCACACTGTCTGTCATGAAAAATGTGGGTTGAGAAAATAGATAGATGGGTGAGTATGTATTAAACGAAAAAGCGAAAGCAGTGTTTTTGATACCATTTCTTACCATTTATAGCCTACATTTGTCTATAATACTTTATTTCATGATAATCTTGAAACAGAAACACTGAATTAGTTGTAAGTATACTTTAATATCATGTATTTGGAATATTAAAAATAACTTTCCAATGATCATGTCAGTATCAATTAGGTAGAGTCTAGAGAGCTCAGTGGTCTGGCTGCTAAGAAGTGAAGCCTGAAGTTGTAAATTCAAAAGCCAAACTGTTTCAGGCCACCACAAGCTTAAAACGCAGAGGTCTTCAGTAAGTACAGGAATACACAACAGGATATATTGAACATATTAACATTGGTAAACATGAATTCTATCTATCTATCTATCTATCTATCTATCTATCTATCTATCTATCTATCTATCTATCTATCTATCTATCTATCCTGAAGAACTTTCAAAAAATCTACTTGCATTGCATTTTTATAAAAACATTCTTATAACAAAGTTATATAAACCAATGTGTGGTACATTTACAGTATGCATAAATGAAACACTGTTGCTTTCTACAGAGGTGTGAACAAACAGACACTGGAACTAATCAGATATTGTTCTTGTTAAGTTTTGATATTTTAAATATTTAGAATATGCTTATATATTCATTCATTCATTCATTAACTGCACCTGCTTTAATCAATTTAGGGTCATGGGAGATGGAGACAACTCTGGTAGAATTAGTAAATGGTAGAACCTCGAATGAAGTACCAGTTCTTTGCAGGACACATTTACACACCAGTCCACAATAACTCACACTGGATCAATTAGCCTAACACAAATATGTTTGGTAAGTGAAAGGGAAACTGGAGTACCTGCAGGAAAAAAAAAGTAAATATGGAGTGAATGTGCAGGCTCCACAAATGTAATGAGCAGACAGATAATTTGACTACAGCTTCCTCTAGCTGTAAGACAAAAGTTTTAACCGCTAAGCCACTCTGCCTGTGCAGTTGTACTCAAAATAAGCTTTGTGACAAAGTGTTAATGTATGACAATTATACTGTTAGAAGCTCTTCTGAAGAAAAAAGGAAAGTCTGTATTTAGTGGAACAGTTTTATGTGACAACTTAATCACCTGAGCAAACTTTAATAGTAAAGTAAGTATTAATTAAGTGGTGTTTAAGTCCCTCAGTATAATAAAGAATACAGTACATTTCGCATTAAGTATGAACAGAACCTGTTTCTTACTCACTGAACAACTAACCGCAACATGATGTTAATGAATCGTATTTCTTGTTTTTTTTTTTCTTTCATATTTTGACTATTTAGGTTAAACTGTTTATTGTAGTAAGAGTTCACCATTGTGGCTTTGATAAGCCACATACATTTTCCCCATATCCAGTTCACTCAGTTTTACCGGAGTTTAATTCTTCCTGGAGTTTAAACTTCCTCATCCTACTCTTAGTCTGTATCTCAAGAAACACAAGGACAGAAGTATGGCAATACACAAAGCCACAATGTCATACTTTTTGAGTTGCAAACTATATTCTTTAAAAAGGCAACAAAATAATTCTTTTTACAGTTAATGTTTTGGCCTGGAGGTAAAGGTGGCAGAGGGAATACAGCTGTGCATAAAAATGAAATACATCATTTTACATTGCTATGACTCTTTTCTTGTAATTGATCTTAACCTCCACAGAGTATGCTGTTAAGCTAAAATCAAACAATCCCTCAATCAATATTTGTTAGGAAAAGGTTTAATCTTTTAATGTATTCATTTATTGAATTTATCTTTACTTACATTATATAGCTCATTTCATAACAAAAATCACTAAAATACCTTTATAAAAACATTAGTACTACAATACTGCATTTTATGTTTCCTTCTCATCAGCAGAATAAATGGTGGAAAAAATGTTAAAAAATATTCTTAATGTAGATTACAACCCTTTTTTTTCATAAATCATTATGTATTGTGTAATGTAATTAACCTACATGTTCATGTGTAAACTGAAGTATAATAAAGTTTATATAGGGGTATCACAGTAGCATGTTAGTTAATGTTTCCTGCCTCATGCATTCAGTTTAATGAGTTTGAATTTTACCAGTCTCTGTTATCTTTATGGAGTTTACAGGTTTTACTTATTTTCTACATGAACTCTTTTTAAGTAATATAGTTTGTCTACTGCATGTAAAAAACTTGCATATTAGATGAATTGGTAACTCTAAATTTGTCTTGTGTGAGGGAGTGCGTGCACTGGTGTTCTGTATAGGACTGATTCATGCCATGTGTCTGGGGCTGGTATGATAAAGTTCAACTCCAGATGATGTTGAAACAGATTAAATACATTTGAGAATGTTATGATACATGGATGACCTCTCATGTGAAAGAACAAGCTCATGTATTGCTTGCATTTTAAAACAGTGTCATATCTATCTATCTATCTATCTATCTATCTATCTATCTATCTATCTATCTATCTATCTATCTATCTATCTATCTATCTATGAACAATGGATAATTAAGATCACCAAGTCTTCCTATTTATATAATTCTATTTATAAGTGTTTAATGAGGATTGTCTATCTATCTATTATCTATCTCTAAGTGCTAAATGCTGCAAATCGGAAAATGTTTTTGTCATTTATTTCAGTTGCCTTTCTAGTAATAGAGCCACTGCCTGTGCAGCCAATGTTGTAGAACTGAGTATGCATGTCAATGTTACATGGTCACCGAAACTTGTGTGATCTTATCAGTACCAAGACATCTTTAGAATTGTTTTTATTGTGAAAAAAGTTGAACATGCCAGGAGGCAGAAATTTGACAAGCAAGTTTAAAATTGTTGATAGACATCTTTTGTTTTCCTGGGGCATGTTTTAAGTAAATTCATTTCCGTTCTGTAGATTTTACAGGGTGGGAAGATTGACCTGTTGTAACTTTGAAGGTTTTACAATAGTATTGATAATTCTTTTTTGTGCGTTTTGATTTGCCCTTTTTAATATTTTCAATCATGTTCAATGCTCACAGTTGGTTTGACTAATAGATGACCTCTTGTCCTGTATCTCAGAAGACCTGTTGGCTGGAGGAGGCCTCTGCTAGACAATGCAATTTTCTATCCATTGAATAGTCTCCATCTACAGAGCTGCTTCTCTTTGTCTAGAAATTGTCCAAAATTGGACATCTCCTGTAGTGCAAGTTAACAGAAAGGAAATTAATTAATAGATACTTATTGTCATATGCAATATAAATTTTACTCTGATGCTTGCACAACATTGAAGTTAATAATTATAATATTAAAATAATAAAATGGAAAAAATAATGATTACTTATGAAAATTTAACAAGCAATATACAGTACACTTATTACAGAGAAACTGAGATTAAATAATAAATTATTAGATTGACTATGAATAAAATAATCAGTATTACTGAGCACTACTGATATTGCATGTTGGCCAGAAACATGCAAGTAATAATTTTATTTGCACATGTGACAGTACTACCATGACTAATACTACTACCACATAACTTTATAGTACAAAATACTATCATAATCATAGAAGCAGTTCCCAAATAAACTTTTTGCACCTTATTTTCATGTGACCAAATTCTTTATTAAAAAAAGCATTATTATACAGGATGAGATGAAAGATATATTAAACATACACATTAAATTAAAAATGCTATTCTCAATATTTACAAAAAACAAATAATTTAATTAGTGAAGAAATAAATAAGGATTAACTACTTATCAAACAACAGCATTCATCCATTTACCACACAGTCCAGATATAAATGTAATGAAAATTTGCACATGTGCGCTTATATAATTGGGCTATAACCTGATACATTCATGTTTTTGTAGACCTAATAATTGTTTTTCACTTTTTTATGCAATAATAAAATGGGAAGATGAACACATTTTCTCAGTGTCACAAAGTGAGTTGATCGTTCTGCTGGACTGATATTAGACCTCAGTACATAACATAACAGGACATAGCATTCTCAGATCAGCTTGATCATTCACAAAGTTCACTGGGACCAGAGCCCATCCTCACAATATAATGGTATAAGGCACCAGTTCTGGACAGTAGTGATAAATGAAATGATTTGTTTGCAATTGAATTTAAATCATATTTCACATGGTCTTTTACTTCCTATAAAATTTGCACCATTGACACAATCGCTTCCTTTCCAGAAACGTAACCATGCATTCATTCTGCATGCGTTTGCCTGTCATTTATTACTTAGATAAAGATATCTATTAAGGAAAAAAATCACCTAATTTACTGTGACATGAAGACATTTTTTTAACCCACAGCTGTGCATTGTGTTTGTACTGGTAAGAGGATGCTCACTTTGCCAATTACATTGACAGTGTTTGTGATCACAGTCATAAAGATGTATCAGAGACAGAAATGAAACTTGAACCTCCATTATGTAGAAATCAAGAAAAAGGAAATGGCAGTTGCTAGGTAAAGGTTGTAACAAGGGGGCAGGAAGGGGGCTCCAAATGATTTTCTGTGTAGGAAAATGTAGTAATTTGAACAATGGTGCATTTTGGTGTGTCTTCGTGTCAAAAATATCTAACGCATAAAATAAAAAAAATAAAAAAACACACTGCCCCTTGTTGGTCAAGTAAACATGAAGTATAAATAGAATTCATTTTACTGGTGTGCAGGCATTTACTCGATTTACGTAGTTTCACAGATAAACATGAAGTGTGAATGAGTCTTCAGGAGGCAGCATTCATTGTTTTCTACACCAACCCAAAAAAATCAATTTTTTGCAAAATTGCCAATAAAATGATTTTTAGTGTCAGTTTTCCCAAAACTATGTGCAAATCAAAACTTGACTTTGTCGCTCATCACTACTGGACACGATCACAGATTCTTCTGACACACCCACACGGGGCTAATTTTAAACTGCCAATTTGCTGTACACGTAAACTTCTGAAATGTGTGAGGGAAAACTGGAGTGTCTGGGGAAAAATTGTAAAAATGTGGAGGCAATATGTGAACATCACACAGTCAGCAAATGGAAAAAAAATTGAAACCAACAACAGTGTTACTGTGAGGCAGCTGTGTTAAACATTGTGCTATACTGTCAAATTCACCATTTATTATTTTAATTACATCTAGCATTACAATTAAATTTATGTACAGTGACAATTAGTATGACAGATACAGATTTCCTTTTCACCACCGACGTTTGAGAGCTCACATCCCAGAATACTGTATCTGCTCTGCTCAGTCAGTGAGTCTGTGCTGAAATAGCCTATGATTGATCAATAACTATACAACTTACAAAGTATTCATCTAGGTGGGAGTTTTATGGCTGGTAATGGTCATATTCCTCTCCACCTCATTTACCAACCTTCATTGTAGGAGTAAAGCAATAGGGGATTGAGACATATCAGTATTAACTATATCTCAAGTTTGAGTCCTTCATGCACATGCAGAGTGTGAGGTAAACTAAAATGTTTGCTGAGAGATGTGTAATTTTTATAGTAAATTGGTGTTGATTTTGCACATCAACATTCAAGCTAAGAACTATTATAAAACAAGTCGGAATATTATAGAGAAAAAAAATAAAACATGAAGTCAATTTTCATCAAAATAACTGAAATCAATTACAAAATGCACATCATTCAAATTATTACCATTCAGTGGTGCAGTGTTTATCCCTGCCTGCTACTGGATCTGATTCTCATGCCTGCTCATTTCCCCAGAGATATGTTGGTTATGATGATTGGAAATTCTAAATTGTGTGCCCTGTGAAAGACTGGCATCCTATCCGGGGCTGTTTCCTACTTTGCTGCCAGTGTGGCCAAGATAGGCTGTAGCCCATGTGATCCTGACCTAGGTTAAGTGTATTTGAAAATGTTATATTGTTATTAACACTGTAAGGCTCCTCCTTATCCTAGACTGCAATAAGTGGCATTATCAGAGAAATGAAATTGAATGTTTAGTGGTCATTAACATTGTATTTTTAAATAGATTATAGATAGCGGGTGTAAGTTATGGATTCAAATCAACAAAAAGCTCTGTGCTAAAATAATACAATGAAATAAGCAAGGTTTGACCCACAAATCTTCAAATTCCTTGTTCATAAAGAAGAATGTGGCATTTATTCCCAGTGTCCTATTATTGACATCTTTTGATTATTACGACTATGAGCAGAGGATAGGCTGAAGGTAGTAGCAGCCTATCCACAGATTGGTCTTTGTTTGTGCCTTGTGTAGCTGAGCAGACATTAATTTTCTACCACCATGTCTTAAAATAAGCAGGCTAAGGAAATGAATGACAAGATAAAAATGTTGGTAGTGTCTTATCATATCATGCTGTATTATACAGCATGTACCATACACTATACAGAAAAACATGCACAAGTTGCATGCTGTATTTTTCTGAAGTATATGATAGTATATATAGACTCAGAGTCAGATGCTTAAAAGACGCTTAAGCAGGATGAACATTTCTTCAGTGAAACTGAATGGCTGAGAAAAAGATAGTGCCTTGTTTTTTGGGAATGTCCACTCCTATATAAAGAAGCACTGAAAAGTCTTTTTACTTTCCCTACATTTATTGTAAAGTATATGTTCCAGTATATACTGTATAGGGATAGTGTTGTATTGTGCCCAAATTTTAATGGATTTTTACAGTTTAGGTATCCTTGAACATGAAGTGGCCACTTCCAGACTGATGAGTGTCACAACAGAATAACTCAAAAAAAAATCACTCAGTTTGGTAGATTTATTATTGCAATTGTAAAATACTACAAGCAAACCGATTTTGAGCAAAATCGCTCCAGTGGCTCCAGATTTTGATATATTAAGACAGGTATGGTGATACAGTGGTAGCAAGGAGACTTGAGGTTCAGGTTCTGGAAGCTCCATGTGAGGAGTTTGCATGTTTCCCCTGTGTCTTCCTAGATTTTCTGTTTGTGTTCAGGTTTCCTTCCACAGTTCAAGGACACACAGGTTAGGAAGACTGGAACTTCTAAATTGATTCCTAATGTTTGTGTGTATTCACCATATGATAGGCTGACATCCTTTTCATGGATCAGCTGTGTCTTGCATATATACGTACTGTATACACATACACACACTGTATACTAGTATATAGGTAGTCCCCAGGTTACGAACATCCGACCTACGACTTATAAATGAGGCCACAGCTGCGACGCCTCAGTAACTGTCGCTCTGTCATCTTTGACCTGGGGATGCTGCAAGCGGTGGCTGGAGGGGGGCAATATCACTGCTCACGCAGTGTAGTGTCCCTCAGGCAGCTCCCGACGGCAAGCGGTGACCCATGGTCCATAGTCACCAGGGCCACAGCTATCGCTCGTGTGCAGGACTATGGTTCGCTGCCTGACCACTATGCCACCGCAGCTACTGCTCCTGACTGGACGCAGGCTGGATGGAGTGGGCGTTTCACTGCCTGCCCAGCAAACATGGCTGGTAATGCTACAAGCGTTGACCCGGTTGTGGCTGAACGGAGGCCATTGAGGGTGAACGGGGTGGCGGGGGTAGCATTGTAGTGTGCCTCGGATGGCTGCCTGTTGAATTGGGGTGGGGCGATTCACTACCTGCCTTTGGCCGCACCATGTTCGTTCTCGGTGGGCAGACGCTGCAGGCAGCATACTGAAGTGGAGCTGACTGTGTGGTGGGCGAGTGATGAACCCCCCCTCGTTGCCCCAAGTTATTCTCAATAGTAAGCCTGCTTGTACTGTTACGCACATAGCAGGAAGTTGTCTCTTGTCAGTATATCAGACGTGTTGACGGGTGCCTTCCTGCTGTGATAGCGTGTACAGCGCTGTGCAGAAGAGCTCATCTTAACCTTTTGTCTTCATCCTTCAAGAATATCTCTGAAACACAAATCTGATGCAAGTGCTGGTGATAAAGTAAAGAAGAGAAAAACCATCACCATTGAAAATAAAGTAGAAATAATTAAAAGGTCAGAGAGGGGTGAAACTCCATCATTCATTGGCAGAGTACTTGGTTACAGTCGGTCAACAATAGCATTTATTAAAATAATGTACCTGTTCCAACTTACATACAAACTCAATTTAAGCACAAACCTACAGTCCCTATCTCGTATATAACCCGGGGACTACATGTATATACATGGATATGTACTTTGTATGTAAATGCAGGTATTCTCTACTTGTTTCAAGGTATCCTAGTATCTTCTTTCATCCGGTGGGGAAAAACACAGCGCCATCTTTGCTACTGAATGTTGTGTTACTGCAGTGCACATCAAGACAAGCTTTGCGCACCTATTCTGCAACTGGAGGGACTCCAGACATTTTCCAGACATCCTCGTTTGTGATGTAGTTGAGTCAAGTCAGATCATATGACCATGGTAACATTTTCATCCTCACTCTTTTGTGTTTAGTAGGCACTGACCAGCATTCCACACCAGAGAAGGTGACCGGGCATACCACAGTCTTATAGGCCTTTTCTTCCTGCATCCTGCAGTCACAGACAACCACAGTGACTTGGTGCCATTTTAGCCATGCAGCTTTGGCATGTGCTTGGGTGCTGGGGAGTGTTTTACCATCACTGCAGACAAGTGAGCTGAGGTATTTAAATGGTATGGTCTTGATATGGCCCACTCTGGTGATATTGATGCCACCATCAAAATCCTGGTGTGTTTCTTTTTTACGAGGAAGGCATAGTCAGCATAAAGAAGAGTCCATAAATTGGGGTTTGGATATCATTGGTTGCTGGGTCCATACTAAACATAAACAATAGAAGCCAAAGGACCAAGCTGGTAACACTCTAGCTGGGTATGGTTCTTGAGACATTATGATAAAGGAGTCAAATCCAAGGCACGTATGTTTCAGAGATGGTATGTGATTGGAAGGTGTGACAGGTACAGTATGTTCATATGGAACCACCTTAAATGTTTTCTCCAGGTCTAGGAATGCCACATATATTAATTTGTTCTTTTGTCAATGTCATTCCTTAAGCAGGTGAGCTGAATGAATAGCATCAGTCATTCCACAACTGTTTGTGAAGCCACATTGGTTTGAAGATATGTGGGTGATATTGCAGAGGTACGCATAGATGATTTGTTCAAGGATCTTCATGATGTGGCATGGAAAGTTTAAAAGCTTTCTTTAAAAAACATTGTTTGCTGAACACATGTGATTTAGCAATGGATAAAGACATATGTTTAAGTTGACAAACTGAATGATTTCATTTTTTTGTAGAAGCCTTTTTATTTTCAAGGTTGGTAACATAAAACTAATCATTTTGGTGCTTACATCTCTAAAGGAATCTTAAAATATTTAAAAGGGTGTGATCAGTATGACAGCACCTTACATATTTGCTTACAGTAGTTTCAGAGATTTCCAGTCTAAAGAATGAAGTTTACTGTGTTTTTAAATAGAAAGCACTGACTTGCACTTAGCTGGGAAGATCTTTTTCAGTATTGCTTGCATTAGTGAAATGACTATTTCCCTTTCTGTCCCCCAATAATGGTGCTTTCTAGATTGTTCTTCTCATTTATGTTATTTAATAAGATTTCTGCTGACAGTTACTATTACTTTTCAATATGACATAGTAGTAACAGATAGGTAGATAGTATGAATATGCCTTTTTTATACACACCCCACAAACTCATCAATGGAGTGAACATGTGTGTTATGTGATTGTAGTAATCACAGGATCCAGCAGGTGTCAGTAAAAGGCAGGATCCTGCAAATGAAAGCAAGAAAGTGTAAGAATAAAAATCTTTCTCTAATATTTCCTGATTTTTTTATACAAGTGTTATACGTGAGTTTCAGTTGTGTTATATCTCTGTGTTTTGAAACATTAACTCAGTCAGTATATCAAGAGGTCAGGCCAGGGTTCTATATAACCAGAAAATTACTGAAAGAAGCATAAAAGACTAAATATGAATCATGCCATATGTGCCTTTTTTCTTTTATAAGATGGCTGTGTAAATATTCCTTATAATCCAAATCAGTAGCATTATTAGGGTGGTGTCTTGGGTGGGTATTTGGATATGTAAAGAGGGCAACTAAATGTCAAAATAAGCTAAAACTGTATTTTTATTGTTTTTTTCATTGGGTAGACAGACAATACTTTTGGGTGAGAACTGTCCACCTGAAACCAAGCTCCAATTTAGCAATATAAGCTTTCCATTGCTCCTTTCATACTGTGGACAAAGGCCTAGGATATTACAAAGATACAATATTGGGTAATTAGTGAGTATGAAGTGTACCATGTAATGGGGTTGGAGTTGTGTTAAGGACGGTGTCTTGACCTGCATCCAAAATGTGTAGAATACATTCCAGCTACCCACTTCTTATAAATTGGAATAAATTAGCTTAAAATGAATGGATGATTGACTGAATGGGTTTGATAAATGGATGAATGGATAAATAGAATGAAACAATGTTAGTGTTAGTTCAATAATATTATAATGTATAATGTTATTATTAGGACGGCAACAATGCACAGGATATTTCACCAAAGTATTATGGGTATCATAAATACTGCTGCTTCACAGGTCCAACATCATGGGCTCAAATCCTCCTCCTGGTTGATGTTGTGTAGTATTTGCATGTTCTTCTAGCATCAGCATAGGTGTTTCTTCAGGTACTCCAGCCTTTTCTCAAAGATATATATCTGTTAAATTAATTGTTTATTCTAAACTCACACTCTCTGGGTGTGTGTGATGGGACCAGTACAAAACATTAAACATAAACATTAAACATATATCAGACAAAACAAACAAAACACAGACAGTACATGGAACTATGGATTTAATCGGTTGGTTGACAATACAGTCTTGGTGAAAGGTTAAGAAGATAAATGCATGGGATTTTAGAATTAAATGTCCAAATAATAAAATCTGTGATTAGAACTGCTACTTCACAGCCCCAAGGACAGTCCTGGCTTGAATCCTACACCAGTCAAAGACTCTGAGGAGTCTGCATGTTTCCTTTGTGTTCATTTTGGTTTTCTCTGAGTATTTTGGTTCCTTTCCATGCACCAAAGTAATGTATGTTTGGTTGATTGGCCTGGTGTGAGCAATTGAGGATATGAGAATGGGCGTATTCTTTGATGGACTGGCATCCCTTGCAGGTCAGGTTTGCTGCTAATTTGTGTTTAATAGTGCCAGGATAGGCACCAGCTCACCTTTGACCTTGCAATGGACAAGCATGGTCATAGAAATGGGTGATGGAGATATAGTAAAAACAGAACACAAGAGAAATCACAAAGGCTTGGGCTATCAAAGTGATGACCCTATTTATTAGCCAACTGGTTAAAAGATGGCAGTTGAAAAAAAAAATAGATGATATTAACTTAGTTAAGAGAACTTTCTTTTCTATTTATGGTTTTGCAAATGATAGTTATTTCCTGTTGTCATGTTACTTTAACCGGGATGGACCAGAAGTGGAGGACACATAGGCAGGATTATTGGTCTTCTTATGAGTTCTGGTCTTCCTGGCTGAAGGGGAAAAATAAGATGAGTAAGTCACTTTGTCAGTCTCAGATTCTTTCCCAGTCTATCCCATAAATGGCAAACTGTGCTCTGACACAGAAACATTTATTGTTCCTGTGTAGTTGCGAGTTTTCTATCAATTCATTTATTTTCTAACTCATTTAAAATTACAAAGAGAATAATTTGTTACACTTATTCATATAAAATGAATTATATCTACATTATATGCACATATGCACTCTACTCTGTACATATGACAACAATGATCCTATAAATGATCCTATTGTTATGAATGTCTTCATTGTGACCCTTTTTTGAATCATTTATGTTGTTTTTCTTTTTTTCATTTCTATTACACCTTTTGAAGATTTTATCTAAAATGTATTTAAATTAGTTTAAATATTTTTGCATCTTTTTTGACACCATTTTGTTACGATTGCCATGAGGTTGCTAAGGAAATCCTTGAGACTGACAGTACCAGAACTTTGTATGAGACTGTCTTTATTGTTTCATTGGTTATAGAACTTTTTGCTTTAAATACAAGATTAAGTCAAGACTGACTCCTCAGTTAAGAATTTGAAGTGAATCTAAGACTATGTTTCATCTGAGACAGCAACAGCTATAAACATATATAACGGGCAGCCATTTATTTGTGCGGTTTTATGCACATTTTTGTAATTATAAGGAATGTAACATCCATCCATCCATTATCCAACCCGCCATATCCCAACTACAGGGTCACGGGGGTCTGCTGGAGCCAATCTCAGCCAACACAGGGCACAAGGCAGGAAACAAACCCCAGGCAGAGCGCCAGCACACCACAGAAAATGTAATATTCCTGATCCAAAATAAACATTTAAGTATCTTAAATTACAAATTTATCAAAATTTATTTGTCAATTTTTGATTTTTTCAAACACTGGTATAAGAAAACAGAATCATAGTAAAGTAACAGGCACTGCATAAATCTAAAGCCACGTTAGGATCTTCTTTAAGGTTGAACCAACTCTGCTTAGGGCATTACTCCATCACAAGACATATTCCGTTATGCAGGGTAGATTTGGAGTCATCATTAAATCTAAGAAAGAAACAACATGTACAATCATCTCTTCTCAAATCTGAATAATCCAATTTTTGAGTGTTGGGAGTGCAAGAGCATTAGGTGTCAATCATGGGTCTTTTACAGGAGCCTAGTATGCATGCCTTTGGAATGAAGGAGGAAAAAAGAACTACCTGGGAAAAAACCTTGAAACCCATGAAGAAATGAGGAGAACATGCAGGCTGGGATTTTAATGCAGGGCTTTAAATAAGAATCTTTCACCAGCAGCTGTATTTATACTATATACCATAACCCCATACATTCTAAATGCCCTCAGAAATGATAAGAAAAATTAATATTGACTCTAATGTACAAAGGGAGAGAGGTTTTGAACATAATAGGCCATTTGATGACCACTGGATTCAATGGCAAAAAAAAAAAATTCTTCTTCAGACAAAATCGTTCTCATGGACACTGTAATATTTTAAGAAAATTACCTAAATGCAGTTAGAGGATCTCTTTGAATGGTCGGATGTGGCAGGAAGTAACCATTCTTGCTATTGCAGAAAGGACCATTCTATTCTTGTCTATTCAGGTTCAGAGAGATGCTTCATCTTTACTCCTAATTCACGTTCATACTTGTATTTCATGTGCATTAGTTTGCCATTAATTCAGTTTGTTGAGAATCTCACTGTTGGGCATTCAGGAGATTAGACCAGGTATATGCCACAGGCTTCAACTTTGTTCACTGCAGATGCTGCTGATACCTAAGGCTACCTTTCATAGCCCAGATCTAAAAAAATTTCGTCACATGACCTGATCTCAACTGTCAGCACATTCTTTGAGCATAAAAAAGTTATTTCTCTGAAAGTATGTATCCTGATACACTTTATACGTCGGGCTAACGAAAATTGTTATGTAATATAAATGTCTCCCATTAAAAAAAGCTGTTGACAGTTGATAATTTAATGCAACCCATGAATTCTCCTCCTCTGTACATCTAATTGAAAATGCTGGGCTGTTTTCCTTGCAAATTACAATGAATGTGGGAACAGAAGCCAGTTTTCACTGCCCCATGTTTTACAAGAGGCCTGCTGTTTTCATTTTGATGCACTGATAAACAGTGCATTAGAAACCTGGAAACGATCACCCCCCTCAATCATTAACAATCTTACAGAGCAATCTCACAGTGGAACAGTTGACGATAATTTTTCATTTGGAAATTCATCTCTCATCAGAACCTAGGTCAAACCTTTTAAAAGGATTGCTGGAAAAAGCAGTGATGGAGATAAGATCAACACTGGAGATAAGTAACATGACAGCCTGATGAAAGATGTCCAAACAAAAAAGTGCAGTCGTTGGGTTTGAATCAATCTCTCTGGCTTTAGAAATGAAGGGTAGGGCAGGTTTGGGGGTGGCTGCAAAAAGAAGTAACAGTGTTAGGAGAAATAGAGACAGAGAGAGATAGAAGAGAAATTGGGGTGGGGAGAGAGATGCCACAACTGTTAGTGAATGAAATGAAGAAAGCGTTAAGATGGAAAAAATGTTTAAAGAAAGGTGGGAGAGTAGGAGTCTGTGTGAGATGGAAAACGTGCGTGTGTGTGTAAAAAAATAATACACAAAGAGATGTAAAAAAAGTGAAAGAGACATTTTCCTACAAGCAGGTCAACCATTTTTGTATTATGTGGGAGAGCTGATTGTAAGATTTGACTAATCTGCCTTTTAAAGAGCAAGTCAAATTTCATGGGAAGAAAAAAGATCAGGGAATCTTTTAAAATATGATAACAGAAAGACTTTTAGTGGAAATCTAACAATACTCATTTCAAATTTGTGATGCTCCTTAGACTGTAAATTGTGTTACACCACCCATATGCCCAAACCATTTATACTTATTTTGATAACAAAGGAGAATGTCTTAAAGGCTGGACAATTTAAGCCTATTAAGCTATCAAGCAAGTATTGGCTTCACACTGGATGGTGTATCTGTGGTGGGCTGGCGCCCTGCCTGGAGTTTGTTTCCTGCCTTGCGCCCTGTGTTGGCTAGGACTGACTCCAACAGACCCCCGTGACCCTGTAGTTAGGATATAGCGGGTTGGATAATGGATGGATGGATGGATGTTACATTAAAACTTCACATTTGCAGAAGTTAATGTTATCCAAAAACTTTCCACAATGATAACAGCAATCTCTACTGCCTAATTTATGATAGCATGTCATAGACTTAGAGTCACCAGACTAATTTAGTTTACTTGCAGTTCGTTCTGTTTTCTATCTGTTTCTTTTATTTTATTTGCACGCTTATTCATTAATACACTGTTATGTTCTATTGCAAGTTGTCAGTGTTTGTCAGCAGCTTTGTTTATATGTCAAGAAGGTGCCATGACTCCCTATTATGTTTGAGCTCCCAGGTCAGTTTTCTTTTGAAATATCTTTTCACTCTTTACTAGCAAATTTTTTTTAGTTTTAATCTTGATCAGTTTCATTCTTGTCTTACTGTTTTATTGGTAAAGAAGGCATCACTTTTTCTCTCAATAAGCTTTTTTCCCTCTCTGGCTGTTTTATCAGTAAAACAGATGTGATTTACTATTTACTGTTTACTATGGCTAGCAGCCATACCACATGCACTTCAGAAGAGGTTATCCACCTGAAGCTAAATATGTTTGAGCCCAGCCAGTACTTGAATGGGAGATGACCTGTCGAAAACCTGGGTTGCCGATGGAAGATGTGTTCAGAGGCCAGAAGGTGGCATTTACCCTGTGGTCTGAATGTGGATCCCAATGCCTCAGTTCAGTGACGTGGCCAGTGTGCTGTTTAAATGGTGCCATCCTTTGAATGCGATGTAAAACTGAGGTCCTGACTGGTCATAAACGATCCCTGGTCATCCTTTGTAAAGAGCAGGGTGTATTCTGATGACCAGGCCAAATTACCCTCCATGACCTTGTCATTCTGGCCTCCTAATCATCCCCACTAACTATCTCTTTCTCACCACTTAATAACCTAATAGCTAATGCGTGGGAGTGTACTGGCACAAAAATGGGTGCCATAGCATTATCTAGGTTGATGCTATATGTTAGTGATGTCTCAAAAGCTCTTTGAGTAGTGAGAAAAGCACTATAAAAATGTGAAGAATTATTATTATTAATATCTCAATCAGTTTTGCTTATCCTTTTTCTTTTTTATGAATTAAAGTGTGTGACATTCTGTCTTGATTATCTCCCCCCAAATTGTTTTATATGGCTAAAAGTATTTTACTTTTATATCATGTTTGGCTTCTTTCTACTCCCACTTTCTTACCAGTAAAGCAGATGTGGTTTACAATCCCAGTTTTATTCATCCCACTCTTGCTTTTTCACTAGTTAAAGTGAATAACTTTCTTTGCTAATTGTCCTTCTTTCTATCCTGATTGATTTCCCCTTACTCCCACTTGTGGTTTAATATGCTGGTTGGCCTTCTGTTCCCCTGTCAAAGTCGGCATGATTTATTTAATTCCAATGTCTTATTTTCACTTGTACTTTTTATCAGTTAAAGAGTATGGCTTTCTTTTGCAACCATCAATGTTCCCCTCTTTCTTTTAACTGATAAAAGTGTGTGACTGTCCATCCAGAGTTCTTTCCCTCAGGATTTTACCAGTTAATGAGTGTCATTTTTAGAAGTAGTTAGTATTCTCTCCCATCATTGTTTCACAATCAGGAAGGGATGTCTTACTTTGACTCTTATTATTATTTTTTTTTAATCAGTAAAGCATCATGACTGTCTCTTTTATTTTCCATTACTCTCCATTTTACTGGCTCAAATAGTCTTTTTAGAATCATGAATGAATGTCTTACTTTTAAGGCCCTATTACATAACCTTTCTGGAAATTTTCAGTTGCACACTTTACATAATTTTAGCAAACTGGAGGCAGTCAGAACATACTTCCATGACCACCAGTTGCATAGTATGATGTACCCAGCATCTCCCCAAAAAACAGATCTGATTTTGTCTTCAGTTGTAACAGCGAGCTGTGTGTATGCGAGTGGGGAGGATCAATGATCACTCAGATGAAAATACAGTGTATATTATGTAGTTATGACGAGTAAAGACTGCAGGTGCTTTGGACCATGTAAATAGAAGATTAGTCTTTAGTTTTATGTATCATGACAGAATAGAAAAATAGGACTGAGATTGTGGTTCAATTTGCTGTAGCATGGAAAGCACCAGCTCTGTCAGGGATCACATTATTGGCTTTCAGAAAAAGGGGTGAGTTCATGACACTTTGGAAAAGAAACTGTGCTGGAAAGTCAGTACAGAGCTGTGCAATTTTCATGCCATGCAAATTCTAGTTCTGTAATCTGTACTCAAGCAACAAGAAAAGCGACCCAGTCGTCAAATTTGACATCCTCTCTGACTGGATATGATGTAATGTACCACCAACTTAACTCCCACATTTTAATAAATAAAGCTTAATTGTGATTGAGATTAGTGAAAAATGTAACCAGCACACATGGTCATATACAATCATTTTGCAGTAATTTCTTTGTGTTCATAGTCCTGTTAATTAGCAAGCATTGTTGAATTGAATCAAAAGTAAAAAGTAAGAAGGAGAAAGCAAAAATGAGCTGGTAAATGCAATAAAACCAGATCTGAGGAATACAATGTTGTTAAAGAGAGAACAAGATTAGGTAAAAGTAGAAGCAAAAGAACACAGTGTACAGATTGTTGAAAAAGGCCACTATCTTAAAAAAAAAACATAAAAACTTGTTTTTAGTGAAAATGGGATATCACTAGAACAATTTCCCTAAAAGTGAGTCTACATAATATGATGAGAAAGCTAGATCTGTTTAATATTGTGTGTGACAAAGGGACTTGGCTAACAGCATTACTTTCCATGAATATGTTATATTTATTGATATTTAAATTACTATATACTGATATAGTATTTTGAAAATCAATAATGTTTACTTTAGCATTTAGTTGCTAGTTAAATACATGTAGCCCTCAGGTTATGGATGAGTTCTCTTCCTGTTGATGTTCATAAACCAATTTGCTATTTAAGTTGGAACGTACATTGAAAATGTCCATTAATGAAAATAGTTCACAATGAATTATTACTTATTTTACAGAAAAAATATTTAAAATAATTTAAAGTAAAACAACAGTATGTTGACCTTATGTTTAAACATTCTACAGTTTTTAATAATTATATTATGTAAAAGGCATAAAGATGGCATGAAAACCCACCACTAACTGATAACTGATCCATCAGCAGAGACATACTGTCTTTTCTGAGGCATCACTCAGAGTGTCACCTCCCTCTCCCAGCATTTTGAGGATGCTGGGAATGATAAGCAACAGTTTCTACTGCCTATATTAACAGCCAGCTGCTGATCAAGCTGCTTATTGTTGACTGAGCTTAGTGTGCTGCAGTTACATTCAGCTACAGTTGCGTGTAAAAGCACACAATTTTTGGAAAATGGTGGCAGAATCTGAAGTGTACTATTATTCTGAAGTACTATTCTTCACTGTTACTGACAGCTGACACTTGCTAATCCTTGTCATATCTAGCTTGTTTTTTTGTAAGTAAAAAAAAAGTCACTCGAAAATTAATTAGAATTTAGTTGAAAAGAAAAAATTGAAGGTTGTATGCATTTACTTGTATCTATGGAATTTAAATAACCTGAGACCACAATAACCTGAGATATGCCTGTATATATAAAAATATATCACTTAAATCTGAAAATAAATCCATCCATTATCCAACCCGCTATATCCTAACTACAGGATCACAGGGGTCTGCTGGAGCCAATCCCAGCCAACACAGGGCGCAAGGTAGGAAACAAACCCCCACCGCAGGGCACACACACACACACGGAACAATTTAGGATCGCCAATTCACCTAACCTGCATGTCTTTGGACTGTGGGAGGAAACCGGAGCACCTGGAGGAAACCCACACAGACATGGGGAGAGCATGCAAATTCCACACAGGGAGGATCCGGGAAGCGAACCCGGGTCTCCTGACTGCGAGGTAGCTGCGCTACCACTGTGCCACTCCCTGTAAATAAATACTTAATATAAATAGACATTATTCAGAAATGAATGAAAATTGGAGATTATTACTCACTGAACATTTTACGTCAAAGCATTACATTTACATTTATATTTACTTATTTGTCTGACACCTTTATCCAAGGAAACATACAAATTTATAATACAATTGGTTACATTTCTTTTGGTTTTCCAGTTGGAGCACAGGCAGGTCAATTGACTTACTCATGGTCACACGGCATCAGTAGTTGGATTTGAATCCTTAAACTAGTGTTTGAAGTCCAAAACCTTAACCATTAGACATTTGCTAGGGAATATTACTTACTGAGCATTTTATATTGGAAGAATTTGTGTCATTATTCTGTGAAATCTGTCATACCCTCTGCTCTTTGCAAACTTGGTTGGTATCATGTAGCTGTAGACAATACAGGTGTCACGTGGCTAACTAAATGACCCCACATTCTCAATTTAAGTTAAATTTACCTTAGCATCAAGTTTGTCATTGATAAACAGACACTACTTATACCAGCATCAACATCCTCCAATGGTGGTGAACACTGGGGATCATTATTAATTTTATGCCTTTTACTGAATCTTACAAATCTATTCATTGTAATGGTCTATTGAATGCAATATAGGATTGATACTATGATATCTTTCTTGGATATACAGAGAAAAGTGAGTGCATTTAACTTAAAAAAAATCTAATGAAAGATTGCATTGATTGGAAGATCAAGACTGTAACAAAGAAGTCCTTCAAAATGAACATGGTTTGATTAGATTTCAACTTATTTTTTTATTTTCATATATTGGTTGCCTTTATCATGTATATTTGGCAAGCAGCTTAATGGGTTAAGGCCATTGAGTGAAAGTAGAATCATTGGGTTGGCAATAGAAGCCAAAACACTAAGGAGAAATTAAAACTATTCATACAGACAACTATTTTACAGAAGTTAATAAATCACTTTGCATTTTATACTACATCTTACACACACTCAAATCATCTAAAGTCAGTTCACATCCTAATTTAATGGCAAGAGATTAGGTGGATTGGCGATTCTAAATTGGCCCTAGTGTGTGCTTGGTTTGTGGGTGCGTTTGTGTGTGTCCTGCGGTGGGTTGGCACCCTGCCCAGGATTGGTTCCTGCCTTGTGCCCTATGTTGGCTGGGATTGGCTCCAGCAGACCCCCGTGACCCTGTGTTCGGATTCAGCGGGTTGGAAAATGGATGGATGGATGTTTGTATTCTACCCACTAGAAACAGAGTGGCATATGTTTTTGAGACTTTATCAGTCAGTGTGGACTGGCACTCTTTACTGCCTATAAGCAGCCACTGCACCAATGAAGATGTTAAGTGTTACGTTTAGATTATCAGATTTAAGTCATAACCCACTGTCTGTATGGATTTTGAACACTGTTGTGACTATATTGTTTTTGTCCAGAATTTTGCTTTCTATATGAGTTAGTTCAGTTAGTCTTATATGAGTGAGTGTGAATGTGCCCTGTGATAAAATAACCAACAATGTCTTGTACCTTATGATTCTGAAATATACTTTAATTCCCTACAACTCTGTATTGGAATATGCAGATTTGAAGAATGAATGAATAAATGAAAACATCCACATTTTTAATATGTCCAGGTCTCTGAGGACATAGACACAAGTTCAGGTTCATCTGGTAAATTGCCTATTAATGGCCGGCCAATGCCATGTCTAATGTCAATATGATATTTCCATGATGGTCCTAAATCAGAGCTTTTTAGTCTTGGTAAGTTTTTTTCTGATATGACTAATAGGTGATATGTGGGCTAAATGTTAAACAGATAAAAAACAAATTTTGGAGGAGTTTTAGAAAACAAACTCTTTTGCTGTAAAAAAGAAATGACTGAATGAATAGGTTTCAAGATGAATTGAACCGTAGAATCAAAGTTATTCTAGGAACTTTGTCTAGAAGCTGAAGGTGGGAATTATAATTGAAATGTCAATAAAAAAGTATTTTTTTCTACTTAAAAGATGTGATTATGCAGAAGAGGAGACTTATACCTTCCTCAGAATGGAGCATTATGAGAGTTAAATGTACCTGTATTTTTATTTTCATTTTCTTAAAAATAGGTGGGATGGTAGTAGATTAAGAAATGTTATCATCTAATTACAAATGTTAACCCTTTAGCAGGTAGTTAGGCTTAGTGATTAAATTGCTGTTAAACTGTAAATAGTCCTTACTAATGAATCTGATCATGTTGGAAGGAAGGTGGTATGATGGCACTGAGGTCAGCACTGTCCCCTCATGACTTAAGCATTATATTTCTAAATCCTCCATTCAGATGTTATCTGTTTGGACTTCAGCTGGTCTCCAAATGTCTGTGTTGGTTTTCCTCTGGTACTCTGGTCTTCCTCCAACATTCTCAAAGATGTGCAGGTTAGGTTAACTGGTGATTTCAAATGTACCCAAGGGTGGGTGAAAGACTGGTACCCAGTTTCCTGCACTGAGCCCTGTGCTGCTCAAATCAGGTCCAGTCCCTGTGCACCTCAGTTGAATTAAGAGGGTGTGAAATGTACCCAAATGATTTAATTTGATTTCTTATGATTGGATAATTCCAAATGTGGGTGAGAAGTGTCTCTTTAATGGACTGGCGCCCTGTTTCTTGCCTTGTACCCAGTGCTGCTTAGATGGGCTTCAGTCACCCTGAACCTGAATTGGAGTAAGGGATAAGTTTGGTATTTTTCAAGTCAAACTTATTTCTTTACAAGCATGGCATATACACATTTGCAATACAAAACTGTGTTTTTTAAACTTGAGTGTTTTCTATAAATTAAAATAAAATCCAGAGCCTGTTCTAGCATTTTCTAATGAAAGCCATAAGGCTTTGAGCACCACCAGAAAACATATATTATGATCACTAGGGGTCATCTCTGAGTCACAAACCCTAGACACAATCACAAAGACACAAGCCCTGGGTTCAAAAGATTTATTTTTATTTAAGATGTCACCTTCAGACAGGCTTTTTGCTTCTGCAATAGAATTCTTTTCCAATTCTTTCTTCTCCTCCACTCCATACCAAGGGAGGCTTGTTTTTGTAGTCATTGTCTGTAGCAGATGCAGTCGCAGTGGTAACATCATTGTCCTCCTCTACTGACTCCAAGTTGCTTGATTGATTCTCAGTGGCATGGAAGCAATTCCAGGTCAGGCAGGAACTCTGTAAAACAGATAAGTCCTCTCCTAACACTCTCCCCAGTAGCACACAAAGAACACAACAGGTGTGCACATGGACGTCACAGCCAGAAAATGCTGCCACCTGGTGCATTTGGATGGGGGTCAACACATGGCCCTGCTCTGTCCTTCCATTGTGTCATTTCAACTAGAATGAACACAATCTATTTTGGCTGGGAAGCCCATCCATCCTTTTTCTGCATCCACTATGAGAGCTTCTCACTTTGGATAAAGACTGCAAGAAATTACAACTCTATTTGATATAAGGATTGATTTTGAAAAACATAAATTAAGTCACCTTTTAGATTAAGACCACCCAGTCTCACCTTAGACAGGACTCAATATAAAGCACTATCAGTCAATCAATCTTTGTTTTACCCAGAACCTGTCACGGCCTTTTCCCTTCAAGGCAGCTATATTTTCATTTCTTCAATGCCAATTGTCCATATTTTATGAAGCATTTTGTAGGTGTTGGTGGAATTATGTTTATTAATTTTATTTTGAAGTTGAGTTAATATTGGGTTAATATGGTGATTAGCTGTGTAATAGCCTCTATCTGTCTGGTGTCTGTCTCTATTTTCCTGGCACTGTTGACCGGATAACTGTTTCATTAACAATTTATCTTCTTCTTTCGGCTGCTCCCATTAAAGGTTGCCACAGTGGATAATCTTTTTCCATATCTTCCTGTCATCTGCATCTTGCTGTGTTACACCCACCACTTTCAGGTTCTCTCGCACCACATCCATAAACTTTCTCTTAGGCCTTCCTCATTTCCTCTTGCCTGGCAGCTCTAGCATCCTTTTCCAAATATACTCAGCATCTCACCACTGCAATCTCTCCTCTCTGACTTTGTCTCCAAACAGTCCAACCTGAACTAACCTTCTAATGTACTCATTCCTAACCCTGTCCATCCTCTTCACACTCAATGCAAATCTTAAAATATTTAACTCTGCTACCTCCAGGTCTGTCTCCTGTTTTTGATCAGCGCCACTGTCTCCAACCCATATAACACAGCTGTTCTCACTACTGTCCTGTAGACTTTCCCTTTCATTTGCTGATACCTGTCTGCCACAAATCACTCCTGAAACTCTTCTCCACAATATCCATGCTTCCTGCACTCTCTTTTTCACCTCTCTTCCACAATCCCTGTTGCTCTGTACTGTTGATCCCAAGTATTTAAACTCATCCACCTTCACAAACTCTACTCCCTGCAGCCTCACCATTCCACTGACATCAGTCTCGTTCATACACATGTATTCTGTCTTGATCCTATACTGACCTTCATTCCTCTCCTCTCTAAAGCATTCCTGCACCACTCCAAACGTGCTCATGTATATGTGTGGGGCAGCACAATGGCATAGTGCTGCAGGCTCACAGTAAACCAGGGTTTTAGTCCCTGCATATTTTCTTCATGTCCATGTGGGTTTCCTCTGTGTGCTTTGGTTTCCTTCCACATTGTAAAGGCTATATGTGTGTGTATATGTGTGCGTTCACCCTAATGTGGACAGGTACCCTTTCCAGGTGTTCCTTCCTTACACCCTATGATTGCTGGGATATATTCCGCGGTACTGCTTTGGATAAGTGGGTTAGGAAGATAGATGGATTGGGTGTGTCTGTGGTTCTGACTGGCGTGTTGTCCTGGTCTGCACCTGTTGTTCCTCCAAGATTCCATATTTTGTACAAGGATAAACGAATAATGAGATGATGCATTTGAAAGGCGAACTCTTTCTTTTTCTCTATTTCTTTCTCTCTTTCCTTCTCTCTTTCTATGAAGAATCCCAATCGCTGCCTTTGTTTTCGCAGCGGTGACAGATCGCGCAGTCTGCAGCACAAGCTGTTTGCACAGCTGCGACTTACACACATACTTAAGACCGGTTTGTCTTGGTCTGGCTTGACTTTCGCACCTTAAGCAAACACCGTGGCCTCCCCGGGCAGAACTGGCTCTAAACAGTAGGCGATTGTATTTTAGCTCACATTGGCGCAGCTGAGCTGGGACGACTTGCTACCGTGCCGCTCCTGTGCCGCAGAACCCATCGCGACTCTTCAGCCCTCGTGTGCGTGAACTCCCCCGTTTTTCAAACTCGTCCGCTGACATACTGATGACAGTTGAACTGGTTTTCAGAAACCTAATATGACAGATTGCTGAAAGGCAACAAATGTCCTAACAGAGAGACAGAAATGGCTGCTTTATAAGCGGCTTAAAAAGTTGAAGACCAAGTGTCAAAAAGGCTTATATATATTTATGTGCTTTTAAAATCTCTTATCCCTTTGAAGAATTAGGGGGTATTCATATGCTATAACAAAAGTATCCGGACTTCTTAATAAGTCATCAACAGTTAAGCTGGAATGTTAAAGGAGGGCTACAAGAAAGAAAGAAAGAAAGAAAGAAAGAAAGCTATTACTTCAAAAAAGTTATGCACATCTTCAGGGTGAAGCTTTCATGGAGACATGTATATGTTTTACCCGGAAATACAGTATTGGGCAGTGCAGTGTAAAGATACTGAAAATCTAAAATTTACTTTAAAGATATGAACGGGGTACTATAGTTTTTTTTGAGAAACACCTACTCATATTGAAGAAGCTCTGCTAAGCTGAATGAAAGTGCCTGACACCTACAGTAACACTCCTGGTAATTGATGCAACGATATGATATAGGTGGATAGTTCTAATACTCTAATATTCTGTGCCTTTCTATAAAACATTTTGCTTCATCTCATTACTTTCATTTCAAATTGGCCATTTTGGCACTAACGTTTATAATAATGTATTTTACATATAGCACAAACTCCATTTTGCATTTAAGTGGAGTACTTCATGTAGATATTAACTAATGCAAAATTATATATTACTTGACTGCTGCCTTTAATCAAGGCAGCGTACAACATCTGAAGTACAACAAAATACATTTCTTTATTTTTTCTAATTGGACCCCAGGCAGGTGAAGTGATTTCCTCATATTCACCCAGTGTCAGTAGCAAGATTTGAATCCATAACCACAGAGTTTGAGGTCAAAAGCCTTCACCATAACCCTACAACACCTATTTACTGTACATAATACATAGTATATAAAATAACATTTAACAAAAATATAAGTACTTTAATACAGTTCATGATCAGGGTCCACAGGTCTGTTCTGGCTGTATTTGATGGCAGATTGGAGTCCTGGACACACACACATACACACACCATCACACTCTTACTCACACAAAGCCCAGTTTTGAACTGCCAATTCGCCCTTTTCACAAAATTGGGTAAACATACTTCCTGTTAGTTGGCCAGCAAAAAGGTTAATTAACCTTATCTAACCTAACTTATACATCTTTGGGTATGCAGGTGGGAAATCAGAATGCCAGTAGAAAAACACATACACAGGAAGAACAAATAAACTCTATGTGGGCAGGATTTGAAATTCTAAATTACGCAGTATTAACCACTGTGCTGCCCAGTAGGAATTACAGCGAATTGGTATGATCAGGTTTGGACACTGGCCCAAGTGCTGCCACTGATTCCTCAGCTTGTGGCCTAGCATCCAGTTTCTTCACATCTAGACCATTCCACTGTTGGCTAAACATGTTATTTGCTATATGGGAAACACAAATGGTGACGTTTAATTTTAAATCCTCTGCTCTCATCTGTGCCACCATTCTCACCTTCCATTTCAATTTGGAGAGCATAGTTCAAATCTTAGCCTTGACCCTGTCCTGGTGGAGTTTGCACATTCTCTTAATGCGCCTATACTATATAATAACTATATAATAGGTTTACCAAAAGCTTCTTCTTCTAAAGCTTTTCCCATTTTCATGTGGGATTGCTTTGTTTGACTGTCCTCTTCTGCTCTCACCTGTTGAACTCTTCCTCGCCTGATAACCCTTTCTCTCTAAGATCCTCCTTCACTCAGTCCATCCAATTTTTCTTTGTATGTCCTCTTCTCCTCTGTTATAATTCTTCTCCCCACCTTGTTTACCTCTCATCTCAATATACACCCATACCATTTGAAACTTCTTTCTAGTACATCACTGTATTTAGATTTGCCTAAAGATTTCTGATTTAATTGAAATTTTCAAAGATTGGGTTGACTGTCAATTGTAAATGGACCTGATTGAGTGGGTAAATATGCCATGTTATAGACTTGTGGTCACTCCAGGCCTTGCTCAAACTCAACAACATCATGTGCCGAAATCAGAAGACTTTCAAAACAAGGTGAATGAATGAATATTTCCTTTTTTTGAGTGCCTTCTTTTGATGTCCAGTCTTCTTTTTTCTACAGACCCACATCACAATGAAGCATGGTTTTCCCAAGTTAATGTTTTGCTTTTTTTGAATGCCTTCTTTATTCCTGAGGTACATAATAATTGGTAATTAGTAATGCATCCTGTCACATCTTCCACCCTTGATGATGATCTCACTTTCTTTTCATGGTTCTAGAATGTAACTCTCACTTTACCAACTCCATCAATTCTGTTGTTGCAATCTCTGCAAGTATAAGTGCATGCAAAAGTTATTAATGCCCCTATTTACAAATCTACTTTTTGTAATTCCGTAATATCCTGGCAGTATCTGACATAAAATAGGATCCAAGACTGTATAAGGTGCCATTCCTTTACATAGCACACTCAAACTGACAGTCATTCATATAAAGGCTAGATTAAGGTCACCAATTAACTTTAAGACCAACCTGGGATACCAGGAGAAACACCTACAGGAAACTCCAGACAAACAGTGAACAGGCCAAGGATGAGGTAGCAGTTCTAAGCATTGAGCCAGTTAGAAGTTGCTATCATGACATACAAAAAGTCTTGTGAAATTTTCCTTCACAGGCGGTTCCTTAATTCCAAGTAGCTAATGAGCCATAACTGAATTAATCTTCATACTGTGGTCAAAAAAAGCAGTCCTACATGTTCATTGTTGACCCTCATTTTGAATGTGTATTTAGTCTGTACAGGGATTTTTCACAGTTTGCCTGACAGAGTCTTCCCACCGTCTATATGGTTTTTGTAAAATTTAAAGTGGTGCTTTAGGAATGGGGTATGTAAAAGCCTGGCTCTAATGCACAAATTACTTATTTATTGCTGCAAAATACAAACAAAGCCTTTGCTACAATCATGTTATGTAGCAATAAGTCACTTTACCATTCTGTGAATTTTTCAGTGGTGCTTTGTAATATGTGAGATCAGGTCTTGTAATTACTAATCGATGTAGGTGGGTAGCTTCAATTACCAGCCTTAAATGGTGGGACGTTTTTTAGATATAAAATGAGAATATGCTGTAACCGAACCTCATTATACCTCATCAGCTAATACTTGTGGCTTAGCTTTGCTTTTTTGTGCACTGTATTTACCTGGGCAAATGTGTGATCTGAAGTACCTTTCCTCCTGCAGGGTGGAGCCAAATCCCACTCATCAAAGATATTTGTACATGTTAAATGCTCAATCACTCTCTAAAGACAGTGGGAAAGACTGTTTCTTTGCTCTTGGCTGTGGTTTATCAGTTAATCAGCATTGACTGTAAAGTGAAGTATAAAAAGTTAGAAGGATTTTAATAGAATGTTGCCTGAAGCTAAAAGCAAAATTATTTATGGCATCTAAAGGTGCATGAGGCAGTCTGTAATTAACACTAAAAATTGAAATTCATTTAAACTTCTTATTTATTTGTTAAAATTACTGACATGTCCTAAATTTTGGATTTTATTCCACATATATCGAAGTCATAAAGTGATTTCAAGAGCAGCTGTAATGAATATATGTTTTATACTTTAATCCCAGTTTGGCATTGGTTGAGGGATGACTCATGTGCTCCTCACTCCTGAAGGAGAAGCTTTGATGGGCAGCAAGGCTCAGTTGTGCTAAGCACAAATGCTCTAACTTGCTTATTCCTCGCACCTGCCACAAAGGCATTAGAAAAAGAATTAATGGCCTTTAGTCTTTGAGCTTAAAAGCCAGCACTTAACAAAAAGAAGAGGGGCAAGATTTTCTGCTGAAGCAAACTGATAAAAAAACACAATTAAATATCTTATTCTATACATTATCAAGCCCTTTTAATCCAGTTTAGGGTCATGACCAAACCTGATGGCAATGGAAAAAAGGCAGCAACCAGCCTGGCATGGGGTATCTGTTCATCACACTCTCTTTTTATTTATAGAATTGTTAGACTCCTACTTTCATGTTAAGAATTATTCTAGTCATAGAATATATGTGAAATAACATATTAAAGGGAAAATGAAGTTCATCACACAGTCTCTTCTAGAGCATTCCTTCACTGTCACCCATTCTAGGCAGATTCATAAATTATCCTGTAATTACAACTTGCGTTAGAACGATGGTTGGAAACTGGACACTGTAAATGCAGGCTAAATACTACTATTATTTATGAGTGTGTTATATTTTTAAATAGTAGTGTTTTATGCTGTGTATGTGTTTATATATAAAACAAGAAATAGTATATAGGACCACCGTGACCCTGTAGTTAGGATATAGCGGGTTGGATAATGGATGGATGGATGGATAGTATATAGTAAGAAAGAAAAAGGAAGAATACCATACAAAATGCTGGGGCGCCACAAACTACACCATGTAATGATAAAAGTTTTCGACAAATTGCAACACTGGCTCTGACAAAGTGTATGTGCTTCGCTCCTGAGCTGAACCTTAAAATACAACATCTTCCTGTTTGGATTACTATTTAAAGGTGAGAGACTGGAAATGGTGGGAATAGGGTGATGGAACAGTGTTGATGTAAAGGATCCTCTGGTTGGTCAGCTTATTTTGGGCTGAAGACATAAGGGACCTGTGGTGGGCTGGCACCCTGCCTGGGGTTTGTTTCCTTCCTTGTGCCCTGTACTGGCTGAGATTGGCTCCAGCAGACCCCCGTGATCCTGTAGTTAGGATATAGCAGGTTGGATAATGGATGGATGGATGGATGGACATAGGGGACAACAGTTAGGCTGCTTAGCAGCCTTTAAATTCTTAACCTCTGTACCTTTCATGGATAAATAACCTTGTATAAATATACATGTACATATTTTCTGCAACTCACACGCCCAAATGTGATATATTAAGAAATTGACAATTGTAAAGAGTTGGGGCACCTGCAGGCAAACCCTATATAAATGAAAATAAAACACAAATTATAAATGTGTTAAGAAGGAAAAGAAACATCTTTATAGAGGCGAGTCTCAAGAGTGAGTCATCCCAAATGGAGACACTTTCGGTTATTAAATGGTAAGGTTGTTAATTATCCGGTCAGCAGAGGGAAAAAGTGAAGAGGTGTTAGAACACAAGAACACCCTGCAGATACACCTCCAGAAACTTTAAGCTATCCCCAAGGCATACATGTGTGACATATGTGTGTGTGTGTGTGTGTGTGTGTATATGCACACACACACACACACACACACACACACACTAGACTGCCTGAACGATTAAGTTTAAATTTAGGGACAAAGAAATATGTATTTGGGTGGCACATTAGGGTACATCTCTTTATTAAATCAAATTGCCCGCCCTTCCAAATAGCCAATGATATAGTTACAGTTCAATATACAAGTTTGTATATTCTGCTTTTAATGAGCTTAGCAACTCAGAAATTTTATTCTGATACAATAAACAGATTCTCTGACCTCAAAAACCCAAGCGAAAAGTGTCTGATTATAGATATTCACCACAGAAAAGGAGAAAAAAATATCAAAATAAAACTTCATATCAGTATCAAGAGTAGTGATAAGTGAAAAAATGTGCAAAAAACTTAGTTTTGCTTCATAAAAAAAATGTATGGAGCAAACTTCGGCACAAACCAATTTTGCACTATTACTACATACATTTTTCATCTCATTTGAAACCCTTTTCTCCAACTGACAAAGCATGGTACAGTTTTTTGTGGTGCAAAGCATGAATAGGGGGTTACAGCTAGATAGTACAAAGGCACTCCTAAAATCCAAGGCATGAAGCTGCATGGAAGGAGCTGTGGAAGATCATTTGGCAGAGAAAGAAGACTGTGTTTTTGGCTATGGATTAACTCTTGCATCCTACCCCCGTTAAACTTTACAAACCCTCAAAATCTCATGTTAGTAAATTTTACCATTGCAAAATTGCATGTGATTTTTTGGGACAAACCTGTGAGGCTGTATGTAAAGCAAAACCTGTGATGTAAGAGACTTTAATAATGATATCAATGTTGGTGCCACATGTCAGAAACTGCTCCCCACCAGGGATGTTCATGCAGCACAGTCTCTACAGTTTCCAAGGAATGATGTAATAACCAAAAACATCCATTGATCAGCAGTTCTGTGAATGAAAATATCTTGTTAATGAGTGACGTCAGAAGATAATGGCCAATTTTGATCAAGCGAATAGAAATGATCCAAATAGCATTTTACAACAGTGGTGTGCTGACAGGCATCTGTGAGAACACAGTGCATCAGACCTTGAAATGGATGAGCAACAGCAGCCTAAGATCACATTATGTTCAACTCCTGTCAGCTAAGATGAAGCAAAAGTAGGCACTTGATCAAATTAACATTGGAGAAATATCACCCGGACTGACAGACCTCAATTTCTGTTGTAAAGTGTAAATGGCAGAGATTGAATTTGGCATACATGGCATGAATCAATGGACTGATCCTGATGGCTGTCAATTGTACAGCCTGGTAGTGTGAGTGTGTTGTTGTTGGGAATGTTTTATTGGAACACATTTGGTCTCTTAATACAAAATGTGAGTCATGCTGTTTCCAGCCTATTCCCTCAATGGGAGATAAGTAAGTAGGACATATGGAGGAGACGGGTCAGAAACTACAATGTAATTTTCCCTCAGCTACGTTAATAATGATAACACAGCAATGATAATCATTATTATTAACATATTGAATAATAATACTGTCTTATCCCAATAATTAAAACTTCAAAGATGAAACATGTCAGTGGCCATAGGCCAATTTGCTGAGCTTCCATAAAATGATAATACTGTAATTATTATTTTTATTGAAGTATTTTCACAGTTCAGACCGCCAGCAAAACTAAAATTAGCCCATTATGGATCAAGGGAGCAGCAAATTGGTAGTAGTCCAAATAAACAGGATTTGGCATGCTGCAGGAGCCACACAAGTACAAACACCTACCTGAGTTACATGCACACACACAAATTGTATATTAAGTACATCTCATTTATTGTTTAAATCTACAATAAGAAATCATCAGGCCATTTTCTGAACGTGTGTTTGGTGGCTTAGCAGTGGTTGTAAAGGTGACTGAGGAGATCAATCAATCAATATACTGTACATCTTCGCACTGGGCAGCCCATACAGCAGGCATTTCTGTATTTCTGTATAGTGGACTGAGTGAATAACCATGGAATTTGCCATCTTGCTTTCAAGGTATTGTTATTTTTAAATCTAGCGACATTTACTAAGTGATCAACCAGCTATAGGGCACACTATTTCTTTTTCCCTTCACTTTAGTGTTTTTGACATATTCCTCTCTTGGGACCTGAGAGGGTTTGTTTTGGGTGCAGGGGTGTTGTGGGAGGAGCATACCTCATTGGTGTTACACGGCCTCTGAAGCAATGATATTAAAAGGTTAGGAAACACTGATCCCTCCAGCTGTACATCAGTGCTCGGTGAAGTCAGCGAGACATGTGCTGTGACTTGTTGCTCTGAACTGCACTCCAGCACAGTGCGGTAAAGATGAGATCATCCAGCTAGTGATGTCACAGTGCAGACAGTCTTTACTCTGTTGCTGAGAGCAAGAGTTTGGAAACTGCAGGCTGCAACACAGACTGAGTCATCTGCACATTCCCTCTGGGGAGGGGGTGGCGATCTTACAACATAGTGAATTATGAGATTTTGGAATTGTTTTATTTCCATAAATAGCTCATCAATCCCTTGTCTTGTTAATTACAGTTGCTTTTTGTCTCTTTATGTATTCTCTTCTTGGATTTTTTCCGAAAAGCAGTTGTCAAGATAATGTGGCTTTGAATTTCCAACTTGTCTTACTAATAACAACTTACACAGTATTAAGTACAATTTGTGGACATGTACAGGCTTCGGATTTTTATGCTTAACTGACAGCATTTTAAATGTATTCATGGCTTTTGTTACCAGTAATCTTATACAATAATTGCATTGTTGTATTTATGTAAATTCAGCAGACAAGTGAAAATATATAAAGCTCTGACTGCAGCTCTCTGATCTTTGAACTCCCAGGCTACAGTATGCAACAATCCTATTACTGGCTTTCCAGTGGACAGGAATTGGACTAACTGTAATAGCGAATATTAATTATTACTATCACTAAGGAACAGAAAAGCAGAGCTTTGTTTTGAAAAGCTTTGCAAAATTGCCCTAAAATTAATTTTGCATGTAATTCTGCAATTGCAAAATTTGAAACTCACTATTATATTTGTTGGGGGTGGAAAGCATGCAATGTTGCTTCCCAAGTGTCATTCTGTAGCCAAAACACTTCTCTTTTGGGTCCAGAGGTAACTATGCTCACTTTCCCCAACTCCATAAGTCAGTGCAGAATAGAATCCTTCTGGCGGATCTTCAGCAGCTACTTACTCAGGCCAATGGGTTTTTAACAATTTCTGTAGGTAGGTGCTCTCTAACCATGCCATGCTTGTACACATGAAGAGAAAGGTTTCGGTTAAAATTAAAATATATGTGCTAATGGTGTGAATTTTGCTTGTGAGGAAACACAATGTGCTTTGTAAATTATTTAGTGACGTGAAATTCTGTAACCTTGACCAGAAGAAGGCATATTTAGAAAAAGGAAGAATAGATGACAGCATGAAATTCTCTGTATCATTTAGTCTCAACACTATAATTTGGTAATAATTTAAATTTTGTTTACTGTGTAGTTTTACAATTCTTTTGTTAATTTAAAGTACCATATAATGCAATGTAATGGAATGCTTTTTTCACAGCAACAAAGAAACTCACAAATGCTTACCATTAATTTTCAAAAGGAATATTGTACATGCAGAAGACAGCAATCATTCACCACCAATGCATTTTAGTGATTTTAACTTATGCCACTTGCTTGTGTTGTTCACAATCCTTTTCCATAAGGCAGTGTGTACTATCTGCTGCAAATCATTTTCAGTCAGCATTTCAGCTGTCCTGGCAGTCTGCTATATTAGACAGCTGCTGCCATTTTTTAGACTTTTAGGCACTGTCCATGCCTCAAAAACAGCAGCCATGAGAGTGACAGACTGCAACTGTAATGTCTTGCCAGCAAAATGGAACAGGTGGCATAAAATCATTTATAAGGATGACTTTAGGCAATGATGGGATTTGGTGGCCTATAAAAGTAGTAAAAGATTTGGGATGACTGCCAGAGTGGTGATTGTTATCCCAGTGGGATTTCAGAGTTTACAGGACCGATATTTCAAAGGTACTGACCTCCCTTACCACCACATTGACCATTTCATTTACTGCTAGAGAGTTAAAAATTATGTATGCTTCTTTGAAACTCAGTCATCTTAGACATACAGACACATAGACAATCCTCTGTCCCAGTCTATAAAATAGAACACCAAGGGTTTCTTACGCATCTCCTCTCTAAATGGCCGAAAGGTAGCATCTTTAAGCAATATTTATTTTGCTCATATGTCCGTTTTCCCTCCATGAATTGATGATGATCTTGCTTTTTGCAGGTTCCTCCTCATTACGAGCCTACCCCCTGATCTCAGTGATCACACGGCAGCCTCCTGGCCTGTCTCAACTCTCACAGCCTTCACCCTCCTCTCATGTCATTCCACTGCTTTCTCCACTGCAAGCATCCAACTCACGGGCTGAAACAGCAAACAGTGAGACACCTCTGAGCATCAGCAGTGAATCAGATGTGGAGCAGACCATCTCCAGGGTGAAAAAGCCCCGTCGTAGTCGGACAATCTTCACTGAACTGCAGCTTATGGGTCTGGAGAAGAAATTCCAGAAACAGAAATACCTTTCTACTCCGGACAGGTGAGCAAGGGGCAGAGAATTGTCTAATGTGATTGTAAGCAGATCTACAGTATCTGAGTTCATAAGAATTACTTATGAACGCTTTGAAATCACTTCAGGTTTTTTTTCCAGCACCTCCTGACTCACCAGTATAAAAAAAAACCCACATATGATATACCAGTCTAGTTATATAAGATATCAAGCTCCCTATTTTTCAAATCCAAAAAACACTCATTTTTAGGCAATTTTTGGAATATACTTTGTGTGAGATATTACACCTTTATGATAAAGAGTAAACCGATATGTGTCTCCATCAGGAGTAGTCAGAAATACTTCAAGTTGTGCACTCCACATCACCTTACCCCAATGACCCCCCCCAACCCCAGTCACAACTGGGATGAGGGGTCAAAGTTACTCCTTTTCACACAACTTCAAAAAAGAGGATAGGTAATATAGGTAACATGGAATATTGTTTAATGGTTTATCGAGGATGCTGATCATAAATATAATTTATTTGATATTTGATTTTTTATGGGTGGTCCTAGCCCTCTTAGAGCCCCGCCCAGAAGGTCAAAAATTACAAATTTCAAACAGAATCATGTTTGGTGTTATTTTAGACTATTTCAAGGTCAGTGATTATGATTATTAATATAATAGATATAATTTTTTTCTCTTACAATAAAGAATATTTTATACTTTAAATATTTAAATTAAAGAATACACTTTAATATTTCAAATATTTATTACAACTACTCTTGGTTCTCTGCGGTGGGCTGACGCCCTGCCCAGGGTTTGTTTCCTGCCTTACGCCCTGTGCTGGCTGGGATTGGCTCCAGCAGTCCCCGTGACCTTGTAGTTAGGATATAGCGAGTTGGATAATGGATGGATGGACTCTTGTTTCTTCTGTACTTATACCTCATAAAGTAATACATTACATTTCTTATGAACACCAAGAATGAGGGCAGCTTACACTAATTCAAATTTTTGAATACAATGATATGCAGACTTGTGAGGCATTTCAAAAAGGTTGAATCTGAAAGGTTTTAACAAAGTTTCTGTGTGCAAACATAATTTTTCATCTCATAAATCTTTATACCTCTGAAATATAAAGATAACATCCATCCATCCATCCATCCATTATCCAACCCACTATATCCTAACTACAGGGTCACGGGGGTCTGCTGGAGCCAATTCCAGCCAACACAGGGCGCAAGGCAGCGAACAAATCCCGGGCAGGGCAATAGTCCACCACAGTTATTAACTATCAATAATGTTTTTTTGTATTATCCATCTATTCATTAATTTCCTGATCTGGCTTATTTCATTAAAGTTTCCAGGCTGTCTGTCCTATCATCATTGTGTACAAAACAGGAACCGATACCAGTCCACCCCAGAGGACCTACGCTCGCTAATAGTAGGCCAACGTGAAGTCAGTAGTCAGTCCAATATGCAAACTTTGATGACTAAGATGAGATTTGAAAACACCACAATCTAACAATAGTAACTGATTGCAAAATCCTCATAGGCACGTGTGTTATATCAACTAATACCGAATCTGAATCACTATAAGGATTTGTGATAAGCGGTTGCACGGTGGCAGCTAATGTCACATACAAATCTGACCCAACTCTAATCAGATAATTAAGGCAAAAGTACACTGGAGAAACATGAGAGCTGTAAGATGTTGGATTTCCTTGCTGTTTAAATTTGAACCTTGATTTTTGTTCTTTTCTGTCATGCCGTCATGTAAGACAAGTGATGAACACATTGAACAGTAATAAAAGTGACAATTAACAAATAAAAAGGAAATGTACTCAAAGAGTGAGAGATTATTACATTCATATTTCAAAGTAGAGGTAAATGATAGTAACATTACCTAATTCTTTATTGAATGACTTTTGATCCAGTCATGGTTCGATCTAATTTTTACACATAATTGAACATTTAACTGCCTTTTACCAATTTTCAAGGACCAGATTTTTATTTTTTTATTTTGATAGTAGTATAGTAGAGAAGCAGATAGGATTGCCGCCTACCAACTTTAGAAGACTTTGGCCTGGTCATTGTTTTTGTGGAGTTTTCACTTTCTACGCGTGTCTGCATTGATTAGTGACTCTTTATTCTCCTGATGGTGTATGCATGTGTGTGGAGATGTGTGTGTGTCCTGTGACAGACTGACTACTTGTCCAAGGTCAGGGTGTAATGCCATTAGTGCTCTGTTTTCTCAGAATATAGGAATGGAAAGAGCATTTTTTGGAAAATGGATTGACATAATATTTGTCTAGTGGTCTCTGAATGAATCAGATAAGCATAAGTGTAGGTGACAGCAATGGACTGGAATCTTATGGAGTTTAGACTTCCATTGCCCAAAATTCTATCATGGCTAGTTCTACAAAGTATTGTGAACAGCTCAGCAGAGTCTTTGTACCACCTTTTGAGATGCAAGAAGTATACAATGTTACACAAAGAAAGAAAGAAAGAAAGAAAGAAAGAAAGAAAGAAAGAAAGAAAGAAAGAAAGAAAGAAAGAAAGAAAGAAAAACTTTATGTATGTCAAATGCTTAGTCATGCCAAATTTCACCTGAGGACAAATAAAATTTTATCTATCCATCCATCCATCAGTCCAGCACATGAGCACATACAGGGTGAATTTTAAATTGGCATTAAAACTTACTGGTATTTCTTTGGGATGAAGGCCAGAGTATCAAAAGAAAAACCCAGATAGACATGCTAAGACCATGTGAAATACACACAGAAGGTGATGACCAGATGTTTCAAGATTTGAACCCGGTATACTGGCATTGTGAGGCGGGTCTGTATCGAAGGAGTGTCACTTCATAGGAGTGACATAACAAAAGAGTAACATAAATACCGTATTAAAGGAGTGACATTTTATTGGAGTGACATAACGAGTCACCTACCACACACAACTGAAAGTACTCTCGCCAAAAGAATTGTCGTCTCACTTACCACTTGGATGGTTGTTTGGATGGTTATCACTCCTTTGAAATTTATATCTGAGGTTTCACTCCTTCGTTATGTCACTCCTATGACATGTCACTCCTTTGAATAGGACCGTGTGAGGCAGTAGAGCTAACCACCTAATCACCTCATGCTGTTAATTACATGCAAAATATTAACTATTTAGAAATTATTTAAGGCCTAATACTATGTTTTATATCTGTATAATACACAGATAGGTTCAGTTCTTGTGTTTTATGAACAGGTTGCAGCCCATTTTAATGCTTTAAACAAGGGCAGCATAGTGGCACAGACAGGTGGTTTGTGCATTTCATGGTGATCCATCTACTTTATTTATATATTTTGGAACCATGAAAAAAATATAATTCAATGCATATACAGAATATCAGGGTTACACTAAAATTAAGCTAGGAGAAAGCCATGTTAAAATAATGGGGTTTTAGCAGTTTTTTAAAGCGCTCCACCGTATTAGCCTGGCAAATTTCTATCAGTAAGCTCAGATTTTAGATGCATAACAGCAGAAGACAGAAGGGGTATCATCAAGTACTATACAGCCTAGAGATCTTACTCCTTTAAATCTTAGTGGATGTATTTATTAACCTTTAATACACAATGTTTAAAATGTTTAACTTGAAGGCGAAGATACTGAATACCATAATAATCTGTTTATTTTAATGAACTGTCTTCTAGGCTGGATCTGGCACAATCTCTAGGGCTTACTCAACTGCAAGTGAAGACCTGGTACCAGAATCGCCGCATGAAATGGAAAAAAATGGTAAGGCTGATTGTCATGGGTCAGATATATGATGTAATATGTAAATATGTAATATGTGATTCTATTTGCATTCTATTTTTGAATACTTAATCTGTTAAAATATATTGATTACATGACCTGTTATTGCATACAATCAATACTGAATGACTTATTAATGAGTGGCAATGAAAAGCTGAAGTTACATTCTATGAAGGATGCACATTGTTTTAAATTAGATATGGTGAAAAACGAGCCTTGACATTTTCCATCCATCCATTATCCAACCCACTATATCCTAATTACAGGGTCACGGGGGTCTGCTGGGGCCAATGCCAGCCAACACAGGGCGCAAGGCAAGAAACAAACTTTGGGCAGGGCACCAGCCCACCAGAGCGGGCACACACACACCAAGCACACACTAGGGAAAATTTAGAATCGGCAATGCACCTAACCTGCACGTCTTTGGACTGTGTGAGGAAACCGGAGTACACAGAGGAAACCCACACAGCCACGGGGAGAACATGCAAACTCCACCTGGGTCCCCTAACTGCGAGGCAGCCTTGACATTTTATATCTATCAATTGTTCAGTCCGTCCATCCATCCATCCAATTCTTAATTCTTCTTATTTAGTTCTGCGTCATGAAAAGCCACAGCAAATCCTGACAAGAGTAGGCAAGGTGCTGTCCATCATACCCATGCTTATTTATCCGAGGGCAGTTTGTGGTAGGCAGTAAACACATACATCTATGAGATGTGCTGGAGTACTCAAAGGAAAACGATGCAAACTCGAGGAGTGTGTGTACACTCCACTCAGGCAGTGCATGGTTTGTGATCTGAACTTAGGATTTCAGAGCAATCAGACAGCAGTGCTAATTTCTGCACTACTATACCATCCACTGTCTACTTCAGATTGCTGACAAATTTCTCACAATGTGCAGTGCAAAGAGATAAGAAAACATTCAGTGTGCCTGTCATAAATGATTAACTAAGTTTATTTTGTTTGATTAAGCAAGGCCTGGATGCCCTCATAAATTAAATATCAGTTATATACAGGTTTATTAGTGTCATTTAGTCTATAATTGCATGCTGTCTAAAAACATCTAACAGCTAGTATCTAGTGTCATCCAAAGTTTTGTAGATAATTGTTTTTGAAAGTTTCTCTGTAATTACTTGGTGTTTTCTCAAGTTTCATCCTAAAAGGCAACATGGCTGTAGGACTATAAAGTTTTCTTCCACTATATTACTATGAGATGTCAGATTGTACCAGTTCTTAGTTATGAATTTCAGACTAATAATAAAAGCCAAGCAAAATGATACCTTTTATTGGCTAACTAAAAAGATTACAATATAGCCAATAAAAGGTGTCATTTTGCTTGGCTTTTCTCTACATTCATAATGGCTAACACGGTACAACACCCTAGTACTACAGACTGATAATAAGAAAATGGTCCATGAGCAGAATAAACCGATTACATTTGCTTCTGCTTTTCTTACAGGTGTTGAAGGGGGGCCAAGAAGCTCCAACAAAGCCCAAGGGGCGGCCCAAGAAAAACTCTATCCCCACAACAGAAGAAATTGAAGCAGAAGAGAGGTTAGCTCAACTTGCCAAGGAGAAACAGGAATGCCAGGCCATACCAACCCTGACTGACTTGTCAAATATCCAGCCCCAGACCCTCAATGTACAGCAATCACAAACAAGCCAGCCCTCAAGCCCAGTGTGCACCACACCAGAAGAGGCACCCTCAGCTCAGCAAGAGAACCAGCTTGTGAGCTGAAGTACCACACCATAGACGAACAAGACAGAACTCGGAAACGATCCGCTTCCTGTCACTTGAACGCATTGCAGTGCGCTCTGATTTCCTGTTGCTTTGCAATGCTGGTCTATAAATCAAGTTATGTCCTGAAGGCTCAGACATTTGGTGGGGGGTAAGTGTGGATTCTACCAGGATCAGGAAAAAAAAGTTACAAAAATATCATGACTATCTCAAGTTCCTACTGAAACTGAAGAGACATTGCATAGCAGTGGTCAGACAAGCAATTCTTCCTATGCCAAGATAAAACAAAATGCCAGCTATCCATGGCAGGGAGGAATGTTTTGGAAATTATCCTGGATTTGACATGCTGAAGCTAACTAGAGAGGGAAATTTTAACCCTTTAACAAGAAAAATCCATGGAGCAACCCACTCAGATGGATCTCATGCCTTACAATAGGCAGAAAAACAAACAGTTGTCGCAATTTTGTCCATGTTGGGGTGACGATACTGCTCCCTTACCCTGACGCACTCATGCAACCAAAGAGAAATGTAACAAGTTTGTAATGCACGCTAACAAAACAAACTGTCACAGTGTTTACAAGGGAGCTCTGTTGCCATTCAGTTCATGCTGTATACAATGCCAGAGGTTGATAAATGTGTAAATTTGTAAAATTGCAAACGGTTGTATGTTTTTATCATGAATTATTTTACTTTTCAAGTTATCATTTAAGAAATGAAAAAGTTTAAAACTAGTTGTAAAATCATTTATAAAATGTCATTTTATTAACTAAGTGCTGCCTTCTCAAATTTGCTTTTGAACACAAATATTCGGGATTTGCATCAGCAGGTTTAAAAGGCCGACAGTCTCAGACGTGGCTTATTCATAATCTTTATGTTTTATGATTGATGGCAAGAAACCAGCAAAGAAAAAATAACAATGAGTGAAATGACTACTAAATACATGCCTGCCCGTATGCATCTTGTATTGTGTTTTAATATATATTTTCATTTGGTGTAAATAATTAACAGTTTGGTGAAGCTAAAACAATGAAAAAATATGTTTTTTGACAAGGAAAAGTTAAAATGTTTTATTTCTCACAGTGTTGCTGCCATTTTTACTGTATATGTGTGAGTTTGTATATTTAAATGAATTTAATAAAAAAAAAAATAAGAATTCCATCATATTTTTTGACATCTGCTCATTAACCATTTTAGAAAACCATTCAAGCTTGGAATTGACTTCCTGGACAAATCAGAGGCTAAGATATACAAGCGTAAGTAAGAGGTGCTCCCAATCACAGAGTTGTCAGGTAGAATCATCATTTGTAAAGCTCTGGATCTTCTTCTTTATCGTCTCCATGTCCTAGAGGTCAGGAAAAGGGCCCAGATTACCGCAGAGTAAAAGGGCTTGTATTACCACAGAATAAACGGACCAACAATCATTTACACGGAGAGACTGATAACGTGCACAGCATTATTGAAATAGTGCGACCAAAGAGAAGTGTTATTTTGAAAGTGATGATTCTGCTCACAGTTTGTCCAAACTAGATAGTTTGGCATTGAATGAACAATTTTATTTTCAGGAGTGGTTGGATCTATGTGAAGATAAGTAAACACCTAAAATATTTTGTTTTGCGTTTACTCACGTTTACATCAACATTTTTATAACTACTATTCATGAGTGTCATCCAGGGGACACTGAAAAGGAGAATGAAGGGTGGTAATGGACAGCGAGGTATAAAAGATATTCTATGCCAGAAACCAGTAATTCAATTGCAATATATAAATGAGTGGGGTTAATCCTTCTGATAAACTTACTTAGTATTTACATCAACCATCACCCAATTCTAATATAGTACTGCACATTATATGTACATTTTATTGACATTGCTAACACCAATTGTAATATTCTTCACAATGAGATATGCAAAGCAAAGGACACAAAGCCAATGAAACGCAAGAACTGTGTGGAGGACTCAGCAGCTCAATGATGCGGTGTGTCTCTGCAGATTCTTCCTCCCACTCCTTTCATGTGTTTGTTGGAGTTTCTACCGTCACCGGTCCCAGTACAAAGGGGACATCTGGGACAAAGAAATATGTTAACTACTGGCAGGAAACCACTTGGCAATGCGAGCAATGTAATGAATGTAATGTGCCACTTTGTAGCATTCTGGACAGGGACTGTTTTCAACAGTGGGGTATGTAAATTAAATGTTCCGATTTTCTGACCTAAAAGATCATTTTTTTGAGATTTGAATGAAAAGTGCTCAGTGATTTTGGAAAACATGCTGAAGGCACATCTTGGTAATTTTATTTTCTGAAAACTGATAGATCGATGTCGATGTTTTGTAATTTTTTAATGAAGAACTGAACATTTGAAAGGTGTTTGACCAATTTTTAAGCATTTATACCATACTAGTTGTGTAAGCCCGTGCTGTAAAAAGCCCAGGCTCCTAGAAACTATTGAAATCGTCCTAAAAAAAATTGAAATGCAGAGTCAGTGGTTTCGTTTTGCAGATGTGCTTGCCCCCCTTGTCTATCAGCGGCTAAGCGAGTTTCTCTCTCGTTTGTTTTTCATCTGCGATTTCACTTTCTTTCAGCTTCATGCTGTAGCCTTCTACTTCTTTCTTCTTCCAATTTGTTAACTTACTGGCTCTTTGAGCTTCATGCTGTAGCCTCGCACTGCTGGGCCGGATTGACACACATACACACACACACTTCCACATGTAGACGTTTATATATAAGATTCTTATCTAACCTATATTTTATATAAATAGCTCTACTAGTCATTGTTGAAAAATACAACTTCTGCTAAAAAAAAAGATATAGAACACTTGGGGTAAAATTCCAATTTCATGCAATAAACAGGCAGACTTCAAAAATACTTCAAAATATTAAAGAAAATGGCTTAGACCTTAGAGGGTTAATGCCAAAAACCTAAAACGGCAGAAAACACAACAGATCTCCTCAGTGGATTTGCATGAAGTTAAGAAAAAACCCCTTGAACAACGCATACAGGATAGGATTGTGTCCAGCAGGTAGTGGTTACCTTCATGGATCGTCCAGATTCACTGCTGAGAAATGCAGTGTGGAATGGCACTTCCGCTTACAATACTGCAACAAAGCTCTAAAAACAACAGCGACAAACAATGAGAAATAAATAATTATTCAATGTACAAACAAGATCAGGCATTCTGGGGAAACCTATTTGAAATTTGGCAGGATGAATGCAGCTGCAGCAGTCAGGATGTTCACGTTCTGTCATTTCACAATGTGCAGGGTTCAACAATTGCCGTAACACTTTTTAAAACTTAAAAAATTATATAATAAACCAATTATAAAAATAAACCTATTTTTCTAGAAATCTCTGGAAACAGAGTACTTTCTTAGCATTTCTCCTGGAAGAGGTCAAGAAATACATTTCTCACAGACAGTTACAGCAAACAGTGAAAGCAAAAACCAGGATGGTATAATATGTACTGTAGCACAAAAATGAAAGATTAGAAATGTGACATAATAATAATAAATATTATGTATTTATTTAGCAGACACTTTTAATTAAAGTGAAGTAAGTTATAATACATACTGTACAAGAATGATTAGAAGGTGCGTGCATCAAAAGCAGCAGTCGACAAGATCAAAAAACGAAGACAAATGAGTAATACTACTACTATATATCGGTCAGCCACAACATTAAAACTACCTGTCTGATAATCGTGTAGGTCCGCCTCATGCTGCCAAAACAGCTCTGAACCATCAAGGCATGGACTTCACAATATCTCCGAAGGTGTCCTGTGGTAAATGATGCCAAGACATTAGTAGCAGATCCTTTAAGTCTTGACAAGGTTGGGCCTCCATGGATCAGACTTGCTTATCCAGCACATCCCACAGATGCTTGATCAGAAATGAGAACTGGGGAGAATTTGGAGGCCACGTCAACACTTTGAACTCTTTGTCGTTTTCGTCATTTTATTCCTAAACAATTTCTGCTTTGTGGCAGAGTGCATTACCCTGCTGAAAGAGGCTATTGCCATCAGGGAATACTGTTGCTTTGAAGAGGAGTATGTGGATGGCAATAATCTTTAGGTAGGTGATCCATGTCAAAGTAACATCAACATCAAAGTATAATATATATTGTAGCATGTGGCCGGGGCGCCTCCACGCTGGGAAGACCAGGGAAGCAAGCGTGGCCAGAGCGTTACCTCTCTAGGGACGCTAGATGGCAACCCCGGGATGCAGCGGGCCTCGGACTCCCGCAGGGCTTCATGGGAGTTGGAGTTTGGTGCAGCCATGTTGGGATCCGGAGGCGCCGCCAGGGGGAGCTGCTGAGCCTTTATAGGCAGTTCTTCTGCCACACCTGGAAGTGCTGACGAAAATAAGTAATCAAGCATCTGGAGCACTTCTGGGTGCCTTATAAAAGGAGCCAGCAGCCAATACTCAGGAAGTCAGAGTCGGGAGGAGGAAGATGAAGCTTGACTGGAGTAGTGGAAAGGAAAAGAGTGCAGGAAGACTATTGTGTTTGTGCTGTGCTTGTGGGAAATGGCAAAGGCGTTTCTCATAAGGAAAAAAATAAAAAATAAAATGTCTGCCTTGAACTTGTGTCCCACGCTTGTCTGTGTCGGGTTAGCCTGGTGGGCCACAATATAGACATTTTTTTTTGAGTTTCTGTAAAATTTTAATTTCTCCATAGGTAAAAATAAAGTATAATTTAACCTAATCTAAACAAGTAATTAATTAAAAGGTTTGGAATGCAGAGTTACATAGCACTGTGTGGAGCACAAGCCAAGAACCATGATGGCTAAGCCGAGCAACATACTGAATGTCTGAAGCTACATCTAGAATATTTTGTCCAGTATGAATGATTTAACTATGCTGGAAAGATTACAGTGAGAAGCATTAGACATATTCCAGGGTATTAGATAAGACAGAAAGTGATGTGTTTTATCATCTTAAGTAAAATGGAGATTAAGAAGTGACACGATTAAAGAATTTAAATTATGAAGGCCACAAGTAAGATGGAGGCAGAACAAGGGTGTAGTTGTTAGCAATGCTGAGTCACAGATCCTGCATTTTTGGGTTTGAATTATATGCGCTGTTGCTACTTGTGCGGACTTTGCAAAGCCGTTCGTTCCTCTCACATCCCAAACATTGGAGTGCTAAGTTAAACGGCAGTGCTAAATTTGCAGTGTGTGAGTGTGAATGGACCCATCCAGGGTTGTTTACAGATGGAATAAGCTCAGGCCCCCAGGCAACCCTAAAATGGCTTTGAACTTGAAATGTAGGATGCAAGCTAATTGTTATTTTAAAATTCTTTTCTTAGGGCACACATGTAAATTGCTCAAAGCTAAATTTTGCACATACATAGATTGATATTTCTTCACAGGAAAAAAATGAAAGGATACATATAACAAACACATTACAAGGGGCATAATTGAAAAAAACAGCTTCGAGACATTCAAATCTTAATTGGACAATATTTTGGAAACATCAGATGAGTAAGAAATAGCAAGCCATGTCTTACTTATGTCTTATGTCTTAAAAGTAAAAGAGATACCACATTGCCGATGTGCTCGTCTCGCTTGCATAAGAGATTCTCTCTTTTTCTTGTGGTTTCCATTAAAACTGTTATGGTCTTACACTTGTATGTTGTAATTGACAGATGAGCACATCAGTGATGTTAAAAGAGACAGAACACACACCACTCATCATAGTTGGTAATACAGTAGATAGAATATGGTAGCCAATGACTTAACAGAGTTCCACTTATGTCAGTGAGAACAGAACTACTGAGCAGGGCAGTATGGTCTGTTTCAATGAATCCTTTACCCTGATGTGTCCTAAATGAAAGCTGGCAATTTAGTTTAATCATGTCAATTGGGTTTTTGTGGCACATGTTTGGTCTTTTATTATGAACACGCCAACTCTTGAATGCTTCAAGATAATAACAGTACAAATTGTGGTCAAAATTTTACATGCTATTAAAGAAAGAAATGTCCTTTAACAGGACAATTCAGTAATCAGGCAGGAGAAAAGCTGCTCTTTTAAATACTCAGTAAGATGCCTTTGAGGGAGCATTATTCACAAAAGCAGTCCATTACAGCATGGTCAGAGAATGTTCATTTTATAAACTGTTGAATTTACCTAGCAGTGTCAATCAATGCATACATGTTACTCTGCCTGGTTCATTGATTTACACACAAATGATTTATCTACTCTCTATATATAAAATCCTAACCCTAAAACTGCAATGATTTTGTGCAACGATTTTATGTGACTTTTTATATCACGTTTTTTGTCATGCTTTGAATTGGGCTTATTTTATAATCTACATATATATGTTTGGTATCATTCTTTTCAGAATTTACCTAACTTTAATGTGATGTTGTTAGATTTTCAGATTCTTATTCCATTTTTAAATTATAAACTAAAAAATATCAAGAACTCACATCCCATGAGACCAGACTTTGTGTCAAGAGATTTAACCATGCCCGGGGCCAGAAATAAAAGACAAAGAATAGGACAGCTGCCGTACAGTCTTTTAAATGTTTGAAGCGTATGCAGATCACGCAGCATGGCAGCAGCAATCTAACAGCTGATTGAGCAAAGAGGAGGTAAAAAAAAAACTGTATTTGTTTCCCATTGTATCACCGTTGAAGAGGGGGTTTCAGAGGAGCGACTCCTTGGGGTGCGTTCAGCACCCCTCTTCACAACGCGAGCAGCAGAGATGCAAAGTGGCTGGCGTTTAGTGCAGAAAAGGGGAGTTGGCGAGCAAAGCGTGCAGGGGGCGAACCCCCTAATATAAAATAAAAGTCTGTTATATTATACTAGCTATGTAAGCCCATGCTGTAAAAAGCCCAGTGTCCTAGAAAGTATTAAATTCATCAGAAAAAAAAATGGAAATGTAGAGATGTCAGGTACTTGAAAGGAACTACACTGGATGTCTTTCTCCAGGGTTTTGTTTTGCTGACTTGCTCACCTTGCTTGTGCATTAGCGGTGGGAGAAAAAGTAAAAGAGATACCACATTGCCGATGTGCTTATCTCGCTCGTCTTTTCTCTGTGGTTTTGCTTTGGCAACAGAGTCGCTGTCTTCTTCTGACTTGTTAACTTGGGGCTGCCTTGCCACCTCACTAAGCTTCATGCTGTAGTAGCCTCACACTTCCGGGCTGGATGGACAGACACACACACTTCCACGCATAGACGTTTAGTGTTCTGTTTCCTCAGAGGTGGAGCCCTTACCCCGACTCCACCTCTCACTTCTGGGCCAGACAGACACACACATTTCCATGCATAGATGTTCACATATAAGATTCTGGTTCTTCATATACCTTTTGAGATGAGCTACCACCCTTGATATTTCTGTGCATATAACAATTGTCCATTCTTGTTGTTTATAGGACTGTCAGAGGTGGCTGGGGTGGTGACGCCCAGGGGGACCGAAGGAGGGCTTGCGCCTTTCCCAGACCATCTGGGGGTGACTGCCCTGGTTTCTTTGGGGGCCCCAAAGCTCCACCCTGTAGGGGCCCGTGGTCACCGCCAGGGGGCGTCCCCACGCCTTTGGAGCCCTGGAAATCAGCACTTCCATCACACCAGGTAGTGCTGGGGGGAAGAGGAGCAGGGACACCTGGAGTGCTTCCGGGGATGCAGCCGGCACTTCCGCCACACGGGGGTGTTTCCGTGGAAGATTGCCGGAACCCACCTGGAGCACATCCGGGTGATGATAAAAGGGGCCGCCTCCCTTCATTCAGGGCGAGAGTCGGGAGTGGAGTGGACTGAGCTGGAGAAGAGAGAAGGAGGCGGTCGGAAGAAAGGCATTATGTGGCCAGGACTTTGGGGGTTTGTGGTGCACCTTGAACTGTGTAAATAGTGCAAATAAACGTGTTTGTGGGTGACATGAACGTGTCTGCCTGTCTGTGTCTGGACCAGCCTCCACAAGGACATCTGCTGGTTTCTTAGTCATCGCTTAGTCATCCTTCAGTGCATTTTATATATCACATCAACCTTTCTTCTGGTACATTATTTACTTGACCATCTCAGTATTTTTCCTAAACCAATTCTTACATTTCAGTGTACATTTTGTTGCTCACTTGACCTTTATCTGGTTTCCTGGTGTGCCTGAACAGGTTTCTAACATTTATTAAGCCTTTATGCTATTTCTTTACAGAGAATGCTATGTTACCCTAAAATTACTCTACAATACTGTTACTCATTAGGTGTGTCTCTTCATTGCTGAAGTGTGCTTATCTGAGAATTTACATTTTCAGCAGGATAATGCTGCAAAATGCTCAGAAATTCTTTTTGCTTTTGGAACATTACAATGAATTGAAACAGTGCAGAGGCCTCACATCTAAACATCAGTTGAACAGCTGTGTAATAAGATGGAATGAGCTGTACTGATTAGAGACCTACCACCAGCCATTTTCTAACAGCTGTCATACACACTGACGTAACCATTAGGTAACTTTCATATAATGTACTCCCTACACGTCATGGAGTGCACACTTTACATAGAAAAGCTGTTCCAAGCCAAAATGTAGAGGCCACTCTAGCTAAAATTCTGATTTTTGGATGAAATCTGTTTTTTTCTTTGACTGTTCTTAATTTAATTTTCACACGATCCAAATTCAATATAACTATGAACAGTTATCTATCCTGGGAGTACCCTGTACATATTAAATTAATAAAAACAAATTTGTCAGAGAAATGTGTCCAATTAGACCAACATGAACAGCAACAGCAGTCTGCTGTCTGCTGCACTAATTAATAACGTTTCCAGTAAAAGATGCCTGCTAATTCATCAGCTCTTAATTTCAGGGACAAAAAGCAGAAAATTAACAACTGTTAATTTGAGTGCAGTTATCATTGTCACATATGTTATGTGTACTGTACATACAGTAGATACCTGTGGACACAAGAGGGAGGGGTGCGGGGAGTAGATCTGGACAATTTGGTGCAACAATTTTTGAATGTTGATGGGGCATTCGATTACTTGTGCCAACATCTATCTTCAAGACACTGCATTGGAGCAGAGGGTCATAAACTCGCTACCTTCTCTTTTGTCAGCAAATCAATACTGCATTTTTTTTATTTACATCAGGCAGCCATAAGGTGATGATCTTTGGAACGTCCAGTTGGCAAAAATAAATTTCCAGACGATTCAGATTCAAGCAAAGGTGACATTCAAGTTGCAAATATCTGTATCAGATTTGGTACTACATAACAACATTGCCTAAATCCAACCTAAAAATGTGTGATTACGTGTGTGTTTTGCTGTTCACACTTCTCTTAAAAATATCAGATCTTTGTTACATCTAAATAATAAAAAAAAAACTCAGAGTTGAGCTTCAGTGTGAACATGTTGTGTTTCTAAAATTCAGATTCACATCCCTTAAGAGGCAATCCTGTTGAGTTACTATATAATGAGTTGGAGGATGTCTCTGAGTGATCAGCGTGATATACCTTTTATGACATTAGTAGATGTTGGACAGTAACAAGGGTGTCAGTTTCTGACCACAAACTCTTGTATGATAGTGTGCTCACTGTAATGTAATGTGACTCATCAGGTAGTAGTTGTGAGCAGAGGGAGAACGTCTTCATAAATGACAGCAAATCGAGCTCAATGCCAGAGGTTTGAACACAAACAAGAACTGTAGATGTACGTTTTCTGTATGCAGATAGTTTATCCTTTACATTTTTGGTACATTTCTGAGAAAGATTACAGCAGCCCTTTGTTTATAGATGTTGATGAATGAAACAATTTGTGTAAAATTAAATTCATAGCAAAACTCAAAGTTTTCAGTTACAATAAAGATATATACATAATAAATGGTGTTTTATGACTTGCACAATTTGAGCAATTGAGATAGAAATAAAGTTTTAATCCTTTTCTGCATTTAGTGCCAAAACAGAAACAACCATCGTACTCATTTTGTGTCATGTATAAACTGTTATGTTTGTAGTTAAACAGACACAGAGGAAAATAATGACCAAAAAAACATTAAACGTGAGACAGCCTAAATCTGATAACCAAAGGATGTCTCATCTTTCAGCAAAGCAGTTAATCGTAATCAAAAATTCAAAGTAGGAAAACAAAGCAAGAATTTTGAGTACCAGAAAATCAAACATGGTATCCGTACTCCAATGAAGAAGTCTTTCATTTTAAGCCAAACTCAGATACCAGGAAGTGAGTAGAGATGACATTTGAACTGTGACATGATGACATCTCAGGTCACAACCTTTGGTTATCCCATGGCGACAACAGCCTAAGCAATATACAAAGATCCTAAAAAATAATGGTTCCCTTGAAAATGTTTTGGAAAATACCCCAACTAAACTCAAGGGCGTTTAATATCCCCAAGTGAAAAATCGAGTGCAGAAACAATGTTCAAAACCCTCTAATGGAGAAAAGAAAATTTTCAAACATGACAACAAAACGGAAGAAGCTGAGTCATGAGATGTGTGTTGTGATTGTTCTAGACGTACAATGCCCACTTTGCCAATTATGATGACATACTTAGTAACCACAATCCTAAAGATGAGTCTAGGACAGAAACAAAACTTGAAGATCCACAGCACTTACAACATGAATATCTTCATTTGCATGTATCCAGAAACATGAAAGGGTCATTTCTTGGTGATGGTTTGAGGAGGATATGAGGGGGTTACTTCCATATACTCAGTTTTCCAGTGTGTCTTCATGTTGAAATTATGCAGCAAGTCATGCTTTTTATAAACACACTGAACTCCTCCATAATGATATGTGATTGAATAGAACTGATTTGACTGGTGTCCTATCACCATGTTTGCTGATAAAACATAGATAAAAACAGAATTAGGCCATCTGGAGCAATAGTCTTTGTTTTCTAGCCCAAAAACTAAAAAAAAAAAATATAATTGTGATTGTGATATCACATACAATCTTAATTTTAACATCAGTATAATAAAATTATATGTAAAATTAAATTTGTCAGTTTTGTTAATTACTATTCACAGATTAACCATGTAGCAATCATGATGTCAATTGACATATTCACAAAGGCACCATGCCAACAGGTAGATGTAGACAGATAGCATGATGTAACAAAATGACAACATCACCAAGGTTACACAAAAAATAATAATAAACAATTAAAATGATGCACTTCACACAATGAAGATGTTGAATACCTGCGGGTTAATAGGTTTACAACTAGGATGTTATCAACTCATATCTTAGTACAACCAAGTGTGATAAGCTGAAAAACTTCTCTGAACATGTAGGAGTTGCTTATTGGTTAAGCGGCTTTGAACCTGAACCTGAACCTGAAAGCAGGTGGATCTGAGTGAGTAAAAATGCCAGCTTTTTTGAAATCAACACAAACTGTTAAGAGTTTAACACTGGTGGCCATCTTGTTCCTGGTATCTTGTTCCTTTCGAAAATATGAGATGACTACATTTCTCTACTTCTTACTGGTGGTCCAAAAGAGGATATGTTAAATTGGCAGGCCCCAAAGTTAAGTTCTAGCTACACTGTCATTACTGATTACCTGAGTGTGTGGGCCTTGTCACTCAAAATGGAGCGTCTGTTTCACACGAATATGTCAGATCATATCTTGGTTTGGTCACTTGCTGTCTGTCTGACTCTAAAATGGTGATGCAGTGTCTATATGAGTTTGTAGCCAACCGTTTGGAGTTTCACACTCTCATCGGAATAATGATATAAGGTACTATTAACTCTCCATGAATGAGGAGATTGTTTGCCATTTTGAGATACAAATGGAACATTTTTTGTTATTATACTGCTGTAGCCCAGTAACGTATAGTTTAGAACTACAGGTTTTAGCAGGAAAATGCTATCTCCACCTAAGTAATTGTCCTGTTAATGTTTGGTAAATGGCATGTTGCCGAGAAAGCCTGCAGCAATATCTGTTGTCTCATTGGAAACCCTGTAATTTTCTCTGAGGCAGAAGTTCATGCTGCGGTCAAAATACGAACAACGAAAAGTTCTTCTTCAGGAGGGAGGTATTGCATTCTTTCAGCTGTCAGTTCTGATACCCACGAGTAATTAGCGCCAAAGATCCCCAAAGTACCTTCTCTCTTAAGCTTTTTATTGTGCTTCTTTAAAACTTGTGTGGTATCAGAACCACAACCTGCCTTGCTATGTGAACCTTTTCTAGTGAATGATATTAAAAAAAAATAATAATAATAATTTTATTTTAAAAATGTCTGTAAAGGAGTAAAGGAAATGGATGGCTAGCTGAATGGCCTACAGCTTATTTTTGGATAATATCCATTTTAATCTGTCTATGGTATAATGAAGTGTAGTATTTGAGATGATGCTACCTTAAATTTCAAAATTTGTGGTGTGCCATTTGATGAACTGGTTCCTTGTCCAGAGTTGGTCCCTGATTTGCTTCCCAGGACACTCAGAATTGGACAGGATTGTTCAGAATTGTAGTCTATTAGATGAGAGTTGGCACGGGTTGTGCCACAGTTACCACTGGCAACTCAAGCTGAATGAGAATTGGTGTAAGTCCTATCCTGTTTGGAGTCTGCATGTTCTCCCCATATTGCTGTGGCCTTTTCTGCATGTCTTTTCTCCCATATCCCAAAGCCGTGAAGTTTAGGTAAATCTTCAAGGGGTAAACTCTGTGACTCTTTAATTGGAACAAGCCGGATGAGCAAATAGGTAGATTGATGGATTGATGGATGGATGTATGGGATGACCTGAATAGGTGAAGAGAGACTCACAAGTAATGACACTGAAAAACAATACATAAAAAAAAGCATTATTACAGATCATGGCACACCTTTGTTTTTCCAGCTGTTGGAATGCGGTGTGTTAGCGTAAAGGCATCCTTGCTACTAAGAAGGTACTGGTAATGGTCTGTGCCACATCCAAAAAAATCCTCCCTCCCCTCCCCCAAATACCCAACAATAATAATAAAAAAAAACATACCCTGTCCTACGGCGTTACTGTAAATATGTCCCATTAATCAAAAGGAAGTACCTGACAGTAGTCACTCTAGGATCATCTATTTCTCAACACATAATAACGGGCTTATTGCAAGATTTATATCAGTTGTGCCCTGGGTTGAGGAGGTGTTTCATAGGGAGATACAAACAAGTCAGTCTTTCATGCCTTATAGCCTTTGGCTAAAGTCGATCAGCTCATCCAACACTCTTCAGGTTCAGAATAATGGAAGTGCTTTGCCTGAAACAGTTCCGCTGCTAATAAGCTGTCTGTCAGGCAGATGGCAGCCACTACCATAAAAACAAAATACTGAATGTGTATATGGAAAGACATTCTGTTAGTGACAAGTGGGTTATCAAGATCAGCTCAAATCAGCTGGATATTGTTACTCTGCTTTGACAGTAACTCATTACTGTGGCTTTACCCTGAGATGAATGGTTTAGACAGTATGACACGGGACAGATTGATGTTTATATGGGTATTTCCTGCAGGGAACAACCTTTAATGATCTTTAGTCCAAACTGATCAACAGGAAGATGCCATGTATAATGTTTTAGTGAGTGGGTATGTGGGTACTACACAATGGACTACCATCTCATCTTAAGGTGGTTCCTACATTCCACTTTTTCTTTGTCAGAAACTTGGTGACTTGGGCGGACATGGACATGGTAGAACACTTTGCAAACGAATAGACACTTCTTCACTAAAATATCACCGGGTACAGCTATATACAGACAATTTTGTGCTCTCTAAATTGTAAATAGACTTGCAGGACCTGGCAGAATCACAGGTTACCCAGCTTGAGTTACTCTAAGAGCACATTGATTGAAGTCTCTACCATGTAAGGGGATGCAGCCAGAGTGTGGCCACAAATGAAGTTCACATTTTCAGGATGTCCGAAAGCAAGCCTGATCATTTGTTGGAAAATTTCAAAATATTTACTCAACATGAACATTTTTTCCCTCTAAGATTACAAATAAGTAAAAGCACTGCACATACGGTTTGTGGTGGCAAGAGATGCAGAAAGACTCATTTTGGGTGGCAAAACGCACATGGGCAGTACAGAAGGGACTGTTGTCTTGTAGGAAGAAAGGTAACAAAGGTAAGAAAATGAAGAGCAATTTAAAGGATCTATTCAACTACAATGCCTTTAAAAAGTAATCAAAGTTTTCACGTTGTGTTGTTATGCAACATTGAGTCACAGTGGATTTCATCTGGCTTTTTTACACTGATCTATAGAAAAAGACTCTTTAATGTCAAAGTAAAAACAGATCACTGCAAAGTGGTCTGAATTAATTACAGATATAAAATACAAAGTTACTGATGCGTAAGTATTCACCTAAATAAGCATTAGTACAGTCAGTTGGTTTTATAAGTCACAGAATCAGTTCAATGAAGACACTGAAGACTAAAGAATACACCAAACAATTATGTAAATGCACAAGTAAGGGGAAGGAGATAGGAAAATATCCAAATAACCAAAATACGAGGTGAGACATAAAAAAAAAATTTTTTTTTGATGAATTCCAGCATTGTCACCAACATTGTCACCTTCTATATACTCCCCCTCCCAATCTCTACACTGCTCCATATGTATCTTCCATTGATTGAAACAGTGCTGGAAGTCTTCTTGCTTGAGGCTCTTCAACAGGCTTGCCATTTCTGTCTTCACTTCAACCACTGAAGAAAAATGTGTTCCCTTCAGGTCACTTTTGATTTTTGGGAACAAGTAAAAATCAGAGGGAACTAAATCGGGTGAATAGGGAGGATGATCAAGGACAGGAATGTTTTTGTTAGTCAAAAACTGCATTACGGAAAAAGAGAAAATTTGCGAGAAATTTGATGTTGATTCACTGTTCGATATCTTCACCTGACATTATCGCGGCAACTCGTGTAGCAACTGTTGTGCAAATACTGACTGGGCTATTCACTGGATATACCTAGGTGACAGGCGGTTTGAGAGGGCATGTAGGAGGGGATATAGTTTTATGATTCACGTCCAGCTGACCTGTAGACGGTTTTCCAGGAAAGCACCAGGCCAAGTCTGGTTATTTTTGTGTCTTACCTTGTATCCCTTGGAGTTGAGTAAAATCAATGATTAAGAAATGGAAAGAGTATGACACAGCTGTAAATCTGCTAAAACAGGTCAACCACCAAGCCTGAGTGATGGTGCAAAAGAAAACCAGTGAGGGAGGTCATCAATGATCCAAGAGTATTCTGAAACAGTTATAATCTACAGCAGCTGAGACTGGAGAGACTGCGCAGCCAACAACTGTTGCCCGGGTGTTTCACCAGGCACAGCTTCATGGGAGAATAGCAATGAGAAGTTCAGTGCCACTCTGCTTTCACAGAGGATTTACCAGAAAGCACATGGGAGACTCTGAAGTCAGTTGGAAGAAAGTTATATGATCTGATGAAATCAAGTTTGAGCTTTTTGGGCAACAGACTAAATTCCATGTTACAATGCACACTACTAAAAACACATCATTCCCAATGTGAAGCATGGTGGTGCCAGCATCAAGCTGTAGGGATGTTTTTCTGCAGCATGCTTGTGAGTGTAGAGAGTTACCGTATATACTCGGGTATAAGTCGGGTCTTGAAACCCGAAAAATCAATCATAAAATCAGACCCTGACTTATATGCCTGTTCAAAAATATGACACTTAATTTTTTTTTTTACATCTTCATGTCTCCTCCAATCTCGCACCAGTTTCTAAGACACATTGGATTTTGTTGCAGCAGCGCAGCTACCAATTTCTTTCACTACTTCAATGACTTTTACATTTAAAACCAGCTTCATATTTTCTTTTGATCAAATGTAGATAAGGGATGCTCTTACGATAAAGGTGTATGAGGGTGTGAGATACAAAAAACACAAAACAGTGCAAACATCACTTCGGAATAGTTTGGGTATTACCGTGTGGTCACATAGGCACAATACATAGAAAAAAAAACATATCATAAACTCTTGGACTGAGAACGTGTGTTTTCCGCATTTGAATTATACAACCGACATTATAAAATGCCGGAAATTATACAGTAAAATCAAGCCCTGACTCATTCGCAGGAGAACGTAAACGCGAGTATATACGGTAAATGAATGCAACAAAATACAGAGGAAATACTGGAATAAAACATAACTAGCTGAAGCCCGCCGTAGCATACAGCAGTGTAAGAATAGGAACGGAAAACGGTGAGAAAGGAATTCAGAAATCAAGAAGAAATAAATACTTCTTGAAAGACACAGTTATGAATAGGTGTTTTGGTGGTGACGACAAATAATGAGTAGAAAGATCTAACCCTAGAAAAACCCACGTACAACTGACCGTGGCTGAAGACTGGTTGTTAGAATTACTGTGAAGAGTAAACAGCATGTGGGTATGAGGAAAGCCGCGCTTCTGAAATTCGATTACGTAAATACTGTATAATCAATAACAACCTCAAAAAGATGTTGTTGTAGAATGTCTCTAAGTAATTCCTGCATCTTAATCCAAAAGACTCGTACTACAATATCAGGTCTGTGCTCCTGTCTTTGTGTATCCGACAGTGCATGTAGAATTTCCGGCCAAGCAGGATTACATGTGAAAGTGATAAATAAATGAGGCTGTCCGAATTTACGTACTATGGTCATGGCATCCTGCTAGTTTTGTTGCATGTATCTTGGAAATGTGGACGGTAATTTGATCATTTTGTCTACATGTACACGCTGTTATTTTCAGCGTTTGCTTGCAGTGCGTCTGACAGTCCTTTGTATTGTTCCACGTGCAAATCTTGTTGATCTAATCTGAGACAGTTGAGACGCGCGCCCTCTGTTTTAACATACGCATCTACGACGTACTGTTGGAATAGTTCACTGCTGGAGTGCAAAATACAAATGTCCTCATTGCTAATCTGTATGCATAAAATTGGCATTGAGTAAGACTTCTTTGCTTGGCGATTCTTTTAGTGGGAACATGTTGTAAATCTTTGTGTCAGCCAATGTCTCCGTAAGGGAATAAAAGTGGGTAAACCATAGGATCGCAATTCATATTGAGTGTGGAAATCTGTTTACAGGAGTTGCCTATGGGACAGATGCAAATGTCCCTTTCGGCAGTCGGTTCACCACCTTCTCCGACGAAAATCGCTGCAACATTGGTGTGACATGTCGAGGCATTGTATCATCGTAAATCCTGCCTAGGATATTCCTCGAAAAACATTCATACAGATGCTGTTGGATTGGACTGAGCGATTTTATACATGTGTTTGTATGATTTAGTGAACGGTTTGATGGTTCTGAGCATGAAATCTAGCTGGAGAAGTAAATTTTTGTTGCATGTAGAGTTTCCTTTATTTTGTAAGCATACTGCAGAAGCTTGGCGAGAAATGCCGTATCGGCTACGTGTGGGTGGGACCAGTTTTGAAGAGGAGCCGCTGGCAGCATGGGGAGGGGTTTGGAAGAGGACAAATAGGAATCGAGAAATGCCATGTCGGCTGCGTGTGGGCCGGACCGGTTTTGAGGTGGAAGCAGGATGATGGTCCTAGCTTCCTAGCTCTGATGGTATGAATCAGGGTTTTGTAGACAAAGGTTTTCCCTGTTCCAGCAGGACCATCTAAGAAGAAGTATGTTTGTCGCGGATGGGAATCGCTGTATGCAGCGTGTAAACATGTGTTTGGCAAGGTGTTGGAGGCGGGCACATGAGCAGGCAGTGCGTGTGCCTCGAGAGCGAGGGTGGACACGGGAGGAGGGTTAGAGTTCGCGGGCGGGGCTCTGTCGTGAGTACCCCATGGTCGGGCAACTTTGTCGGTTATATACTGTATATATAGATGCTGTCTGCAGGAAGCCTCCACTCCAAAAAGACAATGACCCAATCATATAGCCAAAGCTACACAAGGATTGCTTAAAAATGACTGTTAATTTCCAAAGGAGGACAAGTCAAAGTCCTGGGGCCTTATGTATAAATGGTGCTTATGCACAGAAATGTTGAGTAAGAACTTTTCCATGTTCAAATCGCAATGTATAAAACCTGCATGCTACTGTTCCTGTGTGGTTACTCATTATTTTCCTGAGGCAGCTTTATAAATACACTGAAACTAACCGCATATTGTTGATTAGTGTAATGCATCTGATTGTAATTAAATTGTAACAATATAAAGGTCCTGGGAATAGCCATAGTATTCCAAATACCATAACTGCTTTAGCGTTGTTACTCTTACTGCACCTTCTTCTTCTTTCAGCTGCTCCCATTAGGAGTTGCCACATCTTTTTCCATATTACTCTCACTGCACCACTCGGAGTATTTATATTACTGTATCTGAATGTGAATCACAGCAGCAGCTGATCGGAAAGAGAATTATACAGCTTCAAGCACACGCTGTCTCAGCCATGGCAAAACGTTTCAAAGCCTTTCCTGTACGGACCTCGCTGTTCAGAAACAGTTTCATCCCAAGAACTTTAAACGCACTCAATCAAGTGCTCCTTTGTAGAACTGTTTGTACTTATAAGTACAATTGCCTCACTGTAAACTTGCACTACAGTTATAATATTACACAATTTGTGCCACTTTATAAAGCGTGTATTTACATATGATGATGATATCATTTTTAAGATGAAATGCAGCAAAATATGTTTATTATATTATACAGATAAAAGTTTAACTTCATTTAAATAATCTATATTCTTCACTGGGACTGGCTTGAAGAATAGAATAATTAAACATGTTCTACGAAGATATTTCTACGTTCGTTAAACATTTTGAAGAATCGGCGCTCTAAGCTTACAGATGGCTTAACGTCTATTACAGAGCTGATTGTGTGGTGATCGGTTACTTGGAGAAAGAAAAGCAAGGACTGCAGGGGCGGCCATGCCAAAATATATTGAATATAAAACAGAAAGAGAAAATGACGGCACAGCTAAAAACGCAGCGGCAAATTTCGACAAAAGTTAAGCACAAGGCGGCTATGAAGTGTCTGCAACGGATGTGGTCATCCACCGTGCATAAGATACCATATTGACACTGGACTTTCTCTATTGGACATAGAGCCGCCCATGAGTACTGCTGCAATAAATAATTTCATCGAAGGTCGCACACAATCACTGCGCCGGGAAACTATCATCATGAAAATAATATCATGTATACATCTCAGTATTTTAGTTATTCAGAGAGCTGTAATATCATGAATGTAATGGATTCCGTGTCCTGTCAGAGGAAGAGAGCCGGTTTAAGAAGCATGTAGTGATTCACACACGTAGAGCACATAGAAGATCACATACAAAACAAAGCATTTAACGTGCTATACTTTAATTACGATGTGATTTGAGAAACTGGATAATTAAACAATTTTAAGATGAAGTTTATGATGTTCTATTTTAATGACAAAATAAACTACGTGATTAAAGTGGAAATTTAGAGATTGAAGTTGACATTTTGCGCTTTTTCCCCACTGTTTGCCTTTTTTTCTCTGTACCTTAATAAGCTTTCATATGACACTCAGACAGTGGGCTATAACTCAACTTTTCATGGCGACTTTGATATGTGACTTCTTTTTTATTTCCGGCACTGTGCGATTTTGTGAACGTGAGCTTTCGTGTTTCTCCAACACGCTATGTCACTCGATCAGCTTCCTTTTGTTGATTATACCACGGTTTAACTAAACAAATGGTATGTTTTTCCTTTGCCTCCACTTGGTATTCGCTGAAATTATTATATTTTCCCCCGTGATTTTCCCATTGTCGTTTCACAGAAGGCTGAGCTTAAGGGTCATTTATATTGATTTACATATTCAAAGAGGCGTAATTCTGGGAGGAGTTGGGGCGTTACATAAAGCGCACGCACGAGCGTTACTTTTCACACTGATTGGGATTTATGTAGCGGAAGAACGTGGAAGTTGGAGTACGCACAGATTCCTGCATCTGGATTTTTCTGTGCATAAGCACATTTCGGCTTTTATGCTTACGCCATGTTATAGTGCGAATTCTACGCACGGCGTTATACATGAGGCCCCTGGTCTGAATCTGTTTGAGAGTTTGAGGCTGATTTTGGAAAGAGGCTGTTCACTTATGATCTTCATACAACCTGACTGAGATTAAGCAGTTTTGTAGCGATTAGAGTAAAATGGCATTGTCCAGCTAAACAAAGCTGATAGAGAGAGGCCTGCGCACACCAATTCAAGACCGTCATAGCTGCCAAAGGTGCATCTACTAAATTTTGTCTTTGTATTTTGTAATTAATTTAGACTACTTTGCAGTGATCTGTTTTCACTTTGACCTTTAATGGTCTTTCTCTGATTTGATGGTATTAAGAAAGCCTAATTTAATTCATTATGATTCAATGTTCCATGACAATAAAATGTGAAAACATTCAAGGGGTGAATATTTTTTATAGGCACAGTATGTTGACTATGAGATCAGATTTGATTTAAACAAATTTGAACAGCAAAAAACAAATGGAATCACACTTTTTTAGTCCACATTTTATTTAGTTCAAATTTTATTACAGTGCCAAATCCGATCAAGTCATATGCAACTTGAAAGTGACCTACTTTTAAATGCTTGAATCTGAATTATTTGGAAATATACCCACCCCAAAGGCCATCTTCTTGATGAAAATGTACGCACTGTTGATTTGCCGATGCCGGGGAGAATGGGCAGTGTGTGGTACTCTGCTCCAATTCAGAGTCTGGCAGAATGTCCCCCCCTACTTCGGTACAGAGTACAGTGAAATGTTTACTTGCATATGCAGCACATCACCACTCTGGGTACAGTCAAAAAGAGCTCTCCACTAATCGTGGGGTGGAGACAGCAGTGTGATCAGATATGCAATGATAATACCATACAAAAAAACATGACCCACAGTGAAATGACCATTTTCACTATATAAAATTTGAAAAAAAATGTTATGGTGGTCACTAATACAACTAGAAGCTCTATAAAATTAAATGTAATATTATGCAATAAGGTAAATTAATATGTAATGTAAAATATGTAATGACAGTTTAACACGGCAGATAGCTTTGAGGTAAACTGTATTTGAATTGGAAATGGATGTGGAATGATACAGTAATCAGGATTATCATCATTTTCTATGTTCTTCCATCATATTACTTGCAGAGTTTCATCAACAGCTCATTTAAGAAGCTCTGCATCACTGTGGGAAGCCGAGGATAAAGCCTCACGCACACATATCGTCAGATTTGTGTGCTCCCATTGCCATCTTTACTTTTCTTATTTTTAACAGTAACATAGTAAACATAGGATGCAGCAAGTAGCATATTTCTTTAATTAATATTCAGTTATTTTCTCAATTATTATTTATTCAAAGAAAATTACACTTACAAAGACAATACAGGGGGTCCTCGGGTTACAATGTCTCGACATACAACATTTCGAGTTTGCAATGCTCACTCCCATAAAAATGTAAATGTAAAATTGAGACGCGAGTGTCTCGGCTTACGCCGTTAGTGTTGTACTTACAGACTCCGTGGGCGAACTAGTTTGGTTGTGCGCAGTGGAAGAATATGCCGTAACACGGTGTATGAGTGAAAGAGTTGGCAAACTAGTTTGGTTGTGCGCGGCACAACTGTTCCATTTGAATTGCTTTGTTTGGCGACTTTTTGGCCCTTATCATGGCTCCTAAACAAAAGTCAAAATCTTCAGATGGTAGTGCTTCAAAAAAGAGGAAAGCCATCACAATGGATGTGAAATTAGACATTGTAAAGAGAAGGTAAGGAATTTTTTTACACTCATTTTTTGTCATTTTTTTCTGTTACTACAGTACAGTATATTTATGTCTTTTTCCTTTATCTGTGGCTTAGTTGTGTTTTTATGTTCTAGATTATGATTTCGCAAATGTGTTAGGATAGGTAAGTGACTAAGGCTAGGGTGTGTTTCGACTTACACCAACATTCAGGTTACATCACTGTGTCGTAACCTGAGGACCCCCTGTATAACCTTTGCGAAAACTAGCAGAAATTGACTTTAAAAATATGTAACCACATAGAGCTTACATACCATTTACAATTCTAGCCAAATTTAGCATTTCAAAACTGTGAAGTACAGACTTCATTCCGCAAAAGAATGCAAATGTGAACTTGTCTGTCTGTTTCAAGTTTGAACTTCTAAATCAATGCTAAGTCTGCCTGAGCCAGATGCTGCCATGCATCTCTTTGCTTATCCAAATGGATTTATTGAAGACTCTCCATTGCATGGGATAACTTCCACCTGTCTATTGAAGCACATTTTACAGATCATTCAGAAACATTTTTATCATTTAGAACTGTGTACCTCCATGTTGAAAACCTTGGCAGCCGTCCCATGTGCGTTAGGAAACTGCAACCTTATACACCATAACATGAGTGTGAAGACACAACTGCCTGATGATCTGAGGGATAAAACAGCAACAGTTTATCAAAAACTCTAAGGCATGAATATTTTCATACTGTGGAAGATGTCATTTGGGAAATTGTAGTTTAGTGTACTCAGGTAAACCTGTTCTGGATCCATATTGCTATGGAACAACAAAGGACATGAAGGTGTCAGCAACAGTAAACTCTGCATCAGTGGTCCCAGCCTTATCTATGCCTCACACCCTTAGAAATTGTTTGATTTACATTCACACTCCCTATAAAAGTAATATCACATTTGAATATGAAGAAGTAAAATTTCTAATTTTTCAACAAATTGAACCAAATACAGTACTCCAGGTGAACAAGCTGAACTCAAAAAAAAAGCTTTTAACTTGGTGCATAAAATTTAAATATAAATTGAGCAATCTATCTGTGAAGGTTATACACTCAATTGATTATCTGAGGGCTGGTGTATCCCGAAAAGCATCAAGTGCTGCGAAGAAATGATGCACAATTAGTGATCGAGAGGTGTGGAGGACTGGAGACCCTAGTGAAGCAAGGGGTGCTGGTGCGCTGCTAAGCAATGAAATACAGTCAACGAGCTTTATCCCCCAATAACACCTGCACTACAGTTCAAAAACAGATGCACCACACCTTTAAAATTGCTGCACTACTGCCAGTACCACCAGTAGGAGAGATGGGCTGAGTGTAAGCAGCAGGTGTTGCATTCAATTCAGGCCCCTTGCCCCCAATCCAGGAAAAAAATGTCATCCAAACCTCTAAATCGATGATGTTTCACAATCAGTGCCTGCATATAAATCAATATTAGACCTCACCCTTCACTACAGATCATTGCAAGGTTCAAATTCCATTCTCTTAAAAAAGCTATTAGCCTTTATGAACACTCCGCCTGCAGCAAGGAACCTGTGAGAACGGGCATTTCTGTGGCTCATTCACAGGTGACATTTGCACGTGCAATACTTGATTCTTTTCAAATCATAGAACAGGAGCACTAACTAATAATGGTGCATTGCAAGACACTGACTGCACTACAATAAAGTTGAACAATGCACCTCAATGCAATTATGGCAAATTGTGACTCAGCCTTCCTCTTTGTTGCACCCCCCTGAAATGCCATCCCAGCTTGTGAACACTTGGCGTATAAATCACACGCCTGTAAATAAATCTCCACTCTTGGAAATAACAATATCAACAGTACTGGGCAGTGTGGAGCAGGTCTGTGTAAACGCAAAAGTTATTTGGCAAAGGGTGATGTATATGTTATGTAAAACAAATGTTCAACTTTCATTCAAAATATTGTATTGTGAAAGTGTCTTTTTCTTTAACAGTTTAAACAGATAAGTGATTTACCAGTTAAAATGCCCATCCATCCATCCTTTACACTCTATGTTGCCAAGAAATGCTTCTGACCCAACCTGACCTTGAACTGGATGAAGCAGTTCTAAAAATGGAGAGATGGACTATATTTACAAAACAAGAGCTTTAGATAATCTTTACCACATATAGTACAGTTGAACAAATGTTACAGATGTAACATTTAGTAAAGAAATCCATCGATCCTCCCATTTCCTTAATCCATTTATCCTGGAGCCTTACCCAGCAATCATCAAGTGAAAGGTGGGGAAAACCCCCTGAACAGAGTGCTACTCCATTACAAGGAGAACACACACACACACACACAAAAGCCAATTTACCAATGCCAATCCACCTAATGTGTGGGAGGAAACTGGAGCACCTGAGTAAACCCATGTAGACACAGGGAGAACACGCAAACTCCATGTAAGGAGCAATCTCCTCAACAACCCCTAGTTAAGATGTTGAGCCCATAATTCTAAATTGAAAAACTCCACAGCTTCATGCTATTTCACTCTTACGAATAACACTGATCTGTGAGCATATTAGAAATACGAGGGATGTTCAAAAAACTTCCGCACTTTTTTTTAACTCTATTAAGAATTTCAAAAACAAATCACGAGAACTTTGCTACATAGTCACCTTTCTTTGTGATGCAATTTTCCCTGCGTCATACTGACTTTTTAATTCCCAATAACTACTCTTCCCACCTTCACCGTTGCGAATGAAAATATAAAAGTGTGGAAACTTGTTGAACGTCCCTCTTACATAACTGATCATATTAAGCATATTAATATTGTGCAGATTATGTTAGATAGATAGATAGATAGATAGATAGATAGATAGATAGATAGATAGATAGATACTATGTAAACCAGATAGACAGATAGATAGATAGATAGATAGATAGATAGATAGATAGATAGATAGATAGATAGATAGATAGATAGATACTATGTAAACCAGATAGATAGCTAGATAGATAGAAAGATAGATTACAAATTAATGAACACTTTAGTGGTGTAACCTACAATAACGGTAATTAAGCAGGCTACATAAAAGTATAAAAAGTCACTTTTTGTTGTGGTGGGGATCTAGATTTGAGTAACTTAATTAAAGCATTTCCAATTTTCCAAGAAACGTGTATTGTTGATGTAGTGCCTATATCTTTTTGGGTTAACCCTTTATGCCATGTTTGTCCTTTTCCTACTTTAAGCACAGCAGGTTTATTATCAAAGACTTATAAGTCAGTAGTATTTCTTGTTCTAGTGTTGTAGTAATGTTTAATTGCTTCAGACCAAGGGCATTGTTAGACTAACGGGTGGCAAAGGCCAGAAAGAAGAGAAAGACACACAGCTCTCAAGCCTAAAAAGTTATTCTCCCAGGGCAGAGAGGAAAAAGAATGGCAGAATAAAGAATATGAGGCTGTTAAGAATTTGCAGATGGTAACACAACACACACACACACATTAGGTGCCACACTGTACAAAATATAAGAATACCAAAGTGAAAAAACAAGCTTCAGCACACAAAATGTTCATCAAGTTTCCATCTTGAAAAATATTATCACCTGTGACAGATGTACACCTGGCTGTAATAAAAAGTCATAATTATAAATGGGTGTAACACAAGGTAGAAAAAAAATAAGAGAAAAACTCTATAATAGTAATGTACATTGCAGAATTTTAACCACAGAAGAAGTATACTCAGAATCAATGCAATATTCATCCATCAGTCCTTCCATGTATTTTGTGATCCAGTTATTCAGTCTGCCTATCCTGACATTACTCAACAGAAGCCAAGAACCAAGCTTTCTATACTAGGTTATCTTTCAGCAAAAAAAAAAAAAAGTTATAGAATCTAAAAAGGGGGTAAAATGTAAACAGTGACTTTATCTATCTATCTATCTATCTATCTATCTATCTATCTATCTATCTATCTATCTATCTATCTATCTATCTATCTTTAAAACTGCAGTCCAATTTAGGACAAAGATGAGATGTAGCTGTCTGCTGTCTAATTATCTCTACCAGTCTTAAAATGAAGCGTGACCAGATGAACGCCAATAATTGCTATACTGTTTTTTTTTAACTTTTGTTTTCCTTGCAGTTCAAATTTTGAAATTTGGAAGCATCAACTATATGTTTTGTTGTTTAATTTAAACATATTATATTTGAAGGACTTCAGAGTCTAAATGTTCATCATCTTTTACAAAAACAGTGAACACCTGAGTAACATTTTCTAAATACTTGTCAAAACTATCAGAAACCACAGTTGGATAAACAGCCTGCTTCATTTTTTTTGCTAATTGAAACCTCAGCCTTGTATTATGCTGCTGGTTGCTATAAACACTTGGGTCATTTGCATAAATATGTGATTCTGTAATGTTTCCTTCAAGATTTTATCTGCCGGAGCTTTGGCACAGTGCCATCTATTCAGTTCAGGCTATGTATGTGTATGAGTAAAAGAGAAAATGGGAGTGATGGATGGCAGGAAAAGAGTTTTCTTATTAACTGTAAAACATACTGTACACCTGTACCACATTGGGTCTTGCACAAACATTGCCAATGTTGCAGAGCTATCCAGAGCTATGGATATTCTTAAGAAATTATTTATAGTCCCTTTTATATTATTATTCTCTATTATGCTCCTTCTATCTATCTAATACAGTATATTATTCAGGGAGTTTCTCACTTACTCTGTCTGTGTAATTTTAGACATGTGGCTACTCCTGGCCAATCTGGCTACAGATCCAAAAGTCTTAATACCAGGGATTTCATGCTGAATGAGGGCACTTTTCAGTTTATTTTGTCAGCTGTCAGTCAGTAACTGGAAAGTAGCCACTCTGCATGGTGTTGGAGCCGACATTCAGCACTTTATCCTGTCTAGTCTGACTGGGCATTTTCAGTATGCATCAAAATACATTAAGATAAATAAAAGGCTTATAATATAATTCAAGTTCTGTTTACATTTTTTTAGCTAAACAGAAATCTAATTTTTGGCTGAAATAAAATCTTTGGAATCACACCATACCTAAGTTTTTTGATAAGAATAATGTCATGGATTTTTTTGGATTAAGTATTAGTTTTCTGACATTTTATAAGAGGTCTTTTTTGAGGAAGCTTCCATAACAGCTTATTCTTCTTGATTTTGTGTGGATATGGTGAATGTGCTTGCTTTTGCTTGTAGCTCTCTGATCCACCTTGTGGATGGAATACAAATTGATAAGTCAGCCTCAGATATGTCCGGACCCAGAGCAACACCACAGAAACAAGGTGCAAATTCTCAATTGGTCCAATGTATTGCTGAAAATGAGCACCACTTGGGCAAACTAATGATAAGCAGCTTCATATTCTGAAAAAGCCATATACTGCCACTCCTGGATTTATCACGCTTGTTGCTTTGTAGTGGATTGTATTTCTTTAGAGCAGCACAGGTGTCCAATGGTGGTGCTGTGGCCTCACGATAAGAAGTCTGGGGTTTGTGCCCTGGGTACTCCGTGTTTGGAGTTTGCATTTCTCACCGTGTCCATGTCAGTTTGTTTTGGGTGCCCTGGTTTCAATTCACAGTCCACAGACTTGCAGTTTAGGCGGATTGACATTGCTAAATTGGCCCTAGTGTGTGTGTTGACAATGTGATGGACTGCTGCCCTGTCCTGGGTTTGCTCCTGATTATTGTGGATTAGTCTCCAGATACCCCACCACCTTGCCCTGGATAAGCGAGATAAGAAAATATATGGAGTTATTTCTTTACTTTCTAACATTTTTTTAAACGCTATTATATACAATAAAGTCTGCTCAAGGCACTTTTGTTTGTTAATAAAGTCCATCTATCCATGAGGGACAACAAGAGACAACTGACCAGAAGATCTAAGCACTCTAGATGGCTGGTGTAAAACACACAATTCGGATAAATAGGCAGGAGCAAGCCCATGTAAAGATTTAAAAACTAGCAACAAGATTTTAAAATTAATTCAAAAACTGAGAGGCAGCCAGTGTAAAGAAGCTACTATTGAAAAAATAAAATCAGACTTTCTTGCCCCAACCAGAAAGTAAGCGGCAGCATTCTGGACCAACTGTAACCTAATTTGCTAATCCCAGAATACAGCAAGTTGCAGTAATCAAGACTAGAAAAGATAAAAGCATGAGTAGCTTTCTCAAGATCCCTAGAAGATAAAAAAAGGCTTGATCTTACCTAATAGATGAAGCTGGAAAAAACAACTTTTGACTACAGAATTAACTTGTTTCTCAAAAGAGAGGTTACTATCAAAGATAACACCAAGATTGTGGACTTGAGGTTTGCAAAAGACTGATGGACCCACTGTAAGCACCTTCATTTTATTTTGATTTAGATCAACAGAATTATTAGCCATCCAGGATCTTAGTTCAGAAAGACAGTTGTGCAGATAATTCATTGCAGAGTTGCAGACGGGAATATAAACCTGTGTATCATTAGCATAGCAGTGAAAAGAAATGTTAAATTTCCTAAAAATAGCTCCAATAGGGTGAATGTATTATACAGTAATCCCTCGCTATATCACGCTTCGACTTTCACGACTTCACTCTATTGCGGATTTTATATGTAAGCATATCTAAATATATAACGCAGATTTTTCGCTGCTTCGCAGGTTTTTGTGGACAATGGGTCTTTTTACTTCTGGTACATGCTTCCTCATTTGGTTTGCCCGGTTGATTTCATACAAGGGATGCTATTGGAGCACGCAGTTAAGTCCCTGTGTGCTGATTGGGTCAGCAACAGAGCGCCGAATTTGGTTGCGCTGTGTTAACCAGGAAGCCTCGTCTTGCTCATTCAGCATCAACATGTTTCGCTGTGTAAAGAGTTAACTTTGGTGCTCTTTTGTGTTTATCTTTGTGCATAGTCAAGCCCTTCATTACGGCTCCAAAATGATCTGTCAATCGTAATGGCTGTAACATATGTGATATCGAAGACACGCGATATCTTTAAAATAACATTTAGGTTTTACTGTATATAAACAGTGTGTTTACATACATAATACTTTAAACGAATCTTACCTAATATCTAAGAGAATACAAAGGGTTTATGCTGTATAACTGCGGGAAATGTTTATAAGAGTGAGAGAGAGTTTATAAGGGCTTAGAATATACAGTATAAAAATAACCATACTGTATGAATATATGGTTTTTACTTAGCGGATTTTCACCTTTCGCGGGGGTGGTGGGTGTTGGGGTTTTCTGGAACGCAACCCCCGTGATAAAGGAGGGATCACTGTAGAGAACAAAATAGGACCCAAAATGGATCCCCGAGAAACACCACATTTAAGAGGAGCAGTAGGCGAAAAAGAGGAATTTAAAGTCACTGAAAAGTGTCCGCCAATTAGATATGACCTGAACCAGTTAAGAGCAACCCCTTTAAGCCCAACAAGATGTTCAAGCCGCAACAGCAATATCTCATGGTCAACAGTGTCAAAGGCAGCAGACAGGTCAAGGAGGACAAGTACTGCAGCACCACCTGAGTCAGTAATACTAGAGATGTCATTAAATACTTTAAGGAGGGCCGTCTCAACACCATGATAACGCCTAAAGCCAGATTTGTAGATCTCAAATAAATTATTGGAGTTAAGGTGCTAAACCAATTGATTATAAATAATTCTTTCTAATATTTTAGCCAGAAATGGCCATTGGGAAATCGGGTGAAAATTGGCTAAAACTCCAGGATCTAATTCTGCCTTTTTAAGACACTATAGCACTATATTCAATTTTTATATTTACTGTTAACGTTACAATAAATACCGACTAAAATACAGTATATTTTATTGAATTTTCATGTCGTTTAAAGAGTTGGTCTAACTGTAAAAAATTGCCTGATGAGCAAGTCAGAAATTAATTGTGGCAACTGCTCAGCATACATAATTATAAGTTAAAGACGTGATTTGCAAAGATTTTCATTTTAATGTTGGAAATATAACAGCATCTGTCCAGTTTAGTAAAGGGTTGGCATACAGCTGCCTCACTGCCCAAGTATCTTGGCTTTGGATCATGTCTAATGGTGGCTTGTGTGAGTTTCCCCTTGGGTTGTCTATTTTTCCTCTCACATCTCAAAGATGTTTAGGGTTACTTGGAATTTGTAACTTGGTCCAGTTTCGGTGAATGTGTCTGTGTGTGTTAGTAGTTGCTGTGATAGACTGGTGTCCAGTTCCTGCCTTGTGCCTATGCTGCAGAGATAGGCTGCATCTCTAAAACCTGTGTGGGCTGTTATGTTGAATACAAGAAAATGCAAAATAATTTGCTTTCAAAAACAAAAATTGATTACTGAAAATGTTACAAGCATTTTATGTTAAAATCAGATACAGTTTTGAATGCTAACATAAGATATTAACCTAAATTCATTTTCTATGCCATCAATTGATGTGTAGCATTTTTCCTCGACGTATCATGGGCAGGCTACTGACACCCTCATCTACACATCATACACCTTATCATTTGATCAACGTGATAAATAAATTTCAAGATCTATCATGAAAGCCTTGAAGGCACAGCAGAAACCAACCCAAGACTGGTTGAAGGCTCATTTAAACATGCTGGACCAATTTAGCTGCCAGTGAAATTAAACTAGGAGAAATCGGAAGTAATGGCAGAAAATCTAAGGCATATGTGGGGAGAACTTGAAAACTACATGCAGACATGGATCAGGCCAATAATTCAAACTCACTGTCCTGGAGCTGTGAGGTTGTAATCATTATGGTACACATGTTATGTGAATGACAGTAAACCAATTAAGAGGAAGAGCAAATGTATAGTTTAATTTTAGAGTTGATAGCAGCATGAGAAAAAAGTAATATTTTAGAAAAGGTGCACCCATTAGTCACTTACTGCCTACATTCTTGTTTATCATGGTACTAGAGAGAGGCTACATGTTGTAAGTTGGTTGGGTATGCAAGCAACAATCTACTCCTGTATGCAACATTTTAATTAAGTATGCCAGTTGTGGTCTCTAGAGGGTGCTATTCAGCCAAACCCAAATGTTGTTTGTGAGGCAAAATGAAAATCTATATCTTTACAGGTTTATGAGAGTTTTGCTAGGTTTGTAAGTAAGTATGGCCAGTATCTCCCTATCAATCAGATACTACACACATTCAGCATGCTAGCTTACTACTGCTGGGTATGCATTATTCATATTACATCATGCCGCAACATATGTATTCATGTAGACTAAGCTCTGTATGAGCAAATGCTTTATACGTGTGTGTGTTCACTCAAGTGAACATCAGCACCAAAAAATTCACATTACATTAAGTCAACTTAGATGTTGCAGCTCAAGGGATTCAGGTGGTAGTTAGTAGTAATCACAACACATAGATTTTCCAAAATACCACCTCCGTTACTTTTGGTCCACGTCCTGTGCCCTGGGTAATTCTTTAGAATTAACTGATGCCTCTGCAATATATGACTCTAGAATCGGTACACTTTGTGTACTAGGGGTGAATAATGACGAGTTTCGTTCGACTCTGTACACATGACAATACTATTACTACAACTACAACTGCTGTGCAACAAAGGATAGATAGATAGATAGATAGATAGATAGATAGATAGATAGATAGATAGATAGATAGATAGATAGATAGATATGAAAGGCACTATATAATAGATAGATAGATAGATAGATAGATAGATAGATAGATAGATATGAAAGGCACTATATAATAGATAGATAGATAGATAGATAGATAGATAGATAGATAGATAGATAGATAGATAGATAGATAGATAGATAGATAGATAGATAGTCTCTGTACTGTGTTTAGCATGATTTTCATATTCCTTGACAAGATTACAAGTTAAGGATCACATCAGTGGTGAAGCCTACAATAAAGAACTTTATTTGTCCCCAAGAAGACAGAAGTTCTTTAAATAAAAATATAGATAAATAAGTATACAGTATATACACAGAGACACACCAGAATGACTAAAAATCAAGAAAATGAAAAAAAAAATTCTGATTTGGCAGTCATTTGTTTTAATTCTCTCCTTTCCTACTACCTGCAGGGGTCCAGAGTACGTCCGATAACTGAGAATTTGGTGGGCTTCTCATGAAGTGATGTCACCAACCCTTATTTGCTTTATTAAGACAACTCAGCATCTATAACAGTATAGAATGATGCATACATAAGGTTCAGGTTTTGTTCCAGTATTGTTGCAGTGTAGCAAGACTTTAAAAGCTTCGGTTGCTACTAATAAGAATTATTATTAATACATAAATTAAGCCACAAAACTGGGGCTACTATTAGTCCATCTGTCAATCAGTTACTTTATAAATATTTCACTTTGTCTTAAGACTGAGAAACCAACTCTAATACTTTAGAAGATAGTGAATCTTTGTTATGTAACAAGACCTTCATAAACACTTTGGTCATATGAAGGCTCTGATAATGCTATTATAGAATAGGGCCTACCTATGGAGCCTTTATTAGTTTGTTATTAATATGTAATGAGATGTTAATAAAATAGTTTATTATGCAGGAGAATCGATTATAATAAACCTCTGAAGTTAGCTGACATTCACATGCTTAGTTGCAGGCCACTAAGTTTGATATTTTCTGCAGATCACTTCAGCTCTAAGCTTAACTGCTTAAATACATGCAGAGGAATGTTGGAGTACAGCTGAATTTGAGCTTCGTTTGGTAATAAGAACTCACTGTTAGAACTTGTCAAGTGTTCTAATTATAGCAAGATAAAATGTTTGCTACATCAATATGTAAATACAACTTGCCTTTTTTGTGCATATATTTTTCCTGTTACTTTTTAACTTAAGAAATGAAATCTCCCCTAAGCAATACTGGAATTACGAAGGTAGCAACTAATGAGATACTGCAGATTTTAACTTAGCAAAATAATATTGGGGATATTACTCCCCATATTTAACAAGATACTCATTGTTACTACTAAGCCATTACAAAAGAACGTCAACAGTTTTTTTTTTTAACTGAACTAGAAATTAAAATTGTGACATAACATGAAGAAAAAAAGATTGTCCCTGTGAGTTTCTAAGTATTTCATTTCTACTAATACAAAATGGTATTAAACGTCTTTATTAATCAATGATACTTTGGTAGAACACCTTAGTTTAGGAACTGCAAAAATGCATCTAATACCTCATTTACTCGTAAGACCTTAAGAAAGGCTACTTTTGGTCTTCATAATGCTTATAAAACATCAGGAGATCATTTATTCTTTTTTTATGAAGCATAGCATATTGACATGGTGATAAAATGACTTTTTAATATGAGAGATTCACAGGTCTTATACTAAATACTACATGTCATATCAAGAGAAATATGTCTCAGTTAGGCCACCTCAGATCACTTCAAAGTGACCTTCTCTTCGGTGGTTACATTGCAGAGATGAATAAACTGTTTACTGATGCATTATAAAAGTACTGTGGTGGGCTGGTGCCCTGCCCAGGGTTTGTTTCATGCCTTGTGCCCTGTGTTGGCTGGGATTGGCTCCAGCAGACCCCCATGAACCTGTAGTTAGGATATAGCGGGTTGGATAATGGATGGATGGATGGTTGGATTATAAAGGTAATGAATACCAAAAGAAGTGTTTATTAAGATCTTGTTACATAGTAGTAAAGGTGTAATAGATGCATTTTTGCAGTATCTAAACTAAGAGTGTTACTGATACTTTTACTAATACATGCTTTACTTAGACTAAACAAATAGAATATATGACTGAGGACCTCCACGGCACCCTGGTTAATGATAAAATGAAAAATGAAACTGGCAAAATGACAAACTAGGCAAGTATCAGTCCAATCTGGATGAGGATCAAAAATAAATAAGAAAGTGTCATTCCAGAAGCTTCTTCAGACACGGATTCTGACATGAATGCTGTCTTCTAGTCTCTTTAATTTTAACATATTTTTTGAGGCAGAAGGTGCAGGACTTTTTTGAATGGAATGGAAGTGACATCATTGCTCCCCTGGTGGTTCTGCTTCCACTCTACAGGTAGAAGGGGAAAAGCAGTCAGTAACCGTGTTTCCCCAGTCGCCATTCCTATTATTCTGAAGTTATTAGAGCCCTAAAGATATCCCACAAGCACATGTGTTTGACAATTTGTATTAATAAACTTTAGTCACTTCTAGAGGGCAAAAGCTGTTGCTTTGCATTTATTGCAAGTTGAGAATGGCTTTAGTGCTGTGCTGAGGACGGAGTTCAGCACCACGATTTGCTGCAGCTGAGGTTATGATGGCTCACAAGTTTAGTCCACTGCTTCACAGTAACTATGGGTTGAACTCCTTTAGTACGCTACTTTCAGTTCATTGCACTTGACACCGAAAGACTTGTAAAGCATCAATGACAAAACTACAAATAAGGGCCAGTTACAGTGCCTCTATTAATCACCTACTGCCATTTAACGAGATTTTAACAGGGGCTTTGTTTTTATTATGTAGCAATAAGTGACTAAGAGATGGTCTATAATAAGCCTTTAAATCCCCTCTTCTAAAGCATTACTAAAAAACAAGGGGATTAACAAGCGGGGGACCAATTAGTTCACACCTTCAATTAGGTTAGCTACAACAACAACCAACTTGTATGGTTATCTCATCCAGGGGTGTTAACATAGCTGTGAGTGGGTAAAGTACCAGAGTGCAATTCACCTCTGCTTTAAATTCAATTTTCAACTTTTTTAAAGAGAGTTTCACTGTTGAGCCAAGCAACTGAGTTTAACAGTAGTTCCCAGCGTGATGGCTCTGAGGCTAGGGATTTGCACTGGCAATCGGAAGGTTGCTGGTTCGAATCCTGTAAATGCCAAAAGTGACTCTACTTTGTTGGGCCCTTGAGTAAGGACCTTAACCTGCAATTGCTCCATCCTGAGTATGACGTTAATCTGCATCCAGCAGTGCATGTACGCTCTCCAACCTTCTGGCCTCTGGCCACCATAAAAAACCTCACATTGGTTCCATTCCATCTGAACTAATGTGGTGCTGAGGTGTCACCTGTTGCATGGGTCCTAATCTGGAATACTGAGTTGGTTTGTCATGTGGTGGGTGCGGCAATGCGCTGTATCAGCGTGTGTTCCTAACCTCCCTCTCTCTCCCACAAAATCCGTTCTACTTACGACTAAACAAGGACTTTGAGGCTGCTGTCCTTTAGATGAGGATTGTACCCGGAGTTTGCTTTATTTAGTCTAAGTTCTGTTGCAGAGTATGTCTTCATTGTATTGTTAAAGCTAGAATAAGACACAGTCTTGTGAAGTAGGAGCATAATATAGTACTCTTGATTTATATTGTACAACTTTTACAATATTATTGAGTCTGGCTGTCTGCCCAAAAGTGGTCCTGGTATCTGCACGATGCTGCAACAAAGGTTTTCCCTTGCCAGCATGCCCTGAATTCCAGTAATAAGGCTGCAAAAATGGATGGATGAATGGAATCTAAAGATGGGTAGAGTTTTAAAAATATATTATTTTGCTTTTTGAATTGCTTTTTTTAAGAGAGTGAGGCTTACGAAGGTTGCATCAACATTAACACCCTATCTCTGTTAAGAATTTAGTATTTGAAGCTCAGTGTTTCCCATCTTACATGTATAAATTGTTTTCAATGTCTTAATACTAGCATCATTGGGCAGTGAAGATTTTGCTTCCTGAACACGTGTATTTTATGGATTTTTGTCCATTGTTCACAAAACCACCAATACATTTCCCTGTCCCGGTCTATAGTTTTATTGCAATCTCCCATTTGTGCAATTTCCTCTTATAATAAAAGAATACATATACTGTACAGTACAACAACTACAACTGGGGCATCTGTGGTGACGTAAAAGTAGTGTCACTGCTATTAGGAAGGCAGCTCAGATATCTCAGGTCCTGTTGTTTCATTTGTGAAATGGGACAGCCATGTTAAAGAGTCTCATTACATTATACAGACGAGATTGACCCATAAGCATTTGGTTTCAGGATAAAAAAGTGGCAACTTTGACTGATGAAAAATTTATGAAAGCGATGAACAGGAAAGGTAAAGAATTTTGACATTTGATGCAGATCTTCCCACTGATAATTAATACCAAGATTAAGGAAGGCATTGTTGTTGGTCCACAAATCAGACACAACAATGACAAGCAGTTTGAAGATCTGCTCGAAGAGCAAGATGAAATCAAATGGAAGGCACTCAGGGATGTTGTTGAGAATTTTCTGGACAACTATAGAGCACCAGAATATGCCCAGCTGGATGACAACATGCTTCAAACATATAAAACTATGGAGTGCAGCATGTTGCTAAAGATCCCTTGTTTGCATTTACTCTTGGACTTCTTTTCTGCTAATCTTGGTGCAGTCAATTTCGAACATGGTGAAAGGTTTCACCAAGACATTACAATGATAGATAGGCATTATTAGGGCAAGTGGAATCCATCAATGCTGGCCGACTATCATTGGACACAGAAATGAGAAGCAACAACTAAATATAAATGAAAAACAGCAGCAAAAACATTTTAGCTCAGTTGAACCAATGCAATGTATCAGCATCATTAAGTGATTAAACACAGCAGTTTCAATAAAAGTTAGTTTCATGTTTCTGCATATTTCTACATGGTACAGTCAATCTAAAATTATATTTGTGTTTAGCTTGAAGCTACCTATGATCAAATTGTACCATTTTTGGAAACAAATGTCACCCAGTAACATTTTCTGATAGCTTACTGTTGAATAAAATTTCATTTTTCTCTCACATCCAAAAGACGATTTCTTAAGACACATTTGGTAGTTTACATTGGCCCGTATGAGTGGGCCCTGCAGAGGTTTGCTAGCCTGTGCAGGATTAGTTCTGTTTTTGTACCTAATATTCTTGGGATAAATTCTGATTTTCTAAAAGCCTGAATTCACTTATATGGGTTTGATAATGTTACATTAAATTCCCTTCCCATGATTAGCTCTTATCTTCAATCCACTGCTGCCTGGATTTGCTCCATCCCTTCGAGACTCTGAATTAAGGAAGTCAGGTATGCAAATGTTTTGTCACACTAACTTATTTTAATAAAAGTTAGATGCCCTGTTTCCTTTCTTTCCTGACTTGTCTCATGCTGCTATGACAGGTGTGGGCCCCTTCTAGACTGAGTTGCATTATTCAAGTGTAGTAATAAATGGATAGATGGATAAATATATTGCTCTCTCAAGGGTTTGTTTCCTGCCCTGTGCTCAGTGTTAACGAGATATGCAACATTGGGACTAAGTCTGCTCAAAGATGACTGTCTAAAAAGATGGATAAATACATTTTTGTTTTATTACATCAACTAAAACTGTTTTCCATCAATATAAAAAATAAAGTTAAACACATACAGTGGGTTCAGAAAGTACCTTCACCTTTTTGACATTTTTCTATATATCGGTCTTTGCTAAAATCATTTAAATTTTATTTTTCTCCACATCAAGCAAAACTTGATACCCTAGAGCAGGGGTCCTCAGTCACAGTCCTGGGGCCTCATGCATAACGCTGTGCGTAGAATTCACACTATAACATGACATAAGCACAAAAGCCGAAATGTGCTTACACACAGAAAAATCCAGATGCAGGAATCTGTGCGTACTCCAACTTTCGCATTCTTCCGCTCTATAAATCCCGGTCAGCGTGAAAAGTAATGCTCATGCACGCGCGTGCTATCCCGCCCCAATTCCTCCTAGAATTACGCCTCTTTGAATTTGCAAATCAATATAAATAGCTCTTAAGCTCAGCGTTCTGTGAAAAGACAATGGAAAGAGCCCGGGGGAAAATATAAGAATTTCAGTGATTGCAAGTGGAGGCAAAGGAAAAACATACTATTTGTTGATTTAAAGAGTGGTATAATCAACAAAAGGAAGTTGATCGAGTGACATAGCGTGTCTGAGAAACTTGAAAGCTCAAGTTCACAAAGTCACACAGTGCCAAAATCAAAAAGAAGTCACATATCAAAGTCGCCGTGAAAAAGCGAGTTGTAGCCCACCATCTGAGCTTATTAGGGTACAGACAAAAAAAAAAAAAATAGGCACACAGTAGGAAAAAAGCACGAAATGTCAACTTTAATCTCGGAATTTCCACTTTAATCATTTAGTTTATTTTGTCATTAAAGTAGAACATCATAAAGTTCATCTTAAATTCATTTAATTTACTAGTTTCTCAAATCCCATCATAACTAAAGTAGCATGTTAAATGCTTTGTTTTGTATTCGATCTTCAATGTGCTCTATGTGTGTGAATCACTAAGTGCTTCCGTTCTTTCTCTTTCTCCGACAGGACATAGAATCCATTACATTCGTGATATTACAGCTCTCTGAATAATTAAAATACTGAGATGTATATGTGATATCATTTTCATGATGATTGGAATGAAAGCATGTTATTAAACATGGGAACATGTTGGCGCAGTGGTTGTTCATATCTCACGCAATATGCTGCTGCGCGATGCACGACCTTCAATGAAATAATTTATTGTAGCAGTACTGTCTCTTTCAAATATACTAACCTACAATTCCTGTCCTTACTTTTCTTTCCCCAAATCGCCACACAATCAGCTCTGTAATAGGCGTTAAGCCATCTGTAAGCTTACAACGATGATTCTTCAAAACTTTTAAGGAACATTGAAATATCTTCATAATACTGTACGTGTTTAATTATTCTATCCATCTATCCTTTCAGTGTCACGCCAGCCTCAGCAAATATACAGCGTGCAAGGCAGGAACAATACGCAAACTTGCTAGCGCTGTGACACCGTGTCCTCACATGTTTAATTATTAACAATAAAGATTATTTAAATGAAGTTAAAGTTTTATCTGTATAATATAATCAACATATTCTGCTGCATTTCATCTTAAAAATGATATCGTCATCACATGTAAATATGCGCTTTATAAAGTGGCGCAGGTTGTGCGATATTATAACTGTAGTGCAAATTTACAGTGGGGTGATTGTACTTATAAGTACAAACCGTTCTACAAGGAGCAATTGATTGAGTGCATTTAAAGTTCTTGGGATTAAACTGTTTCTGAACCGCGAAGACCGTACAGGGAAGGCTTTCAAACGTATTGCCGTGGCTTTGGCAGCGTGTGCTTGATGCTGTATACCGATAATTCTCTTTCCGATCAGCTGCTGCTGTGATTCCCCACTCAGATACAGTGATATAAATACTGTGAGTGGTGCAGTGAGAGTAATATGGAAAAAGATGCTCTGCTGTGGCATTCCTTAAAGGGAGCAGCTGAAAGAAGAAGAAGATGGTGCAGTGAGAGTAACAACGCTAAGGCAGTTATGGTATTTGGAATACTATGGCTATTCCCTGGGCGATTATATTGTTACAGGTTAATTACAATCAGATGCATTACACTAATCAACAATATGTGGTTAGTTGCAGTGTATTTATTTAGTGGTACTAAGAAACAAAGGGTAACCACACAGGAACAGTAGCACTGCTTTGAAGCTGGGTGCTGCCAGTCTGCAAAACCGAGCAAAAAACTTGCGTATGACAGGGTATGTGGTACCGTGGAAAAGTGCGTCGCTTTACGCCAAGTGTAGGTTTTATACATTGTTATCTGAACGTGGAAACGCTCTTATGCAACATTTCTGTGCGTACGCACCATTTATGCATGAGGCCCCTGGTGTGCTGCAGTGGCTGCAGGTTTTTGTTCTAACCCGGTTGCTTAATTAGAAAGTGATCCTTGCCAATAATTGAATTTCATGGCTTGTTAGTGCTTTAACTCTCCTATCTCAGGTAATTCGCATACCCTAGATTTCCTTTCCCTTTCTAAGGATATCATTCAAAAGACTTGAAGGTTAAAATGGATGGGTAATTCTCAGTCCTTCACTTTTTTCTCTTCAATTTCCTTCCAAGTATTTAATTAAAGCCAATAGTGCATGATAGATACATAGTGGTGTAAATGGTAAGAAGCTAAATTGAGAAATGCTGGTCTCTTTTGTTATTTGCATGTTATTGCTAATAAGGAGCAATTGAAAACCAAGACTACAGCTGTTTAAGACTAAAATAAGCAGTAAGGGTTAAAATTCTTAACAAGCGAGACAACTAAAGTGAAGCAGAAGTGTCATTTGAGCAATAAGTGCTTCTTATTAAGCAACTGCAGCCACTGAAGCCCCCTCAGGACCATGAATGAGGACCCCAGCCCTAGAATGACAAAGTGAAAACAGGATTTTAGGAATGTTTACAAAAATATTAAACACAAAAAGAGAAAAGTATCATTGACATAAGTATTTAGGCCCTTTGTTATGTCTCTTGAAATTTGAGTTAGGTGCACCCCATTCTATTCATCATCCTTGAGATGTTTTTACACCTTCTTTAAAGTCCACCTGTGGTCAATTCAATTGGTTGGATAGGATTAGTTAAGGCACACATCTGTCTATAGAAGGTCCCACAGCTGACAATGTGCATCAGAGCAAAAACCAAGCCCTGAGGTCAGGGAATTGCCTGCAAAACTTAGAGTCAGGACCGTGTTGAGACACAGATCTGGGAAAGCCTACAAAAAAAAAAAAATTGAAGGTTCCCATGAGCACAGTGACCTCAGTAAATGGAAGAAGTTTGGAAAAGCCATGAGCTGGCGACCTAACCAAACTGAGCAATCAAATGAGAAGTGCCTTGGTAAGAGAGGTGACCAATAATCCAAATGGTCCATGTAGCTAACCCCCAGAGAACTTTTGTGGAGGTGAGGACATCCATCACTGCAATGCTCTACTGATCTTGGCTTTATGGCAAAACAGCCAGAAAGTAAAAGACTTGAAGTCTGCAAAAAGGTACCTAAAGTACTCACAGACTGTAAGAAACAAGATTTTCTGATTTTATAAAAGCAAGGTCAGCATCATGTCCAGGGGAACTTGATATTGATTATCACCTGCATAATACTATTCCAACTGTGAAGCATGGTGGTGTCAGCATAATGCTGTGCGGTTATTTTTCAGTGGCAACAACTGGAAGACTAGTCAGGTTTGAGGGGAGTAATGTACAGTGATATCCTTAATGAAAACCTTGTCCAGAATGCTCTGGATCTCAGACTGGAAAATTAGGTTCACCCTCCAACAGGACAGTGACCCTAAGCACAAAACAAAGACCACACAGGTGCAACTCGGGGAACAGCTCTGAGAATGTTGTTGAGCGGCCCAGCCAGAGCCAGGACTTTAATCCAAATGAACATCTCTGTAGAGAACTGAAAGCAGCTGTCCACCAATAATCTCTTTTAGCTCAACTGAACCAATGCAGTGTCTCAGCATGACAACAACTGAGAGGATCTGCAAAGAAAAATGGCAGAAAATCCCCCAAATGCAGCTGTGTTTAGCTTGTCACTTCAAACCCAAGATGACTCCATGCTGTAATTGCTGCCAAAGGAGCTTCAACTAAGTAAAGAGTAAAGTGTCTGAATGCTTGTGTCAATGGGATATTTCAGTTTTTTACTTTTAATAAATTTGCAAAACTTGCTAAAGTATTGTGTTTGCTTTGTTATTCTGGGGTATTGAGAATTGCTATATGAGGAAAACAAAATGTATTTTGCATAAGACCGAAACATAGAAAAATGTCAAAAAGGTGAAGGTACTTTCTGAATCCACTGTAGTCCAGGACTGGGACAGGCTGCAACCCCTGAAGCAATGAACTGCATTAAGGAAGTTCAAAAGTGGGTGGATGGATAATAATAAAAGTCAGGAGGTCCATCCTGGAGTGTGATGTCTCTTTAAATGGCATCCCTGTTCTTCCCCATGTTCTATAACCCTGTCGAGGAGTGGACTCATTCTTTCTAATTATCCATTCACAACTATAAGCCCATTGTGCCTTTTCTCTGTTCCACCTGACCAGTTATAAACTTGCTTATGTTTAGCTGGAATGGTTCCAATCAGCCTAAGAGCTTGTCAGATGGAAGACGTGATGTTTCCAGCTTTTCACTTAACTTTCTCGACTGTCATTAAATGTCGAAACTAAATGTAAACTTGTTTGCATAACCTGTTACAACAGAACAAAAGACAGCTGAAGATAAGCATTGACCCATGTCAGGTTTCCAACCTTGCCGATCACTGGAATAGACACCGGAGCTGCTTTCAGGTCTGCATAGCAGCAGTCTTTAAGCTGGTGTGGGCCATGTCATTTGTCAGAAATAAAAAAATGAAAGATTTACAATTGTAATATTCATCATAAATTATGTCTGCATTGCCTTCCAATCCCAGCCATCCTTTGTCGTAAGATTTATTTTTCAGTTTATTTCACACATTCACACATGTATACACGTGCACGCACACACACACAATTATCTTGTCTTTCCACAACTGCAAAAAAGATTTATTGACCCGAGTCAAAATTTCTTGTTGTTTATTGAGGCTGGTCATATACAGAGCAGAAGAAATGCCAAATCAATAAATCTGCAGGTAAATTTAAAAATATGTACATCATCTGCAACTCGGGCAAAATAATTATCTTGTCAAGGCTTTATTTATTTCCTTTTTTTTCTCACTGGCAAATTCAGCAGAAAAAGAGAGAGAGAGGAAGTGAGAGATAGAAAAAATAAAACCTTAAAAACAAGCACTGCTCTAATTTGACCAAAAAAAAAAAAAATAGAGAGAAACCAAAGCAAAATATATGCCTGTAAATAAATGAAAAACAGCAGGAATAAATATTTTTTCTTTTTTAGAGATTTTTCTACATTTGAATCCCATCTGAATGTTTCAAATCAAAATTTTCACGGGTACTGTCAGTTTTCTTTTATAAATAATATCCTTGCATTCTACACAGTATGGTGGCGCAGTGGTTAGGACTGTTACTCCAGAGTCTGTGGCTCAAATTCTAACTTGCTCACTTTCCTTATGGAGTTGGCTTGGTTTCCAACAAAAACAACATTATAACAGAACATAGCTCACCTAAAAAAATAGAAATAGCATTGCAAGTACAATAGTGTGCTCTAAAAACAATTCATGAAACTTGGCATTGAACGTATTCTGCTCTTGAGTGGACCAACAGTCATGCAACCTGAAAAAAAGAAATGGAAATAAAAATAATGAAATCTGAAAGTTTTGCCTGGGCTTGACATGCTCATACAGTCCATAGTATATTAATGTAACTCAACAATTCAGGTCAGGTCAGGTTGGGGAGCATGTACTAGTACAGCATGTTGCTGCACCCACCACACAAGAAAACAGTTTGGGATCCTGGTTGGCAACCCTCCAGGCAGACTCATGGTACAGTCTCACCATTTGGAAATGACCCTCTGTCTCCTGCAGCCAGGAGTTACGTGGGCATCCCCTTGGACTAGTCCAGCCACTCAAGTCCTCAACAGTGAGGATCCTGCAAGCCGAATCACCATTGAGGAATCACGCCACATGGCTGTAGTGCAGTAACTGACGCTCCCTCACAATGCAGGTTATGTGCCTCATTCAGCAACCACTCATACGACACAAAGTCAAACCAGTGGTACCCAAGGACTCTCTAAGAGACACAGTACCGAACGAGTCCGGTTTTTGTGTCAGGTCACTGGATATTGTCCATGTCTCACAACCATATAGCAAGACAGGAAGCACCAGGACTCTAAAAACTTGGACCTTCGTCCTTTTGCATAGATATCGGGAGTACCACACACACGCGACCTCATAACCCCTCATGCTCTCCCCAATCCATCTACTGACTTCATTGGAAGAGTCACCGGAGACATGAATGTCACTGCTGAGGTAAGTAAGCCTCTCGACGAGGTCAATACTCTCTCTGCAGCAGACACACTGCTAATGGCTGTGCCCAAGAGGTCATTAAAGGCCTGAACAATTCACTTTATTGAAAAAATAAATGTGACATTACATCTAGGAAACTGGGAAAAAATGTATCTGTATGTTAAAAAGAGGTTGAACCATTAGATACTGTATATTCAGTAGTACTTCCATCAATGGGAATGTTCATTAAATACCTGCAGTGTCACACCTTGTGATCAACAAAGTATTTAGGACACAAGATATAAGTAATGCTAATAAGGCCATCAATAGCAGGAAAAAAGGCACCATTGATGTGTTGGGCAGTTTTCACTACTTGCTGTAGATACATCTGATCTGACAGTGTGCAGTTACCCCACCATACTGTGATATAGTTGGTCACAAGGCTCTTGGTAGTGCACAGACAGACCTTCACTAGACTCTGACGAAACAGTTGGACTTTCCTCAGCCTCCTCAGAATGTAATGTTGCTTCTGTGTCTTCTTGATCAGGGTGGACTTGCTGAAGGACCATGAAAGATTCTTCGAAATGTGAAAGCCCAGGAACATAAAGTTGGAGGAACACTCAGCCACAGTCCTGTTAATGAAGATGAGGGTGTGGCTTCCTTTAGTCCATAATGAGCTCCTTGGTTATCATGATGTTTAAGGCCAGGTAATTGTTGAAACACCACATAATTAAGTGCTAGATCTCTTACGTATATGTTAAATCATCATTACTGATAAGGCCTAATACTACAAAATACTATAAAAGAAATTGACAATGAATTGATTACCAAACATTAATTCATTTTTCTTTGAATTCACATTTTTCAGCCAACAGCAGAGGGTTTAAGGAAACAAACGCTGGAGTAGATGGAAAGTAAATAAGAATTCAGCCATGCAGAGGCGGCTCTCTGTATAATCATCTCAGCCATCTTTTGCCGTCACTTCCCCTACCTCTTCATATTATAAATAATTCTTGAGGCAGATTGAACATGTAAGTGACAGCTTAAGTGAAAAATTAAGCAAACGCACTAAGTAATTGCAACACAAAAGCTGACTTAATCAGTTTTAATGCGAAAAGATGCTGATGGAAGAAGAGAAGAAGTGGGCTGCTAGGGTGGAGAAAAGAAGAGCTGCTCATGAAGTAGCAAGCGTATCAACCTCTGAGCGAATGAATGCTAAATGTATAAAGAAAGAGAATGAAAACTATAAGTCAAGCGTATTTACTGCATGTTATTGTGCAGTGCGACGTTACTGGTATGATATAATTACGGATTTTCGCAATACACCACCACCCCTCCTCACCCCTGCTCCACTACAATCAACACCCACCCCAAAAATCGTAGGGGTTGGGCGATTACATTCAATCAGAGAGTGTCCAACAAACTCGATAGTAAATGATTAGGCTAAGTTTAAAAATAAACTATAAATAACATAAGAATGTGTAAAAAAAGACCAAAACCCTCTGGTGCACATGGAAGAAAAAGAAGAAAAGCACAGGAGGAGAAGTGGGAAAGAGACAAAGGTAAATGTACAGTTTATTTACTGTATTTGAAAGTGTCTAAACCTTGAAGCGCAGTACTAGCTTGCCTTGGATGACCATATTACTGTATTTTATATAGTAAAATAGTAAATTTGATAGGAAAAGTTAGAAAAAATTACTTGACTGTTTAGGACAAAATAACATGCTAGTGCTTACAATGTAATTTTCAGAAATACAGTTAGGCCTGTTTCTTTTAGTTGAGCTGCACAAAAGCATACATAAGATGCTTCAAGAAAAACACATACAATTTTATTGACATTGGATTATCCAACGCTATCATTTTCTTACCTTAAAATATTTTTTCCCATTTCCATAACTTAATAATAAGTTGTAAGCTATTTTTCTTTAATTTGTTTTGACATACCCTTTATGTAAAAGGTGTAATTTTATAAGTTGATTATTACATTTTTTTTTTTTTAACTTTGTGAAATGTTTTGTTTCAAACACATGTGATGCAATTTTGTATTGTTGAGGTTGTTTGTTGTGCTGGCATTATACTGCGTTAGAGAGAGAGAGATTATATATAGTACAATAAAAAAAATACAGTTGTTAATGCAGTTTAGATGGACCTACCCACAGAAACAATGGATTTGCTGATGCACTGATATCTGCAAAGGAGATGTGTGAGGAGATGAACATGATAGCTAAGAACCACCAAAAGGCACTTTGCTTATGATGCTCCAGTAGATGAGCCTATTGGTTATGCACTTAATAAAATGAAAACACAGTTTTAATATGGCTGTGGATATACTGTAGCACTGTCTTCACTTCAAGACAGATTTCAAAACCTGGGGGAAGTGAAAGACACAAGTAGAATCTCCTCATCCTCCCCAGCATGTCAAAAAAAGAGCTGCTAGAGGACTGTCAAACCCTGAGCACTGCTCTAAACCATGACAAGCAGCCGCCAGATATTGATGGCAGGGAACATACAATTGAAATGCAAAATTTTCCAAATTTGCCATCAAAAAGCATAATGAATATGGAACTTTTGAAAAAGAAATATCAGAAATCTACCCCAATATGTGGGTTGCTCTAAGAATCTCCAGTTACATTGGGTTATGCTACAAGGAGCTTCTCTAAGCTCAGACTCATTAAAACATAGTTAAGGTCTTCAATGACACAAGAATGTCTCACAGGACTTTCCATCATTAGTATTAATCATGCTGTCTCACATGTGCTATCTTAGGACGATGTTATTGATGACTTTGCTCGAAGCAAGGCAAGATGGGAAAAACTATAGAAAAATACTTAGAGTGCTTATTCATATTGGTCTGTGGTTTGCCTTACATAGATTTGTGCAATTCCCTTATTTATATTCCATTTTTGTCCTTTTAGGTCTGCACTGATTTATTTATTATTTTATTTTGTGAACTGCCCTATTTATATTTGATTTATTTGTTTTATGCTGCTTGCCACTTTATTACAGTTTTTTAATTTTTATTATTAAAATAAAGAAAAATTCAAAAAACAAAGTTTTGCAGTGTCTATCTGAATGCATGAGTACAATTATTTACAATGAAACTGACTGCAATATAAGGGGCACCTGCTAAAATCTTGCCTGGGGGGGCTGGGTGGTCTCGTGGCCTCGGAACCCCTCCAGATTTCGATTTTTTTTCCAGTCCTCTGGAGTTTTTTTTTTGTTTTTTCTGTCCTCCCTGGCCATCGGACCTTACTTTATTCATTGTTAATTAGCATTGCCAAATTTTATTTTTATACTTTTTCTTATTTCTTTAATTATCTTGTAATGCACTTTGAGCTACATCATTTGTATGAAAACGTGCCATAGAAATAAATGTTGTTGTTGTAGGGCACCAAATTGGTCAAGGCTGGCTCTATACTCATTCAGCTTGGATAGTCTCCAAGTATTGTAACCTGACATACACAGTATGTAATGCAGGAGAAAGGCAAAGTAACTGGAATAAAACTAACCAGAGACAGGAAGAACATGCAAACCCAGTCCAGGCAGTGAGTGGGCTGGAAGAATTGAATCCAGGCCTCTCAAAATGTGAGTCTACTGCATTGTGCCACAATGTGGAAGGTCAATGAACATTTATTGTATTCTGTTTAGCAAAAAGTAACGACAAGTTAAATCAGTTATTATGACTAATTAATCCTATGTCCGTTACTGTTACAAACTACCAAAGTCATAAAATAGGAAACACCTGAAAGCAAATGAGCTTCAAGAGGCAGTAATTCTCAGGTCCCTGGAAAGAATTTTTTTTTTAGAGACTAGGGGGCTTGACTCGCCAACCCTGTTCCCCTGCCCCCCGCCAGTGCTACACACCGTTGTGAAGAGGGTGGCTGAACGCACCCCAAGGAGTCTCGGCTGCTCCTCTGAAACCACTCTTAAATGGTGCTGCAATGGGAAACAAATACAGTTTTTGTTTTACCTCCTCTTTGCTCGATCAGCTGCTGCTGCAGTGCCGTGTGATCAGCACTTTGCTCACCAACCCCTGTCCCCATTCCCCTCCCCCGCCAGCGCTACGCACCATTGTGAACAGGGTGGCTAAATGCACCCCAAGGAGACTCGGCCGCTCCTACGTAGCCCCTCTTAAATGGTGATACAATGGGAAACAAATACAGTTTTTTTTTTTACCTCCTCTTTGCTCGATCAGTTGCTTGCTTGTTGCTACTGCTGTGTTGCGTGATCTGCATTTCATCTCTCTTCTCCCCAGGCATCCTCATCCTCAAACACTATTCTTTCTCTTTTAGCTGTTCCATTATTTCACAGAGTAATATTTTCCATTTGTTTGCGCTAATGCAATCTTTACTCCCCTTGTTTTGAGACTTTTGAATTTTCCTAGTTCCATTATCTCTAACCTGCTCTGCATGTGTATCATGGGACTAGCTTCCAAACGTTGTAAGTATGACGTGACTTTACTGTCTCGCTTCAAAAGATCACGTCTCGTCACAAGTTTATTTTTTATAATAGAGAGATACTGTATTGTGGAAATGTGCTTTATAAAGATAAAACTAATTCTACAATGTAATGTCCTTGTTAATAAAACCTAGATGAAGAAAATGAATGAGTGGATGAAACGCAGTAAGTACAATTACGAATGGTAGGACATGAATCTTCTTTAGTTTAGGTACAGTTAATAAATATCCATTTATTAATCTTTTATTCATAGGACAGTATTAAAATGTTTCACAATGAAATACAGTATTATACCATATAAAATGAATACAGACAATACAATCTTTATATCTCAAGCAATGAGGATAAAGTAGAAGTTAGATTGCATCCATCCATCCACTTTCTTTACCCATGGGTCCCAAAGTCATAGCATACTGTATCCAGCAGCTTTGTGAAATAGACAGGGACCAACTCTAGACAGAGTGGCATTCCCTCTAAGGGGGTGGGATGGACACGCAACTCACTCAAAGAATGAAGTAAACAACATACAGTTAGGACAGTAAAGGAAACCAGACCAACCAAAGAAAAGCCATGAAGTCATCTAAGACAATGTCTGGGACAGAAACTGAGCCAAGAATAGTGAAGCTGCAAAGCAGAAGCATTAGGTGCTGTTCCACCTGCAATATTACAATATTTCTATTTCATTAACATGTTGTATATAATTTGAATGTAATGTTCACTCATGCATACTCTCTGGCCTCTCAGTCATCCTTGTAAGGACACTGCATGCGTCAATTTCCTCTTTTAGATCAGGTTAGCTCTGTACAGCTCACCTCCTTTGTTCTCTCATGGCTGCTTGCATTCCAGGATGATGCTTTTTTAACTGAAAGCAACAGAATGAAATGAGTCATGTGCTGTAATTTGTAAGGACTTTGAATATTATTATATTCACATTATCGTTAATGTGTAAAAATAACGTAACGACTATAGCCTGCATCATGCCGTACACTAAAATGAACAGGTGTTTTTTATTACTGATGCAGAGAGCTTTTCAGATAAGCTGAAGCATAAAATTGGTCATGTCTTCTGTCATCAAAAGCATTTTATTCAGAGCAATTTCAAATTCTAAATATGATTCATCCTTATTATCAGTTTAGTTGAGGTTGCCCTCTCATTGGTTCTTCCCCCGCTTCCTTTTTTTGTTATTTCTGTAAAGGATTAGGCAAGATAAACAGCAGGCTGAAGATGTAATCTTCGTAATTACTTGTAATGACCCATTAACACATGGCAGCCCAATTACATGATGGCTGTGCACCTCAAAATTACTGTACATGGTGAACCTTCTGCTGCTGTTATTTATTTAATTCCTGCTGCAGCCCCTACAGAAAGATTTGTGGTTGATGGCACTGAATATTGAGAAGGAAGTGTTCATTTAATTGTAGGTTGCTTTAAACATTTGTAAATGATTAAGGAGCTACAACAGGTTTGGCTTTCCTTTCATCTATAGTTAAAGATTTCAGTGTTCAGATGGCAATATTCCCAAAGGCTTTGGGACAACCTATGCTTCTCCTTACGGCAAAAAAAGGTCTATAACAAAATCAAGTGTCCAGTTTTTGGTATGAGATGGTAGGATGTGAGGCTTCTTTGTCTTGGATTGCATTGTTTGTTCATTTCGGGCAATGAGAAAGTAGCTATGAGAGTATATATTTCATATCCCAGGTCATAATTGAAAAATGTTAACAATAAAATAAAAAGAGCTAAAATCAATTGCCAGATAATAATAATAATAATAATAATAATAATAATAATAATAATAATAATAATGCTATTGCCTAAGGAATATGCTCATCAATACAACTGGATAGCTAGCTAAATGATCTAGTCAGTGCTCAGTGAGCTTGCCCTCCCAGTGCTAGATCATTGATGTGATCACTAGCCTGAAACCATTGAGGCTGTGAACACCAATTGTACCACTGGAGTCAACCACCCAGACCACATTATCCATGACAGAAGCAAGAAATGATGTCTACTCATCTCAGGCAATGTGAATATCAAAGTGCTAGAATAACTCCGCAAATAAGACCTCAAAATTGAGATTTCACACATGTGGAACACAGAGGCTTGTCTGACTCCAGTCATAATTAGATCAACTGGCAAGCAAACCGAGTGCTGCCCAGGTGTAGAAGATCACCCTCTTTGGAGCTGCCCACCTGCTTCTTAAAGTTATGACCACTGGGCAAATAAGTCCTAAGGACAAACGATAATAATAAATTGGATAAGCAGGTAAAAAATGAATCATTGGATTTTGGATAATAATAATCATATGAATGTTCTCATCTGGCTAGTGTGTTTTTATGGAAGTACTTGAACTTATAAAGGCTGAGATAGTTTTAATAACATCCCTATAAAACACAACAGTTTGCTCCAATCAAAGAAAAGAGAATAATTTTGTCCACTTCACACCTTATACATACCTTGTATGGATAGAAAAAGACACCAAAATATCTGGATAGATTAAATTTTTTGGGAAGAAATTGTTTTGTTGAGTAAGAACTACTGATATAGATACTACAGTTAATGACAGAGTTAAGTATCAGACGGTTTCATCATCAGGGTGCAATTGAGATAAGCACACAGAAAATTTCCCTTACAGCCAGTTAAGTGACCTTTTGCAGAGTCACACAGGAACTGAACCAATAAGTTCAAGGTTCAGATTCAAGCTCCATATCTAAAATGCCACACTTCCTGCAAATTTAATGGTGATAATGTTAATGATGCTGACAATATTTTTAGTGCAGTGTGCTATTAAAACTAAAGTAGCAGAGAAAAACTAAAAATGACATAGAGAGACAAACCATACAAACAATAACCAGTTTTAATCTCATGGAGCTATGAGGTAATAGCAGCACCATCTGCATCACCGTGTAAATTAATAATAAGAAAGCCTTTAAAAAAATAAATAGGGAATCACTTGCACTAAACTGCAAAATCCACTGGACCCTGAAACTGTGTTAACCTTTGTTTTAGAGTTTCAAGTCGCATTGTCTTTACGATGTGGGAAGAAAACTATTTGAAAACTATCTACAGCCACACAGAAAACATGTAGAAATTTCACACAGAAGGCAAGCAAAGAATAGATATTTTTAAAATATATAGTAAGTTAAAATATATTATTGCTATTAACAAGTTCATTAACAAAGATTTAAAAACAAAAGTGTCAAACCCTAATTTAGAACCAAACTGTTTTGTCAAAGGAGACAGTTTTATAAAAAAATTAAGTTGTACATATCTATTTCTGTTCAGACAAACTTAAGGTGTTTTAGAAAACTTAAGAAAAAGCAATAAATATTAAAAAAGGAGATGGAAACAACCTGATGCAATCTGGAGAAAACCTGCACTTTGGGAGACGCTTTGTGTTTCAGCAAGACATCAAGCCTAAGCGTAAAGCCAAAGGTACGCAGAAATGGCTTGAAAACAACAATGTTAATGTTATGGAGTCAGAGCTGTCTTAACAGCATCATAGGCCCCCGGGCAAAGTAGTGTGCTGGATCCTCTATTTTGATAGCAAAACAGAAACATTGTGGGCCCCCGGTCAGTGCCCATACGTTAAGGAGGCCATGTCCAGAGTGACTAAGTCAGAGTCCAGAATACAATACAATTGAGAATTTGTGGCTGGACTTGGAAAAGGCTGCTCACTCATTATCATTATGCAAGCTGGCAAGTCTTGGGGTATTTTGCAAAGAAAAATAGGAAAAGTTAGCTGTGTTCAGATATACAAATCTGATAGAGAGAAAGACAGAGAGAGATCTACGCATACAGAGTCAATTCCATCATGACTATAAGGTGCATCTACTATTGTTATACTCACATATAAGTCGGGTCTTGAAACCCTAAAAATCGATCATAAAATCAGACACCGAATTATACACCCATTCAAAAATGCAACACTTAGTTTTTTGTTTTTTTTTAACATCTTTTTGCCTCCTCCAATCTCGCATCAGTTTCTCAGATGCATCGAATTGTGTTGCAGCGGCGCAGTTACCAATTTCTTTCGCTACTTCAACGATATTAAATTTAAAACCAGCTTCATATTCCTTTTGATCAAACACTCCATTGTAGATAAGGGATGCTCTTATGATAAAGGTGTATGAGGGTGTGAGATACAAAAAACACAAATCAGTGCAAACGTTGCTTTGGGAATAGTTTGGGTATTACCAGGTGGCCACGTAGGCACAATACATAGAAAACAAATGGCAGCGTGCTTCATGGTTACTCTCTCAGGTGGGCATTAGCATATCATAATCCCTTGTACCAATAGCGTGAGTTTTCCGCATTCGACTTATACGACTGACATTATAAAGTACCAGAAATTATATGGTAAAATCAAGTCCCAACTTATCCGCTGAAGAACTTATCCGCGAGTATATACGGTATATCCTGACTGAATACTTATTCAATCAACTATTTTGTTTTAGATTTATAAATTTAGACTACTGAGATCTGTTTTCATTTTGACAATAAAGAGTCTTTCTGTTATCTGTGTCAAAAAAAGCTAATTAACTTAATTGTGATTTAATGTTATGTAACAATAAAATGTGAAACCTTCCATGGGGGTGAATACGTTTTATAGGCACTGCACATTTGTGACACCAGTGCTTACCAATAGGATCATCACTCTTCATTTGAGTGGAGAAGTGAACGGGCATTGCAAATGATACAAAAGATTGAATTCAGAGAAAAAAAACATAAATACATTAATGCAAAACAATGTACAAATGCATTCTAAAATGCAATTACGGAGCAGCAATACTAACTACTGCACTTCTGTATCACTTTATCCTGATCAATAGACTTGTACGTAAATTTGGGCTGTTTAAAAGCAATAGTTGAAGCTTTGGAAAGCATCTACATTGACATTTCTATAGTACACTTGATTTCTAAGTACAATAGACTTTTACCTTTCTGGATGGCATGCAATTATACTTTTAGGAAATTACTTCTAAGGTGTGTCCATTAGTTTAGAAATGCCCTCTGGATGTCATTGGCCTGTCTTCTTAGAGTTCTCAGTATCAGATCCAGGTGTTTTTAAGCCACTTAGCTCACCTTGTAACAGTCACACAAATTGTAGGTAGTATTCCCAAAACCAAATACAGCAGAGAACCTAATTAATGCACCCTTTCATCTTCTACTACATTATTGAATAAGCCCCCCATTTTGTTAGTGTCTTGTGAAGTTACTACGTACTTTCAAGGTACCTTGAAGCATTACTTCTTCTCTTTCCTTGGTGTGGCAATATGCTCCATTCCTGTCAGATTTCCCTTTGCTCCTATCATCAAGCTCTTATCCCACTACTATTATATAGAGCCCCAATCCTGAGCATGGATCCTCTCCATAATGTGCTCAAAAATCTCTGGTAAAGTCACTTATGCAATTGCCTGACATATGCCCTAGTCATAATTGACATGTGGGCACCTGGACTACAAAACTGTCCAAAGACATCTTTATGGTGATATTGTAAGAAGATGCAAATAAAAAGGAATGAGGAAAATAGCCTTGAGCTGAGCTGTATCATGAGAACTGCTTCAACAAGCACGATGGAATTAGATGTTTGGATCACTTAGTGCAATATTCTCATTGGAAAGCTTATTAGAAATAAACCAATCATGATACAGTTCACACAGCTCAGTTCCACTTTGAAAATGGGAAGGCTGAGAATTGACAGGTGGGCCGCCTAAAAACTTCCAACAAACACATTTCCAGGTGCAGTTCCTAATATTTGGTTCGTCCGGTGTGTTGCCATATGGCTGCAGGAAAACTGTCATTTGCGGTTTGCATGCTCTTCATGATAGAGGACATACTGCTCTCAACATCATTCTTTATATTTTTCTTTACATTTTTTTGCATCATGTTCATATTATTTATGCTTAAGGTTATTATGCCCGACATGTGCAGCTCATATCACTGCCAGTCCGAGAGTTACTCCCAGCCTTAGCTGTTTTCAAATAAGTGACACTCTTTAAAGAAACATACAATAGCTGATTGTTTCCCATTAGCCCTTAGGAAAGATATTGGTTGCAATTCATACTGTGCAAAGGAAAAAGAAAAAAAAAACACACTTGATGTAATTCAGTGTGTGAGTGAATAGCAAGGATCTGTCAAAACAAATGGCCCGTGACAAAGGAGGCACTGTTCCCCTTGACTGACAAAATACATATCTCTTAAAATGATTTATTTAGCACTAATTCCTCAGAAGGTTATGGGAATGACAGGCAAATGAGAGACTTTTTGGAATGAACATGCAGGCTCTTGATTGAAAGGTGGCAGAAAGCAGGATTATGCATTTAGCATTCTACTACCTAGCATAGTTTGAACTCTTAATCTTTCAAGGTAAAAACACACTTGCAAAGGCAATTTTAAGAACACACTGCAAAGTCAGGTGTGCGATGAGCCATCAATGACAATTAAACTATGACCTCTGACCTGAAAAGACCAAATTCGGACACAAATGGCAAATGCCGACCATGCACTGCCTATCGTGGGCTCCTTGTTTTCAGACCAGTGGTCTTATTTGGAAACACTTTAGGGTTTCTGTTATTTTTTCAGTAATAAAGAGACACTTGCAATGTATGAGTCAATAAATTTTTTGCATTACAGCATTTTGTTTCTACATTTCAGGGGCCTCGTGTATAAACGGTGCGTACACACAAAAATGTTGAGTACTCCCATTTCCACGCTGAAATTGCAGTATATAAAACCTAAACTTGGCGTAAAGCCACGCACATTTTCACAGTAGCTCAAACCCTGGCGTACGCAAGTTCTCTGCTCAGTTTTGCAAATTGGCGGCACCCAGCGTCAAAGCAGTGCTTTTGTTCCAGTGTGGTTTCCCTTTCTTTTTTAGATCCACATCCCTGACGCGGCTTTATGATATACACTGAAATTAACTGCATATTGTTTATTAGTTTAAGGCATCTGATTGTAATTAGCCCGTAACAATATAATGGTCCACAGAATGGTCAAACTATTCCAAATACCATAACTGATTTAGCGTTGTTACACTCACTGCACCTTCTTCCTCTTCTTCTTTCAGATGCTCCCGTTAGGGGTTGCCACAGCGGATCATCTTTTTCCATATTACTCTCACTGCACCACTCGGAGTATTTATATCACTGTATCTGAGTGTGAATTACAGATGTACAGCAGCTGATCAGAAAGAGAATTATCGGTATACAGCATCAAGCACATGTGCACAGTCCATTGAACTGCTCCCATACGGCAAATGCTTCAGACCCTTTCCTGTACGGACCTCGTGGTTCAGAAACAGTTTCATTCCAAAAACTATAAACGCAATCATTCAGTCTGCTCCTTGTAGAACTGTTTGTACTTATAAGTAGAATTACCTCACTGTAAACCTGTGATACCGTTATAATATTGTACAACCTGCACCACTTTATAAAGCACGTATTTACATATGATGACGATATCATTTTTAAGAAGAAATGCAGCAAAATATGTCTATTATATTATACAAATAAAATGTTAACATCATTTAAATAATCTATATTGTTAATAATTCAACATGTGTGGGCACGGTGTTGCAGCGCAAGCAAGGAGCTGGCGCCCCGTTCAGGGGTTGTTCCTGCCTCGCGCTGTATTCTTGCTGGGGCTGGCGCGACACTGGAAGGATAGATGAACAGAATAATTAAACATGTACTACGAAGATATTTCAATGATCCTTAAAAGTTTTGAAGAATCAGAGTTCTAAGCTGTGATAAAGGCGCTATATAGCGCCCGACCCAGCACAGACTACGCAGAGGCACGTGTACAAATCACACAGGCTTTTATTTTTCTTCACCCGTGGGCACACGTCTTCCCCGTGTCCCACAGGCCTAACACAGTCCCAAAAGCATCAACTCTCCGCCTTGCACCACCACTCCTCTCAGGTAACCTCGTACTCTTCCTCCCGATTCTGGCCCTTCAGTGGTGGAGGCTGGCCCATTTTATAGCCCACCCGGAAGTGATCCAGGTACTTGACCACCTGGTCCCAATTGCACTTCCGGGTGGGGCTGATGACTCGTCCAGCCGGGTTCTCGAATCTCTGCAGCACCCCTAGCGGCCTCCCCAGCTCCCACCCAGGTTGTGGAGGACTCCATGTCCCAAGGAGCCATGCAGGAGACTGGGGAACGAACATTGGCCAGGGAGGCTGCCACCAAGCGTCCCGGGAGAGGTATTGAGCTGCCCAAAGTGGCTCCCCCAGAACATATGCGGCAGAGGTGTCCTGGCTGGGCATGGGACCCGGCTGTCCATCACAAAGCTTATAGATGGCTTAACGTCCATTAGTGAGCTGATTGAGTGGTGATTGGGTATTTGATGAAAGGAAGGACAGGAATTGGGGGTTAGTACGTTTGAAAGAGACAGTACTGCTGCAATAGATTATCTCATCAAAGGTCACGCACGGCACAGGCATCTTGCGTGAGGCAGGAACAATCTCTGGACAGGGCGCCAGCTCATCACTATCACTGCGCCACCGTGTTCCCATGTTTAATAACATGCTTTAACTCCTATCATCATGAAAATTATATCAAATATACATCTCAGTATTTTAATTATTCAGAGAGCTGTAATATAACAAAGGTAATGGATTCTGTGTCCTGTTGGAGGAAGAGAAAGCCCGGAAGCACGTAGTGATTCACAAATATTGAGCACATAGTAGAACACATACAAAACATAGCATTTAACGTACTACTTTAGTTACGATGGGATTGGTGAAACTAGCAAATTAAACGATTTTAAGATGAAGTTTATGATGTTCTACTTTAATGACAAAATAAACTAAGTGATTAAAGAGGAAATTTCAAGATTAAAGTTGACATTTCGAGGTTTTTTCCCCACAGTGTCCCTATTTTTTTTTCTTTTCTCTGTACCCTAATACTGTAAGCTTTCATGGCGACTTTGATATCTGACTTCTTTTTTATTCCGGGCACTGTGTGACTTTGTGAACTTGAGCAATCGAGTTTCTCCGACACTCTGTGTCATTCAATCAACTTCCGTTTGTTGTATATACCACTGTTTAAACCAACAAATAGTACATTTTTCCTTGCCTCCACTTGGTATTCGCTGAAATTCTTCTGTTTTCCCCCGTGTTTTTGCCATTGCCTTTTCACAGAATGCTGTAATTAAGTGCTATTCATATTAATTAATAATCACATTCAAAGAAGCATAATTCTGGGAGGAGTTGGGGAATGGCAGCAGGCATGTGCACATGTTACTTTTCACGCTGACTGGGATTTATTTAGGAGAAGAACGTGGAAGTTGGCGTTCGTACAGATTTATGCATCTGGATTTTTTTGGGCGTACGAACATTTCCACTTTTGTCCGTATGCCATGTTTTAGTGTGAATTTAGTTATACATGTGGCCCCTGGTCCTTTCATCATTACTTTAGCAGTATTGTTTCTAAATGATTTGAGCCCTTAGTGACACACATATTTGGGTACACATCCCACCACCAACCTTGATACGTCACATTATATATTGTCACACACGTGTGCATGGGGGGCAGCTAAAAGGCCTGAATGAGAGTAATTTGATGCCAGACCAAGGGGGTGGCGGAGTACGGCGACTTTTTTTTTTACTTTCCTGCAGACTGTTCATGGGGAAATTCCACCTGGCTCCCAACGACGTCACTTCTGGGCCCTTTGATAATGTCATTTCCGGTCCTAAACCTATGGACTCAGACCCTTCCGGTTCCTGCCCCTTTGGATGACATCACTTCATATACTGGCCTATAAAAGCCACCATCTTTCCTCTGTCTAGTCAGTTCTGTTTTGGACTCTGATCTGTACACATCTATTATGATTCTGCAACCAGGATATAATATACGTGAGGCTGCCCCAAACCTTTTTGGATTCTTTTGTCAGTTCTTGTGACAATATCTATATAAAATATTTAAATTTAATTAACCATATTACACTTGTGCTGTTTACCTAAGTACAATTGTACCAGAGATAGAGAATCCAGATTATTATATACTCAGTGTGCCACAAAAAAAAGAAAATGTATACCTTGTTATGTAAAATATAAATGACAAATTATGGGCTGAAAGGAATCCTAAAGTCTACCAAATGAGCGCATATGACAAATATGTTCTGATTTTATTCAGCTAAGGAAGACAGTATAATCGAAGTATAGGTTGTTACTCTCTTATCATGGCACCAGAGAGTGAAAACGTGTTGCGTGTTCATTAGCACATGCATGTAAGAATTTAATTCTACCCTGTGCTTGAGCTGTATAATGATTACATTTTTAAATTATTAGTTGCTAAGTTTTTTTTATTTACTCTTGATTAGCATTTATCAGTGAAATTCGCCAAAGCATATTGCGTGGCAATTTTGCTGTGTTCGCACTGCAAGAAATACATACATATAAACTAGCCAAAAAAAAACTTTAAATGGGAGTTGTTTTGCTTTTATTTAGCAAATAAATCTGCTTATGGGATAAGCAAAATTTACTTGACAAAATTTCTTTAAGTAAGCTAAAAATAATAAGTACAATTTTTTTGATAAGTCAATACTTCTTACAATAAGGAAAGCAACATTTAATGTCATGACATAAATACTTTTCACTTATTTAGATTTCATTTTTTCCAGTGTGCTGGTTCCCTGGCTGCCTAAACTTTTCCTGAAAATTTGCTGTTATGCTTGTTAGACAAGCATTTTTTCCCCAGTGCCACATGATGTTTTGCAAAGTCATGTGTTGCATGAGGATGTCACTACCTGATTTTCATTACCGGTCTGATTTGTGTCACATGTGTGTACTGTAAGCATGCTCCACTTCACACTTAATGGCACTGCATGATCTGCTTCACACATACATAAAAAATTTAAGCTGTATACACCTGCATGCTGTTACTACCCAATGAGTACTTCAGATTTGCACCATGCACGCATTTAAAAATAATGATAAAAAAAAACACTTGCAGTATCTTTATATCAAACTATCTGTTTGAGGGGTACACTAGCTGACCATAATGAGAATATTATGGAAATACAATGAATATACACAAAACAGCAAAGTATGTTGTGGACTCACTGCTGGATTAAGCATGTTATGCTCCTCCGTTTGTAGTGCAGATCGGGTAGTGACAGGGAAGTCACCTGAGCATATAATGCTGATCCCTTGCAGTAAAGGTTCTTTGGGTGTTAGTTAGTCATACTGATCAGAGCTTGGAAGATGCAAAGAGAGATGAAGGATTCAGAGTGTTGTGGACTCTCAGTATAATTCTATTTCAGGGAGGCACAGTGGTTAGCACTGCTACCTCACTGTTCAGCATCAATTTTTGACCACAATAATCGATCCAGCATAGTTGGCAGTCACGTTGCTAGCCCTCAGAGATGCTTAAAAGACATAGTTTACTCAAAACTAGCTCAGTGTCTCCTTCCTTATTAACTTCAATGAATTTTGCCTAGTTTGCCAAAATTCCAAACTATTTCTGCATTTTTCACCTACCTCAAGGCAAAATTAATTCAGTGGTGCTTTTGATTACTCCGTGATGTCCGGTAGTTTCCCATAAATGTCACTGCTTTGCAACTTTCCAGCTGCTTAAAGTGTGGAGCTCTCAAATAAATCATTGATAACTGACACAATTATCCCACATGGAGATAATGCGAAAGAACTGTCAGAAGTCACTATCGGAATAATGTCTCTCAGCCATTCTCTACAGCTATGTAACTGTATGTCTGGAGTCTTATGCCATTTTTCAGTAGCACTTGTTAATGCTTTAGATTATATTTCATTCACAGAAATGGAGCCAGTTGTACGTCCTTGGCTTAAGTCTTTTATGGATTATACTAGTTAGGCGTTGGTTTTTAACAGCAGCATTTTTTGCTTTAATATACATTGTATGCCAAAGACCTTTTTATTACTGTGATATTTCATTTTGCCCCATCAAGTTCAGAACTATTAACATTTTTATCTTTTGAATCATCTAGTAGAGTTTTAAAATGAAAGCAACTGTTATAAACTGTTTTTCTATGCCATCATTAGTGGAGTGAGTGGCCTGGATAACAAGGGCTGTGGGAAAAATGCATGTGCTAAATGGGACTAAGGAATAGAAATGCACTATACTTTTGGAAGCAACTGCATGCATTAACACTTGAACTTTGAAAGGCATACTCTGTACACATGACAATAATGATCATGTAAAGCTACATGTCTCTGATTGACTTAATGACGCACAAGAAATTTTAGTTTATAAAATTTTGTTTTTCTCTTGTAGAATGGTTATAACAGTTATCATGACAGTGTATATATAGGAACGGAGGAATTAATAGAATACTAATAACATACGTATGAACTGGAATCATAATTTTTATCATTTTAAACCCTGAAAAGAAAAAAACATTAGTAATTTAATCAGTCTTAATTTGGAGAATAAAGGAGACAGCAATGAAAATAACAAAGGGAGTATGCTTTTAGGCAATAACATAAAATAAACACACCTCTTAATACATAAGAAACAGATAAGGGTAAAGACTAAAGGATCTGAATATCTTAGCATTTTTCAGAACAATATGGGACAAAATGTACCACAACATAACGTTACATTCCTCAAACCCACTTAATCCAATTCAGGGTTCTGGAGTCTATCCTATTAGCACTGTGCACAAGTCAAGAGATATACAGTGTATGCACAAGAAACAGTCATGGATAAGGCATTAGTGTGACCACAAAAGGATGGACAACAATAATACTTTATGGTCAATTGATATTAACAGGCTTAAAATATGCCAAGAAACCATTCCCTACATCATTTGCATTTATTTGCATATCAGACACTATTATCCAAAGTAACTTACAAATGAGGTTGATGTAATCAAGTAAACATCATCGTAGAGGACTGTTTGGGAACAAGTATTACATGACAAGCTGGGACCTACACATAAAGAGTCTGGATTGAGATTTGATGCCACACAATGATGGCATTGTCAGACACTGCTCATCAATAGATCAGAGTGGTAGAAGAGGACCATAGTACCTCCTCATTATACTACCACCCTGGTTGACTGGCACAAGGAAGGACAGATCCATTGATTCATGATATTTATTCCAAGCTCTGGCAGGAAGTTGTTAGTGACAAGTCCAATATGATTCCTGAACTCCTTCTCATAAGGTGTAATTTTGATTTTCAGACCTCCCGTTGTGCATTCAAATTTAAGATTGTTTTACTTCCTACATGTAAAATGAAATTTAATGTTAGAAAAGGTAACATTTGCCACAGATTTGCCCAAGCCTGTATGCTTTCCAAGTCCCTTTGTAAAGATTCAACGGATTCTAGATTATCTGCCAAATCTCTTAGCTTGTTGTTATCATCTGCAATCTTAACAAGCTTGTTACTTATATTCCTATCCAAATCATTCATATATATTAAAAACAGAAGTGGCCCTAGCACTGAGCCCTGTGGGACACCAATTTTACCTTCAACCGATTCTAATAGGGCCCCTCACACCATTACCCTCTGCTTCCTGTGTTTTAGCAAATTCTGCACCCATCTGCAAACATCACCCCGAACTCCCACTTCTTTCAGTTTGATGCCTAACCTCTCATGTGGAACCTTATCAAATGTTTTCGGAAAGTCAAGATAAATAATATCCTCATGATGCTTCCTCATTCCAGCAAATTTCAGCATGTTAGTAAAACATGATCTCTCATGTCTGAACCCATGCTGACTGTTCAGTAAAACACATGTTCTTGCCATGTGTTGCTCAATCTTATCTTTAATAATTCCTTCCATTAATTTACCTGTAATGCAAGTTAAGCTTACTGGCCTATAGTCACTTGGATCTGCTAATCTTTTTTATATAATGGGATAATATTCACCATTATCTAGTCCTTTGGAATTTCCCCAATGGGTAGTGATCTCCTAAAACTATGCATCAAGGGTTTATATAAAGTATGTACTCACTAATTTCCTTAACAACAACAACATTAGACACAAGATTAGGCAATACTAAGTAAAAAAGAATAAAGTAAGGTCCAATGGCCAGGAGGACAAAACAAACAAAAAAAACCTCCAGAGGGCTGGAAAAAAAAAAAAATCTGCAGGGGATTCCAAGGCCACAAAACCACCCAGCTCCCACTGGGCATTCTAACTTAAATTAATTATTTCTATCAGTCCTCATGGTTTTTAGGCTTCATGTGAAAGAATTAGACAGATGGTCATGTGGACCTCTGGCCTTCAATCCATCAATGTAGGGACTGCATGGTGCTTTTATCAGCTGGTGGTGGCACAGATCGCCACCACAGAAAACTGGAAAAAGAACAGCAGAGAATTTAGATGTTAGTATGGATTGCAGAGCCATGATAAAAATGATAATTAAATGCATATACAGAATATCAGGGTTACACTAAAATGAAGCTGTAAGAAAGCCATGTTAAAACAATGGGCTTTTAGCAATTTTTTAAAATGCTCCACCACATTAGCCTGGCGAATTTCTATCAGTAAGCTATTCCAGATTTTAGGTGCATAACAGCAGAAGTCTGCCTCACCTGGACTCTTGGAATTATAAGCAGACACTCATTTGAAGATCTAAGGTTACAATTTGGTGTGTAAGGTGACAGGCATTCCGAGATATAGGATGGAGTGAGATTATTTAAAGGCTTTGTAAACCATTAGCAGTATTTTAAAGTCAATTTAAATGGTACAGGTAAGCAGTGTAGTGACATCAAAACTGGATAGATGTGCTTGGATTTTCTTTTCCTAGTTAAGATTCTGGAAACTGCATTCTGCACTAGTTGCAATTGATTGATGTCTTTTTTGGGTAGTCCTGAGAGGAGTGCGTTACAGTAATCTAATTGACTGAAAAGAAAAGTATGAACTAATTTTTCAGCATCTTGCAAAGTTATAAGAGATCTAACTTTTGCTATATTTCTTAAGTGAAAAAATGCTGTCTTAGTGATCTGATTAATATGTGATTTAAAATTTACATCAGAGTCAATAATTACCCCTAAATTCTTTACCTCCGTCTTGACTTTTAAGCCTAATGGATCAAGTTCATTTATAATACCCTCATTATATCAATTTTTGCCAATTGCTAACATTTCTGTTTTTTCCTTATTTAGTTTGAGCTAATTACTATTCATCCATTCAGAAACACAAGTAAGATTATTGGGTCAGTGAACCAAGAGAGTCAGGGTCATCAGGTGCTATTGATAAATACAGTTGTGTGTCATCAGCATAGCTGTGGTAGTTCACGTTATGCCCCGAAATAATCTGACCTAATGGAAGTATGAAGATAGAAAAGAGCAGTGGATCCAGGATAGATCCTTGTGGAACACCATAAAGAATATCATGTGTCTTCAAAGTATAATTACCATAACTAACAAAGAATTTTCTACCTGTTACGTAAGACTCAAACCAATTTAAGACATTATAGAGGGGCGCACCCACTGACTAATGCAGTTTCTAAGAATATTGTGATCAATGGTGTCAAATGCGGCACTCAGATCTCAGAGGATGAGAACAGATCAACTGTCTCTGTCTGCATTTACTCACAGGTCATTTACTACTTTAACGAGTGCAGTTTCTGTGCTGTGATTTGTTCTAAAACCTTACTAAAACTTGTCAAGAATAGCATGTTTATTGAGGTGGTCATTTAGCTGTGTAATGAATGCCTTTTCTAGGATTTTACTTAAGAAAGGCTGGTTAGAAATAGGTCTAAAATTTTCAAAAACAGGGAAGAACTCCATATCTAATGATGAATTTAATATGTCAAGAACACTATCAATTAGCACGCTGGATACTTCTTTGAAAAAACTTGTTGGTATTAGGTCAAGGATGCAGGTGGAGGGTCTCATTTGATTAATTGTTCTATATAAATCTATATAAATTTTAATTCCTCCTTAACTATTCCTGATGCACTTTACCTCCTCCTTGACTTCGTTTTTTGCTAAAATAATGAGAGAACATCTTTGGGTTATCTTTTGCTTTACCTGCAATACTCCTGTTTAACTGCATTTTAGACTCCCTAGTATTCTTCTTAATGGTTGCATCATGCTTTCATACGCACTGTGATTAGTGTTATAGTTATCAGTCAGATACACCTTATACAACTATTTTTCCCTTTGCAGCTTCTTTTTTATTGTCTTACACGTTGTTTTTTTAAATATTAATTCCAACTTTTAGAATGTGCCTGACCAGCATTATGTCTAAAATGTTTTAAAACCTGTTCCACTGATCCATGACAGTCTCTACACTCAAAAATCCTAGTTTAGCCCTTTTAGACTTTGCTGCATCTGTTCAGAATTTACACTTACCAGAGTTAAACATAATCCAGACCTCAGATAGAATGGACTCTCTCATGATGGCCTAAATACTTTTGTGCTTATGATATCAGCTATTGCAGTCTCCTGGTGGAGCACTGTCATACTAACGAGAACACTAATCCCTCAAAATGGCGGAGATCATGACAAAATAAAAATAGTGTTGAGGAACAACATGAACACATCTAAAACTTTCAAATTACAGAGTAAAAATTCTGGAGGAAAATTTACATATTGCATGAAAGGTTTAGGGAAAATTTTAAGAGAAGTCAATCACAACGAATTTACTACTGTAATTGTAGTTGGTCTACCAGCTAGCATGGCGGATTATAATTGTGTGATTAAGCAGCAATTCTCCTTGCAATTTATCCCAAACAGGTGTCATGGCATTAAATATCAAAATAAAAAAACACAGATATAACATATCAACCTAATGACCTAGGAAAATGAAGTTCATCTTTATGGTAATACAGCAAGAATAGCCATGACAGTCCTTTTTGTCAATGGTTCCAGCATAATGAACCTATAGAAGGTATGACAAGGAAATTCTTTATTTTCACATCTGGAGTCATGTCATGCCAAGTACAAACTGAAAACACAAGAACTGATTTGGTCTGGCATGGCCACAAAAAGCCATTGTCATCAGACAGGAAACTAGCTCAGTTTACTAACTTTACTTATTTACCAAAGCTTACCCTGTAAAGCACTTCCACATCTTAGTAGAATGGCAATTTCTGTTTTGGGTATTACTGTGGGGGTTGTAAAGCTGCATTAAGCTGCAGGAGATGGCAAAAGCAGGGGATAATAGCCTAAATTACAAAAAGAGTATGAGGAGGAAACACAGAAACTTTATATGATATGGGTGGCTGAGAAGCTTCTTTAAGCCAGACTGTGTTCATAACCTGTGTGGGGATCACCGGTTTCAATTAAGGCTGGACACTACAGCTGAAAAAAAGCTAATTCAGAGCAAAATTAGTTTCAGTTCTCAAAGTTGGAATGTGGATTTACATCCAAAAAAACATTAAAAACTGTTGCCAAGTGGTCCTGCTATTCACAAATTTTTAAAAAGTGAATGCCAACAACAAATATTGAAATTTTATATTCTCATGATGTTTTATATTCAAATTACAATGGTTGCAAAAAGTTTATTTTGTTTTGTGTTGTGTTTGCCAGTAGTTAATCTAAGAGGGAAAGTAAACAGACAATACAGCATAGCACAGTCATACCAGCTTCAGCTGCTTATTGCAGTGGGCCAGCATAGCATGCTCTGTTCCTCCGCTATGAAGTAGAAACAAAGTGATGTGTACAACTTCTGTTTTAGGTAGAAGGCTGAAAGCAAGGTGACATAATGGCATAGTAAACTCAGATATTTTTGATTTTATTTTTGTCAAACAATATTCAAAAATATCACAATCAAGCAGATATACCCCTATGAGCATGAGAAGAACATGTAGCCTCCTTAACAAGCTTGCCAATCAAGAAATCAAACTAGAGCCAAAGTGCTCTGAGGTGGCAACTGGAAACTGTTTACAAGTAGGTAATTCACTCATTACACTGTTATAAGAGAAATTTAATGGAAAGTGTATCTAATGATTAAAATATTATGTATCACCTGTAATGGTTTGTGCCCGTTCTAAAGCTGGTCTTGTGTCCAGTGCTGCCAGAATAGGCTCTAGTTCTTTTGAGCCTGAATGGGATTTGAGAATACTACATATATATACTGTGGCAGATGGCTGGGGGTCCTGCCCAGTCGGGACACCTGGAGGACCCGGGAGAGGATCAATACCTTACCCGGACCACAAGAGGGCAACCACCCTGGTCTGCATGGGGGCCACAGGAGCAGAGCTTGGAAGCTCAACCCAGTTGGGGCCCATGGTCACCGACAGGGGCAGCCTGAATACTTGTAGAGCCCTGGAAGGCAGCACTTCTGCCACACCAGGAAGTGCTACTGGAAGAAGATTCCAGGTACGCCAGGGGTGCTTCCAGGTACAAGAGCAGTGCTACGGCCACACCAAGAAGTGCTGCTGGGAGAAGATCAGAAAGCACCTGGAGCACATTCAGGGAACGTATAAATGAGGCCGTCTTACTCCAACAAGGGAGCAGGAGTCGGGTGGAAGTGGACAGAGCTTGCCTGGGAGGAGTTGGAGGCGATAGGAAGAAGAAGAAGGAAGTTGAAAGGACTGTGTGTTTGGGTGTGTAATACAAAGAGACAAGAGACATGGCGATGTTAGGGGCAGCCACCCATATAATTCTGTATCCTGGCTGCAGAAAATAAATGTTTTGAGTTTGAGTCAAGTTTACAAGACAGAGTCCAAAACAGAACTGAATTCCAGGGAAAAGGGGTGAGGCTTTATAGGAAGTCTGGGGAAAGTGATGTTGTCCTCGGAGCTGAGACCGGAAGTGATGTCGTCCTCGGGTCCAGGACCGGAAGTGGGGTGTCCTGAGTCAAGGCGGAGGCTCCTAGTAGGATTTCCTGGGAAAGGTCTGCAGGGAACTTAGAAAGAGTGTTAGTGCACCCTGCCACCCTTTGGGCAGATGTATTATCATTCATCTCCAAGCCCTTCAGCTGCCTCCTATTCACATGTGTATGACAGGTGAATACTGCACTGGGGGTTGGGCTTGTAAATAGGGGTTGCAAATAAAACATGCGTGTTTAAGAGGTTCTGTGTCTTCCTATGTGTGTCAGGTCCGAGCTTTCCACAATACATATATATACATACTGGTACCCGGATGGGGGTGGTACCTAGCCGGGACGCCCAGGAGGACCGGAGGAGGGCTTGCGCCTTCCCCAGACTATGTTGGGGTGACCACCCTGGTACCTTTGGGGGCCACGGGTACAGAGCTTTGAAGCTCAACCCTGTAGGGGTCCGTGGTCGCGGCCAGGGGGCGCCCCTATGCCTTTGGAGCCCTGGACCTCAGCACTTCCGCCACACCCGGAAGTGCTGGGGCGAAGAAGAGTGGGGACACCCAGAGTGCTTCCGGGGATGCAGCCGGAACTTCCGCCACACTGGGGCATGAAGGTGGAAGATTGCCAGAACCCACCTGGAGCACATCCGGGTGCTATAAAAGGGGCCGCCTCCTTTCATTGAATGGTTGGAGTAGGGTGAGGAGAAGGACAGAGCTTGGTGGAGGAGGCAAGGAGGTGGCCTGAAGAAGACTGAGGCATTGTGAAGATGCCAGGACCTTGGGGACTTGTGGGGTTTGTGGTGCACTGGACTGTGTAAATAGTGTAAATAAACGTGTTGTGGGTGAAATATATACACACATATATATATATATATATACACATATACATATATACGCATATATACACACACATATACTGTATATGTATATATATATATATACACACACACACACACATATAGATAAATATACAGACACACACAGACAAAGACACATTATACTGTACATAAATTTACACATAAAATATATTATAATCTTTAAATGATGTTAAATTCAACTCTGAATGAGTTTGATGATGAAAAGAAGAAAAAAGGAAAATGCAACACCACACTCTGATTTTTTTTTCCAGTGTCTGACTTTGAAAATCTGATACTAAGTTATGAAACAGAGTAAAATTTGTCTCCCCATTTCTCACATAAAATGGGACGTTGCCGCAGACCACTCCACAGAACAGAATCCTGCCTGAATTACACAGAGATTAAATTGGATTATCAACAAATCCAAGACCCTGAGAATATCAGTGCAGAGTAGTTATTAGAGCGATCTGATAAAAGACAATAGAAAACACCTGTCTTGGCATGCGTACAAAACCTTCAGCTGCAGATGGCATCTCCTTTCCTGAAGCACAGGTACTTTTTCAAGAGGTAACTTGATGTTTTGTCTTCCTGACAGCATAATGAAATGTAGCGAGGTTGCATAAAGTCAGGTTTTCTTTACTATTTGATAAATACAACAGAATGATACAATTCATGAATCAGGTGCTTGTGAATAGGCTACTTCAGATTTTTCTCAGTGCCACAATACTGTGATATTATTTTAAAAGTAGGCATTGTGGAATACTTTACATACACAGAATCACAAGATGCATGTTAATGTAAACATTATTGTGATTATTTAATAAAAACGACAACTTCAAGGAAATAAAAACAAGAAAAAAAATCAACTGATACTGCTGAAATGTCATCTATACAGGAATGTAACCTTACTGCACAGAGTGACATTTTAATCAAAGGCATTTTTTATGCATAACCTGTATTAGCAGTTTAAGTATTCTTCCTCGAAAGAAAAAAAAAATGTTTATCTACTTCCATATTGCTTATCTAGTCCAGGGATGCACAGAGCTAGTTCTCAATTGGCTGTATAGGCTACAAGATGGGAGCCAACTGTGGAAGTACAGTAGGCCATTGGCAATTACACCCGTAGGGAGACAGTCTGCATTGACATGTTATGAGGTATGGAATACCATGTGTGCCAAAATGAAATAAATAAAATGGCAATTCTAAAATAATTGTGTGAAAATGTACAGAGATACAGTATATATAAATGAGTCATTAAATTATGAACACCCACATAATGAAACAGAAGTCATGTAAATATTATTAAACACACCTTACATTTAATTATTTCAGGCTTTATTTCAAAATGGCCTTATTTTTAAAGGCTGTTTTAATTTAAAAATAGGACTTTTACAAACATCACATTTCTGAATGGGCATTTTAATGCCAGTGCTATTTATTTCAGAATGCATCTTTTCTTGATGATTTCACCATTTATTAGTCAAAACCAACAGGCTGAACCTTTTCCTATTGGTTGATCCTTTAATATTGATTACTTTTGTCTCACTGCAGGTGGCAGGCTACGAAAGATTTTTAATGTTGTTTGTATTTAAACTGGCAAAACATTAAGGCAGTAAGAGTTTAATATTTTTGCAGATGAAATATATTGAGATAATTTAACATATGGTAAAGCATATCAAGCAATGCAATGCAGTGCATGTAATAAATGGTAATAAACTGAACTTTAAAAGCCTAACGACCAAAGAGGCAAAGAGTCGTAAAGCAACAATCATGCACTTGGGGCAAGATGCTAGTCTCATGCTGTGCCCGTTTCATAATGCAACACTGCAACTATCTTTGATCGCCCTTCCTCTTCCTTTCACTGTCAATGATTCACATCTCATGCGCAGGGCTACTATTTATTCTTAACCTTAACCTAATGGGTTACTGTCAATCAGGTATTTAGCCAATCTGATGAGCAGTCTGCTGTTGTTCTTAGATGATTTGACGATATGTTGGGAATGTGGCACAGAGCTCTTCAAAATATTCACATTGATGAAGAGGTTGTAGGGAGTTTAAAGTAAACTGAAGACTATGGCTTCTCAGGAAGTCATCTGGAAGCATGTCACCTGGAATTTCTATGTGCGGAAGGTCTATGCGATTTCTTGACAGGCACCATTTGTGCTGTAATGGTGCTCAATCACTCAAAAACCACTAATGACTTCTAAATCAACATTTTATCTGTCTGGAGCATTTCCAATACATCATCAGTATGACTTTCTGTTTCATCTCCAAAACTACCTTTCCCAACTACTAATCGCCTTCATATCTTTGTCAGTTGAAAGGCAAGTAGAGCTGAAGATACTTGGCAGTTTACCTACCATGTACATTCAGGGAAAACTAATCAACTGCAAAAGATTAACCAATAGGATCAGTTTCAGCCTGGTGGTCTTCATTTTCATTGACGTGTGATGAAGCCATCATAATACTGTATTAGGTATTTTGAAATCAATAGTGTTGGCATTAAAACAGATGTTTGGACATATGTCATTCAGAAAAGTCTTCTCACTGTTACATTTTTTTCTTCTTTTTTTTAAATAAAGCTATTTTGAAATAAAACCTGCAACATTTAAATGTAACGTGAGTGAAAAAAATGAAATGATGACATTGCTTTTAATAGTAATTAAGTGACTTTTACAATTTTTTGAAATTTTAATGACCACATACAGTATATACACATACAGACACATACTTTTCAAGAGATTATTTCAAAATTACCATTTTTTTTTTTACTTCAGTTTGGTATAAATGACATTCCATAATAAAGTTGTTGACCAATCAATTGTAAGAACCAAATTGTAACCTAACAGTGTGTGAGTCTGTTTTTATATAAATATATATAAGTTGAAATATTGTGGCGCCAAAACAGTTGACTATGTTTAATTAAAACAATAGTTTAAACAAAATGTGCACTCAGTGGCATTAAAGAAATGAAAAATAAGGGTTCTATCTTGATGAACCTTTATCAGCTGATAAAGCCTCTCAATGTCATAGTGGGAAGGAACTTCTTCCTGCAGCGAGCTCTCATAACGAGAGAAGGAGCCATGGGATATGTAGTGGTGGGACCAGAAGGGGTGGAGTCATTTGCCCTCACTGGGACTTTAATCGGCACTCTGGAGGGAAGAAAACAGGATAAGGTAAGCGCCAGTGCCTCCTCTCTGCCTGGGGTGGAAGTACATACATACCTCAGAAGAGTCTGGAAGATGTTCCACTGAAGCACATAATGACTATATATATATATATATATATATATATATATATATTGTCACGCATGCGCGAGTAGGAGGCCGCGGACGGACCTTGAACCACTTCGAAAGACGTTCGCCGGCAGGGAGTGGCGGGTACTAGCCTTTCTCCTTTGTCTTCCAGGAAAAGAGATGCTCCGCCATCATAGCCTTCCTGCAGTACGTCCACTTCTGCCCTTCCTCCGCCATCTTTCCTGACGTCAGCAGTCCCATCCTCCCTCACGGTTCCTTCCCAGCATTGCTCCACTTCCGGCTCCTCCCCTATAAAATGGCCGCCGACGCCTCTGAAGGGCGTCGCGCATATGAACTGTTTTGTTTATATTTTGACCTGCTTTCTTTTGAAAATATTGTGGATTGTCTACAATATACGGGGCCGGAAAACCCCAAACCTTTACGCTGTTTGCTTCTATTCTTTTACAATATATATATATATATATGAATCCCTGCAGATTTTATTTTTTTTTCCAGCCGTCTGGAGTTTTTTTTTTGTTTTTTCTGTCCACCCTGGCCATTGGACCTTACTTATTCTATGTTAATTAATGTTGACTTATTTTTATTTTTTATTGTGTCTTCTATTTTTCTATTCTTCATTTTGTAAAGCACTTTGAGCTACATTTTTTTGTATGAAAATGTGATATATAAATAAATTATGTTGTTGTTGTTGTTATAAACAAATAGTATAGAATTACATATGCTGTAATTGTTCCATACTATCTATACTTTGTGTGTGTGTGTGTTCAAGATAGTAACTGTACACATGCAGCATACCTTTATTTTTAAAGTAAAAGAGTGTCCCTTTCCAGGCCAAAAAAGAAATAAATCAAAATGTAATTATTTATTTAGGTTAGTTCATGTTCCCCAGTTGGTCCATGTAAATGCGAGTGTCTGTATGTGCATGAGTGGGCCTTACACCCAATGGTCCAAAAACATCCCTGAATTGGTTGAAATAAGTCAGAGAATGTTATGCTATTTCTCTTAATGTAATGCCTTTCCTGGTGAATACTATCTATGTCCTTGACTGACTTTGCACCAGATTTTACCTCTTAATTGGCCATAGAGTGTCTGAAAATCCCAGATAAGGACCTATAGGAAGTTGCTGGCCTTAAAGTTGCCTGGTCAGTCCAGTTCAGTGTGTTGCCATTTTAAACCTGGCCAGATGAAATGAAATGAAAATAATGCTAATGTCAATAATGCTGGCATTATCAACGATTTCCATGAATATGAAATTAAATCTAGAGTATTTTTATTATTTTATTTTTGCTTTTATTTTTGTGATACTACTGGATCATTGTCAACTAAAGAAGAAGGGATGAAATCAGAATTCAGTATTATTTAATAATAATAATAATAATTCTTTGCATTTATATAGTACTTTTCTCACTACTCAAAGTGCTCAGCAATTGCAGGTTAAGGGCCTTACTCAAGGGCCCAACAGAGCAGAGTGCCGTTTGGCATTTACGTGATTCGAACTGGCAACCTGCCAGTGCAGATCCCTAGCCTCAGTGCCACCACTTAGCCACTTTACTATGGGGTGAGGAGTTTTTTTTTCTGTTCACTTAAGTATTATAGATACTGTATTACAAAATCACAGGATGATATTTTTTATTTTTCTTATTTTACTGGGTTTTTTTTTTTGGTGCATTCACATATAATGTGAAGAGTAAATATGGTGCCTTTAATTCTTTTCTGTCTGTATGTCTTCTGTCAACAGTATCTGTAATCAACTATCATTTCAGTGGACCAATTTTGTTGAAATTTGGTACCTTTATACTTCAAGGAAACTTGTTTAGCTTCAAGTTTTGTTAAGATCCACAAGTAGAGTGTGCTATTCAAAGTTTTTATATTTTAAAGTCTCCCATTTAAAAGCATTGGCAAATTTGCAAACTCATGTGTTTTACATTGAAGAAATGAACTGTGTGACTTCAACGACAAATTAATTTACTCTATTAGATTTCATTTGAATGAGAACATTTCATCTTGTATATTTTTCTTTTACTCGACTGATGGCCGCTCCTTAAAGGAACATGGATACCCAATACAGAAGTGTTAATATAGGGTGGTCCAGATCTATTTATGCAATTTTCATTATGCTATAACTTAATAAGTTTATTACATAGAAAATCACCCGAAAAATCCCGGACCATCGAGAAGTGTGCAAACTGACGACATGAAGAATCGTCTTTGCACCAAACTGGAATCGTCCCTGCATAAATCAAAGTCATCCAGCAAATCTGGATCTGCATAATTAGATCTGGACCACCCTGTACACATAAGCAAATGTCTCTTATCTAGAAATGAACATAAGAGGAAAAGAATCATGTAAGCATTGCTCTCTACGCAAACAGTGAACAAATATCTACTCAGTATTTTCATTAAAACTAAAAACCAGCTACACGGCTGCGCTATACACACGTTTTAATGATTCAGTATTTCTGTGAAACTCCACAATGGCTCCATGTCGTGGTTTTACAGACAATTTTATCTTGAGACTGTCACATTTAATATTGTTACATTTAATAAATTTGAACTACAATTATTCACAGAAACTCCACAACTAACAACAGCACATCAGTCGATGCCATTTTTACATCACTTGAATTGGAATCTGCAGTTTATGAAATCTACTGAGCCACCACAAACCTATCTGGGCTATGTTTTTAATGACACAACACTGTGAAGTACAGTTAAAAATATGTTTTTTTTGTAGACTAATAATGCATGTAAATAAATTCTATTATCACTAGTATCTTTGTAGAAGTAACTAAAAAATTAAAATTCCTCCAACTTTCAAATCAGTTATCTGCATCCGGGAATGCACCTGAATGTTACACCATGCGTATATTTTTTAACTTGTTTGTTTTTTTTTTCTTCATTTACTTTACAATCTGTGAAAAATATACTTTCACCTGATTGTAAAATAAATTCCTGACTCGGGTAGCAATGGGGGTTGGATTGGGTACTTCATGTATTCTGAAGTGACCACAGATCTACCTAATTAGCAGCAGGCAATTTGATCTGTTTTCTTTCCATTGTCTACACACTGAGTCACTTTTTGGTCAAAGATATGTACATTGAGCCGCAGAGAGCTTTCTGTGTGGGCTTTCAAAGTTTTAACTATTCTCACGTTCTTAAATAAACATGAATTACTCTGTGGGGTAATATGGCTTATGTTTTTTTCCCAGAGTGCTGGGGACATGGCAAATCTTGCTTTGCAATCTGATACGAGTGGCTAATGATCCTTAAAGCACGTCTTATAAAACTGTTACAGGCATTCAAAAGATGATCTTCTGGCTCATACCTTGTGACTCATGTTTGGGAGGGAATTGAGAGCAAAAGTAAAGAGGGCTCAGTGAAACGATCTAAGTGATGTTTCTTTATACCCTTGAAACAAGTTGTTTAAAATTTCATGACCGTGTCTGCAGTATAAGTAACCGTGTATAATTAATCCTTTGTACTGTATTTATTAATATGTTAGTGGTGCTCATGAATACTTATATCCTCAGTAGTGAACACCTAAATCATTCAATCATTCTTATTTATAGAATGTGCTGCATTTGAATGTGGGAAGTTCAGGAGAAGAGACAATGCCACTAGCAAAGTATCTATATGTTATCTACTTGATTTAAAAGTCCAGTGAAAAGGTAAAAAGAAGATATTAGGGAGCAGTAGCAACATGGTTTCAAGAAGTAGCCCCTATTTGATGGGGTGGTTCTGTATTCAGGAGGCTGAGCTTGACGATGGCTAAGTACTTTTAGAAGTTGTCCCTTTCTGGTATCTTGTTTTGTGCTAGTGTACAAGTCTTAAACACTTTTAAACAAAGATGGCCTTAGTTTAAGTTCAAGTTCATTGTAATGAGTAAAGATTACAACACACCACATATCACACTGTTCAGCAGGTTGTAATGAGGTAGGCAAGCAGGCCATAATGCTAACAGGAACTAACACTAGTTATCTAAATTACAATGTGATGGGACTTTATATTATTTATGGTGGCCATTGAAGTCTATATTACAGTGTTTTAATAAAATGTCTGTGTTTATGTACTGGATTGTTATACCTGTAGATGCATGCGTAGGGGACATTTCCAGGGCATGTATGCTGCCTGCAATATCAATTGCAGTTCTGGGATAGCACCGTCATTCACACATTTCCCTCTTTTGCCTTCATAATGAGAGATTGAAGGCTTGAGGAATAGTGATGTCACTTCTGCATATGCTTGAAGTCCCACCTCTTCCATCTCAGAATTCAATATAAGAAGCACCACCAGTGAAAGATGGCAGTCATTTTGGGACTCATGTCTGCAAAAGACATTTCAGTACAGTGCTGGCTGAGCTACCTTTTGTTATTTTTTTGTATTTTCTATTAGCTGCACATCCAACTGTTATACGGGGTTCATCATCCGGTGCCCCAACTCTTTATGTGTGTTTTCATTTTTCATTACGATTTTCTTATTATGCTGTATGGTTTGCGATTTTCTGTTAAAGCATTATATTTGGAAATGTGTAAGCACTCTATCCGTGTATTCAATGAAGAGTGTTGTACAAAAAAAATTCAAATTAAATCGAATTAGAGCTGTTTATATTGTAGACAGATTTGGGCTTCATGTCATTTCCTTTTCTCTTTATATTTTTCAGTTCAGCGGTCACAGTGTATGGTGGTTCTCAGTTATGGAAGGATTGGGTAAATACTACTTTAGTCCGTAAGGGTGTGTACAATAAAAAGTGCCAAAGTATTTTTGAGATTAACTCTTGTAATTACAAGAATAGTAAAACCTGTGGCCTAGTGTTTTAGTCAGTTATCATATCTGAAAAGATTTTTGCTGTGGGGTAAATAAAGAAACATAACACAAGTGATGCTCACAAATGTGGTATTGGCTATACCTGCTGCCATTAAAATTTGGGAAAGGAGACAAAAAAACAATTCATGGTTGCTAAGATACATGCAAACAAATAAAGGAAGGAGCCTTAGGGGACAGAATGCTGAAGAGACAGTTTCAGAGGGATCTGTTCCAAGTATCACACAACACTAAAGAGAAACATTTAATTGTTTTTTGTAAGACGCTGAGAATGCAAGGGCTTGTGTAAACACTGGGGTGAAGCTTAGTGCCTGTGAAAAGAGACGACAAAGCAGAGTTGAATTCAAGGCTCCTGAAAGCCTTCAAGGGGAGGCAAATATGAAAAAAAAAAAGAGTATGGATGACTGGAGTGTCCACTCACCAGAACTGCTAAATGTCACACTCGACCAGCGGGATCCATGGATGGTTCATAGACAAAAGCTGTCATTTAGCTGGGCAAACCTAAAGCTGTTGGAAGGATGGTCCCTAATTTAACCTCAAAGAAGTGACAATTTTTCCAGCATTAAGCCACTGAGCAAACATGAGCAAGCCTTCTACATGTTGAGACATCTTGTACTTCTGAAATGCCAGCGGTCATAAAGGTAGATACTGGCATAATTGAACATTATTATGAACGTGTTTTATTATTGTACCTCAGTGGAACAAAGTGGGTCTTTTAATTGAAGGGAGCAAAAGAAGAGATGTTAAATTAGTCTTCACCAAAGTGTGTTACCAGAAGTTCAGCATTATCACTTATACAAGTCAAAACAATAAACAGAAACCGTAGTTGAAAAGTCAATTGCAACGATCACTGCACTAGAATTAGTCTTCAGTTCTTCACTTTGTAGGCTGTGTTGTGTCCTGGCAGCTCCTGCCAATTATTGTTGAATCCCTTCTTCAAGTTAATAAGGTTATTATTATTATTACTATCATCATAATCATTATTTGTAAAATAAAAGAAAATAACAAGAAAATGAGTGTTGGGGGATCAGAGGATGTCTTGTTATATTCAGTTGTCCGATTGATGAAATATGAAGAAAGCACCAGCGTGCTATTTAAAGATTGGCATAATTCCCCAAAAAAAAAAAAAAAAACTGACTCCTTGTTTATCTGAAGTTGGTCCAATTGTCAATGCCATCTCTATTGGAGACTCTGTTTAAGTATTGGCAAGACTGAAAAGGACAGGACCTTGTGGGGGCAAGAAGTGACCGCAATGGTCTTCCAGAAGCTTCTAATAAAGTATCTATCTATCTATCTATCTATCTATCTCCATTCTAGGGAAATATATGGAACAAAATTTAGTGACAGTGTTACACTCTTTTCCTTGCCCATTTTTGTCCTGCGAAACACTCCCCATGTGTTTGACATACTGCATTATTATTATTGGTGACATACAAAAGCAAACCACAGTTAGCATCATGGCCAGATGAAAACTAGACGTCCAACAATATTAAATTTGTTTGATGGTTGATTGGATCATAACAGCTACAGACAGCCAGAAGGAGAGACTCGGGGATTCACCCAAGCTGACGCTGCGAGCCCGTCAGCTCACTCAGTGTTCCTTGTTCTCCCGTAGCGTGAGGATCTACGCTTTTGTGCGCTTGTGATTTCATTGTTTCGCTGTAGCAGTTCGCCGTATAAGCGTATCCAAAAATATCGCGGACATGCAGACAGAGAATAGGAGACGATTGCCCTCAAGAGGAGGAGAGAGAGAGAGAGAGAGAGAGAGAGAGAGGCGCATGCGCGATTGAGCGGGAGAGATAAGGAGAGAGAGAGAGAGGTGCGCGTGCGCGCGACCGAGCGAGAGAGATAAGGAGAGAGAGACGCGTGCGCGAGCGAGAGAGATAAGGAGAGAGAGACGCGCACGAGAGAGAACCATCAGCTCAGTTATGATCACATGACGCTCAGCAGACAGTGTATCCATACTACTTGTATTGCAAGACATCGCTCGTTTTATCAAGTCAAAATTAATTAAAAAATGTACCTTGTCTTGCAAAATACTCGTAAACCAAGTTACTTGCAAACCGAGGTTCCACTTGTATATATTATTTATCAGTGTTATTTGTTAGGAAAATTGATTTTTATGTTGATATTTTTGGGGGTGCGGAACGGATTAACTGGATTTCCATTATTTTCATGGGGAAGTTTGTTCTAGATATGAGAAATTCGCTATACGAGCTCAGTGCTGGAACGAATTAAACTTGTATCTCGAGGTTCCACTGTACTAAAAAAATAAATTAAAGTGTTATGCCACAAGATCTGAGAGCCTTTCCAAGACAATCATGCATGGAATGGCCTTGAGAAAAATGAGACAAGGCAGACAATGCAAAAGGTGGATGGGCAACATTTCAGAGTGGACCCAGATGACATTTGCTGAAACCCAAATGATGACACATAACCAGCAAGTGTGGTGACAACTGGATGAATGTTCCATTGCATAGCACCCTCACATCTACATTCAGTCAAAAGCCAGGACACAATGTTGTTTTGACAAGCCCTTTAATATAGTGTGTGGTAGCCGGCCCGGACACAGACAGGCGGACACGTTTAAATCACCCACAACATGTTTATTTTCCATATTTACAGAGCACAAACCCCAAAGTCCCCCAAACTCCAGGCCAACTATCTAATGCCTCTTTCTCTTCAGGCCACATCCTTTCCTCCTCCAAGACCTCGTCTCTAGACCTCCCAACTCCAGCCGTCGAACAGAGGGAGGCGGCCCCTTTTATAATCACCCAGATGTACTCCAGGTGCCTCCCGACAGTCTTCCACTGGCAATCCCCAGTGTGGCGGAAGTGCTGGCTGCACACCCTGAAGTACTCTGGGTGTCCCCAATCCTCTTCCCCCCCAGCACTTCCGGGTCCAGGGTTCCATAGGCATTGGGGCGCACCCTGGCGGTGACCACAGGCCCCTACAGGGTTGAGCTTCAAAGCTCTGTACTCATGGTCCCCAAAGCCACCAGGGCGGTCGCCCCCACATGGTCTGGGGGAGACGTAAGCCCTCCTCTGGTCCTCCCGGCCGGGTTGCCCCCCCCAGCCACCTGTGACAAGTGCAAAGTACAATGTCAAAGAAATATTCATTAAATGATTGACTGATTGATTGATTCAGTGATGAAGCTCCTCCTTCCATAATAAGTCTCTTTGGTTGTTGCTTGTAAAGTGTTCTTGTATCATCTAAATTCAACAGAGTTGTGGTTATAAAGTGTGTGATTTACATTTAGTTAAAAGAAAATGAACCACCTTAATTGCATAATAGTTGCACTGAGTGCATTCATTTATAAATGGCTGTATCTAATGGGATTTAAGTCAGAAGTCAACAATAGGAGTTCCCTTTTAATTAAGTTAGTGCACTGACAGCTGAAGTGGCTTATTTAATTCTCCAGTAAGTCAGTTGTGATACGTGAATCAGCCTTAGAGTCCCATTTCAGTAATGGAACAAGAAAACAAGCATATACTTATATTATGGCCTGCACTATGAGATCTATCACTGATTTGCACAATCGTATCATTCTCATTTACCAGACATCTAAAGTAATCAATGTACAGTACTTCCTGATGCTTTAAGAAAATTAATGACTTACTGAGTGATTGACTCTATTGTTGATTGTTTTTTGAAAACATTATATGACGACATGTAGAGCCATAAAAATTTAAATCAACTAATTAAGCCATCAAACAAATTATTTAACTTCCCTTTTCATTAAAGGTAATGAAAAATAGCTGGCAATAAAATAGAGAATGTATTGTATGATGTTGTGTTTATTTAAATAGTTGCTATCTTATTATAAAAAAAAATGTTGAAAAACTGATATCAATCTTTTCTGTAAAGCCAAAAAATGCCCCTGCAACTCCAGACATAGATACCTTGTATTTATGTTTACAGCCATTCATAACTGATACTCACAGTTTCTGCTTTGTTGATTCTGGTTGGGGCAGAAAAGCTGCATTCCAGGAAGACAAAGTTCCACACAGGTGCAAGCCACACCACTCTACAGGAAGAAAAAAAAATGTCAAAATGAAAGAATGCAAGGACAGACTTTTTTCATCATAGCTACACACTTTTTTTACATAAGAAGTACTTAAAAAATTAATAATGCTCATTCTGTGTTTAATACTATCAGACATAAGGAAACTCACGCCAATGCCTTCTTATAAAGTGCCTGGCACTTGCAAGGCCAGCTCAGCTGGGGTCATCCTGATGATTTTCCATTTTTTCTTCAACTCGGAAATATTAATGGGGTATGATAAGATCCCTATATACACATCTAGTTTCTTCTTTGTAAGGCCAAGTGCTGCAGTAACTACTAGTATTGTCACAACTCTATACAATACAATACAAAATTATTTTTGTATAGCCCAAAATCACACAAGAAGTGCTGCAAAGGAATGTAACAGGCCATGCCTCTTGACAGCCCCCCAGCCTTCACTCTCTAAGAAGACAAGGAAAAACTCCCAAAAACCCCTTGTAGGGAAAAAAAATGGCCAACATAGGGCACAAGGCAGGAACCTGAGCAGGGTGCCAACCCACCGCAGGACACACACAAACACACCCACAAACCAAGCACACACTAGGGCCAATTTAGAATCGGCAATCCACCTAACCTGCATGTCTTTGGGAGGAAACCCACGCAGACACAGGAAGAACATGCAAATGCCGCGCAGGGAGGACCCGGGAAGCGAACCCAGGTCTCCTAACTGCGAGGCAGCAGCGCTACCACTGCGCCACCATGCCACCCGTGTATTATTCCCCGACAGCTTATTATTATTTTAATTATTATTATTCTTCAAAGTGTTTTCTGGGATAGTCACATTATTACCACCTATACTAAGCCTGAGCCTAGGCCAAGACCTAGTGCAGGTGCATGTGATGTGTACACATGTATATGATTTAGGGAATTGAGTTTATATTAAAATGGCTGCTTTCTATAGTTGTGTATGAGTATTGGTTTTAATGTGATATCTGTTGACCTTAAAGTGTATGTGGGATGACACCAGTGGTGGCTACAACAAATCATGTCCATTCTCCCTAAGAGTTGCATTCCTTCTGTCAGTTGTGTGTACTTGTGCATTTTATTTGCATGTGTGTGTTTTGTAAATTGTGTGTGCTTGCTATGGCAATTTTTAATATTCCATGTATTTTTATATTTTGTCTACATGTGTTATATATGCCTGTTATATTGGATAGTTTTGTCTGTCAGTATAGTTTATGCACAGCATATATGTCCCACTATAGTTTATGCGTGGCATCTTCTAGTACTGTGATGGGGTTCTACTTTTAATACGGCTTGTATGTGTTGACTAGTTTGTATTGCAGTGCCTGTTCCTCATGTATGATATATGACACTTGATTGTGCCTGTGCATGTAGTGTCTCTGTGTCTGCAGGTTGTAACCCAATATAATGTGTTGGATTGTGTCTCTTTCCTTGTGGCAGTTGCTGTGTGCACTAACGGTAATGTTAGAATCCTTAAAAATATATTTTCTGTTCTTTATTATTATTATTACTGATATTAATTTTCACTTGCTGAAATAACATCATGGAATGCTCACAATCAGAACTATTTTGGCTGCAACAGCCCTTTTTGGGACTCCAGTCCATCACAGTGCCTGCAGGTCATGTTACACATGGTAAAAGTCCCTAAAAGGAAACCTTTGAACTGAAGAACACAGAAAAAAGCAAGAATGCATTTCAGTGCAGAATTCAACACCCTTTTCTCTTTCACCTGTAAACTAGAGGAAGAGTCCTGTGATGAGCTTTTGGTGTGTTTTTTTGGTGAAGTCCTACCTCTTGCCCCCTGGGGGCTATTTAAAGAACACTAACATTGGAAATCAGCATTCATTAATGAACCTGACCCCAAAGACGATGTATAGTGGGTATAGAAAAGAATCGGCCCCCATCAAAATATTCACATTTTGTTGCTTTGCAGCCTGAAATGAAGACACACACACAAAAATATTTCTCTAGCTGTATTTACTTAATGCAACTTATGACAGCCAAGTGAAAGACAATAGCAACAGTTCAGAAAAAAAGGTAAAAACCACAATCATTGAGCTGGTTAAAGTATATCCTCCCATGTGTCATTAAAAGCACCTTTTATTTTGATTCCAGCTTATTGGTCTGTTGGAATACTTCTCTACCAATTTTGCACATTTAGACTATGCAATATTTGCCCACTCTTCTTTACAGTGCTGTTCAAGCTCAGTCAGATTGAATGAAGACAGTTGGGGGACTACAATCCACAGATTTTCAATAGGGTTTAAGTCTGCACTCTGATTAGGCCACGCAAGGAAATTCACCTTTTTCTCCTTCAGCCACTGTGTGGTCAGCTTTGCTGTCTTCGCCAGGTTATTGTCATGTGGAAAGGTGAACCTTCTTCCTGTTTCCTATACTTTCTGGCAAAGGACAGCTGGTTTTCCTCAAGAATTTGACAATATTTTGCCCCATCCATGTTTTTATTCTATCTAGTCCCTGCTGCAGAGATAAACCCCCACAACAGTATACTACCACCATGGTCTATGGCCGGCTTGTCATCCTGGCCAATACCTCCAGGCCATCAGGTGGAGCTCTCCCTGCAGCATGGAGGTGCCCCGAATACCAGCAGGGAATAATGGACAATGGAGTTTTTCTTTACAGCCCTGCTGGATACCACAGGGGCCAACAGAGGATGCTGCAAGGAGGCATAGAGAGTCATATGTGCCCTATAACCCAGAAGTACGTCATAGGCAAAGCGACAGAGGAAATGACATACTTCCGGGATGAAGAAAATGACTTTTTATCTGACCCGGAAGTGATAAGGAGTCACATGGACTGAAGGATTGGAAACACTTCCGGGTCAGGCAATATAAAGGACTATGGGAAATCCCCAGACGTCGAGCTGAGCTGGGTGGAAGGGTGGCAAAGCGTCTGGGAGTGGAGGGATTGTATTATTAAGAACTGTGAATTATTTTATGAATATTGTGGAGAGGAGGGTGCTTGTGCACTGTACTATTGTCCGAATAAATAATTATTGGACTTTTACCTGGTGTCTGGCGTATAGTCTAAGGGTTCAAGAGGACAATAGTGCCCACAATCTGTCACACCTCAATGCTTTACTGAAGGTATGGTGTTCTTTGGATGGTAAGTTGTATTGAACTTCTGCCAGATATACCATTGGATGCTGATACCAAATAGTATTATTTTGGTCTCATCTGACCATAACGCATTTTTCCACTTGGCCTCAGAATCTTGAGGGTGCATTTTGGCAAAGCTCAGTTTAGACTCTATGTGGCCTTTCTTGAGAAGTGGCTTTATTCTTGCAACACTCCCATACAAGCCACATTTGTGGAACATGTTGTCAAATGCACACAATGAACACTCTTTCCAGAAATTTCTGTAACAGCTTCAAAGTTGCTCTTGCTAGCCTCTCTGACCAGTGTCCTCCTCGCTCTTCCTTCCAGTTCGTTGTGACGGCATTGCCTGGGATTGGTCCCAAACACTTTACTGTGCTCATAGAGATTTATAAAGCCTTTGGAATGTTTTTGTGTCTTTCCACAACATTATCCCCGAGATCTTTAGACAGTACCTTGACACTCATACTTGATTGTTTGCTTTCAGTTGCACTACCCACCATCGAAATGCTCCAGGAAAAGTTGTTTTTATGCTAAACTAATCAGAATAATTACAGTTGATCACAGGTGGAAGGCACTGTGCAATGGAGAAGGCGGTTAATTACACCTGAACTGTTAATAATTCTTTGCATTTATATAGCACTTTTCTCACTACTTAAAGCGCTCAGCAATTGCAGGATAAAGGCCTTGCTCAAGGGCCCAACAGAACAGAGTCCCTTTTGGCATTTATGGGATTCGAACCGGCAACCTTCCGATTGCCAGTGCAGATCCCTAGCCTCAGAACCAGTTGCTGTTAAATAAGTTGCATTGAGTAAATACAGCTCGAGAAATATTTTTGGTATGTATCTTCATTTCAGACTGCAAAGCAACAAAATGTTAATATTTTGAAGGGGGCTGATTCTTTACTATACACACTGTAGTCCCACAGCAGAAAGCAATTGTTAACCAAGCCTATGTGAAAGGCACAGAAGGATTCCTGATGTTTGCAGTATTTTTTGAACTATATTTTGCAATTTTGGCTTTTTATTATGGAGGATACCCCACAGGTCCCCAACTCTTTACCATCTCTCTGATATTTACTCTTGCAACACATTGAAATAACCTTAAAAAATAAATCTGAAGCACTAAGTTAATCAGTAATTGATGTCATAGAGAAAGTTGCTACGTTTTAAGACAGATCAGTTTGATAATTCTCCAATTCTTTTAAAAGGGAGAGTTTTGGAAATTTCAAAGATTTGTACAGCACATTCTATTACATCACAATGAACTTCCATCCATTTTCTAACCCGCTGAATCCGAATACAGGGTCACAGGGGTCTGCTGGAGCCAATCCCAGCCAACACAGGGCACAAGGCAGGAACCAATCCTGGGCAGGGTGCCAACCCACCGCAGGACACACACAAACACACCAAGCACACACTAGGGCCAATTTAGAATCGCCAATCCACCTAACCTGCATGTCTTTGGATTGTGGGAGGAAACCCACGCAGACACGGGGAGAACATGCAAACTCCACACAGGGAGGACCCGGGAAGCAAACCTGGGTCTCCTAACTGCAAGGCAGCAACGCTACCACTGCGCCACCGTGCCGCCCCACAATGAACTTTTCTGGAAAATTTTCTTGAAGACGGAGTGTACCAAATTTCAAATAAATCAGCGCATTGGGAGCCAAGTTGTTTCTTGTGGACAGGCAGATAGACAGATGTGACAATAGTTGCATTAACATTTTATGTGAACACACTTACAAATTGTCCTTAAGGTTAGCATTTTGGCTAAGTGTATAAGAAACTAGACTTACTGTAGGTTAGAATCATCCTCTGTAATAGACTATGGGACATTACAAACTGGGGTCAGACTGGTTATGTATGTGTTTTAAAATGTATTGAAACACCACTCAAGAATTTCATGTTATCTAAGACCTTCTTTCCCCATAAAAGGTGTATGGAGGAACCAATCATTTGAAAAATTAATAAGAATATGGCCTTGAAATAATTTTGAAATAAAGTCACATCTTCAAAAAACGTTGATGTAGGAATTTTCAAATCTCAACTCCTATCCAGGATAAGTGAAATTGAAAACAGCAGGAAAACATTTCAGGAAAAATGCTGCTGGTGTCAGTGTGAAAACATTGTGGATATTCCTAAACAGGAAAGCCAAAAATCCCCCAAAATGTTGCTCATTGAATATTTCATTAGTCAGTTAAACAACGCAAAATCTCTAATAGTAAAATACAAAGTTAAAACAAAATGCAAAAATGTAACGTTGAAAAAAAGAAAAGAGAAGAAACAAAAAGTAGAAATTAGTTAGCTAAACAGCAACCAAATTCCAAAAGTTCACAAAATCTACTAAAAATACTTTATTATCAATTTCAAAAATCAAGACCAGACCACCCAAAATGCTATCAACACTCAAAAGTCTTCTAAAAGGGAGATGAAGGAGTTTTAAAGCTAATGCTACAGAAAAGAAGATGAGACCTTCAGATGTTGTGATTTAAGACTTAAAAATCAGAAAGGAGAACCATAAGCACCGAAATGATTAGGTTAGCTTAATTGGTTTATTACAGTTAATAACACAAATCAACTAAAGATCAACCAGAAATAGTTAAAAGCAAAAATACAATAACAAAGAAAATGCCAAGAAATACAAAAGAGCTAGTATTACAAAAGGGAATATTTCAATAATTAGAGACCCCTACTAACTCTCAAATAAATAATTAAATATTTTTGAGAAGATAGGTAAGGGGGCCAATGACAAAGCACAGGTTCTTAAACTAGGGGTCAAGACCCATTTTGGGTTACATACTGTCTGAAGGTCACACAGAGTCATAATTCACAATTGTACTCAAAGGAAAAGGTTCTCCTGCAGCGCTCAGTGTGTCACCAAAGGCATATTAGGCAAAGGGCATTGCTTCTCTTTGACCTGCGGTGATGATTCTCTAAGGGGACTCCCACCCCAAAATGAATATCTGTGGCGATTTCTCAAGGGGATAAGGGATGACTTTCAGAAGTGATTTTGGGTTTTCAAGCACAAAGGCAAAATTGGGTTGCAAGAAAAAAAAAACATTTAAGAAACACTGACATAGAGAATAACTATTAGCCTTGAGGCCTGCATAGCCTTTAAACAGGGCCTCGGATGGCAACCCTTTTAGGTGCCCAGCAGTTAGACCCTACCTTCTTACCACTCAACATAAAACCAAAGAGGAAAATAAATTAAAATAATTAAAAGACTAGATAATAAACACAGAGGAAAAAGCTCCCGCAAATACATGTCAATAGTTAAGAAATTAAACAATACATATTTTCTCTAAAAAAAATAATTACGAAAAATGAATGAAAATAAGAAACTAAGTCCTGAGGTCTATTCAACAAAGAGAAATGAGAAAATCTTGGATCTCAAAAAGAATCCTGTTTAAATATAGCACACTTTCACACTAGCAGATTATCCAATGCCAGAACATCAGATTTCAATCAGCTTATGCAAAGGTTGGTCTGGATTAATGCGTTCTCATGGCAAACCTTACAAGTTAAACACTCAAACAACTTAGGGTTACTAGTTTGAAAAATAAGTGGCAACATCCTTCAAGCCAGCAGAGCAAGAGGTGTTGGCACATTCTTCAAAAATGGCGCAATAAAGCAGCAGCATCTGCCACCAAGAAAAAGGAGATGGTGTGGAGGAATATCAAAGACAGAATGAATGCATAAAATAGTAAGTGAAATCTGTGTAAACTTCATTATATGCACTCAAGTAAGCAGTGCATTCCGTTTTTGCATTATACAGTAAAAATGTAAAAAGTGTAAGATTTTAGGAGTTCTGCCTTCACTGAGCCTTGTAATTACATGCAAAAAGAGACCAAAAGTTAATTACATTCACATGCAAATCTGTTACTAAGATCTGGAGTAGCACCCGCTCTGCATGGTATCTTACTCCTTTGAAACCCATGACCTCTATGCTAACCCTGGAAATTTGACTTCAGCTTTTGTAATTGGGTGTGTGTGGCATCACATATTATTTTAAGAACAGAGATGAAAATACATATATATTCATACAGAGTATTTCACATAAAGAGATACAAATATTTTTACAGAGAGTTTGTGTATTAATAATTGTAAGGTGATCGCAATAAAAGAAGCACACAATACAGAAAGAACCACACTGACAGTGTCATTATGATTCTGTTGTTTGTCTTCTATAACAGAAAAGAAGAATGCAATAGTCTCCTTCAATCACTTTGACACAGCAACACAAATATTTGTTTAATCAACAGAGCCAATTACAATGGGAAACTTCATAATGCATGCAGTCATTTATCAGTCACTTATATTCAAAGCAATTTATAAGGGGTAAAGTAAAGTATAGTTGAGTAAAAATCTGTTGAGCAACAGACTAAAGGATGAAAAAGCTGATAGTCAATGGCTCTGTAGACAGCACTAATAGCAATCAATAAAATGAATTAAATAAAATACAGAAGTACTAGTCTTTTTTATTAAAAAATCTTGACTTGAAACTGCATTAATAAGCATATTAGGTATACGTATTGATGGAAGAATGGAAGCTTCAGAGTATTTCTTTAAATGGTGACTCCGCATATGGGATGAAGTTGGTCTTCTCACTGAACCTCTTTTATCTGTAATTATTGGTTACAAAAAGTTTGTTTGTTTAATTTACATTGCCCTATAGGCAATGCTGTGAAATTCCTCTCTTATGGCGGAGACTTATTTCTGTCAAAAAACCTATGTGTGTTTGCCACTTCAAAGTTAGACACTGACTGCTCTGCATACCATTGCATTGATGATATATGTGGTATCTCAAATGTTGTAAAGAAAGCTGCTTTTAGAGAAAAGAAAAAACATTTATATATATATATATATATTTATATATACATAAAATAATAATAATGACAATGCAGAGGATCTGCATCAATGTCAGCTCAAAGCCATGATGGGTTACTTTGGGGATGTAATATTTTAGAAGGCTCCACGCAGTCCTGCTCAGGATTAAGCAGGCTTAGAAAAGAGCATGATATATTTTAAAAGACTGTTCAGATATATTATGGTTTCTGATGTAACACAGCAACGTTCATGCAGGCACTCCTTTGAGCATGCCAGAATGTCTGTTCAAGGTCTGATATTTCTCTGCCCTTTCACTGGGCACTATTTGGTGAAGGAATTGTACTTCTACAATATGTTTATTGGTGAAGGACCAATATATTTTCAGCATTTCATGAACTTTCTCTGCTTCTTCAGTAATGCAACTGGGATCAGCATTTATAACAAGGCATTTTTTAACATTTTGTCATATAAATAGATTCTCTGCTCATTAATCATTAATTACTATGACCTCAAAGTGTTAATTCTTCATATCAAGGCCAGATTTAGAACCGCACAGCCCTCTGAGTCACCTAGCTTGTTAACAGAAAGTTGATCTTTCTTTTAACAATGCAGCGTGTAGACACCTCATGTATAACGCTGTGCGTAGAATTCACACTATAACATGGTGTAAGCAGAAAAGCAGGAATGTGTGTAAGCACAGAAAAATCCAGATACATAAATCTGTGCGTACGCAAACTTCCACATTCTTCCACTACATAAATCCCAGTCAGCGTGAAAAGTAACGCATGTGCACGCTCCTGCTGTCCCGCCCCAACTCCTCCCAGAATTACACCTCTTTGAATATGCAAATCAATATAAATAGCCCTTAAGCTCAGCCTTCTGTGAAAAGACAATGGGAAAAGCACGGGGGAAAATATAAGAATTTCAGCGAATACCAAGTGGAGGCAAGGAAAAACTTACTATTTGTTGGTTTAAACAGTGGTATAATCAACAAAAGGAAGTTGATCGAATGACAGAGTGTCAGAGAAACTTGAAAGCTCAAGTTCACAAAGTCGCACAGTGCCCGAAATAAAAAAGAAGTCACATATCAAAGTTGCCATGAAAATGTGAATCAGAGCCCAGTGTCTCGTATCATATGAAAGCTTATTAGGGTACAGACAAAAAAAAATAGGCACACAGTGGGAAAAAAGCACGAAAGGTCAACTTTAATCTTGAAATTTACACTTTAATCACATAGTTTATTTTGTCATTAAAGTACAACATCATAAACTTTATCTTAAAATCGTTTAATTTACTAGTTTCTCAAATCCCATCGTAACTAAAGTAGCACGTTGAATACTTTGTTTTGTATTTGATCTTCTAAGTGCTCTATGTGTGTGAATCACTACATGCTTCCAGGTTTTCTCTTCCTCTGACAGGACACAGAATAAATTACATTTGTGATATTACAGCTCTCTGAATAATTAAAATAATGAGATGTACTGTATATGTGATATCATTTTCATGATGATAGGAGTTAAATCATGTTATTAAACAAGAGAACACGGTGGTGCAGTGATTGTTTATGTCTCATGCAAGATGTTTGCTGCGCCATGTGCAACCTTCGATGAAATACTTTATTGTAGCAGTACTGTCTCTTTCAAACATCCTAACCCCCAATTCCTGTCCTTTCTTTTCTTTCTCCAAATACCCAATCACCACACAATCAGCTCTGTAATAGACGTTAAGCCATCTGTAAGCTTAGAATGTCAATTCTTCAAAACTTTTAAGGAACATTGAAATATCTTCATAGTACGTGTTTAATTATTCTATCCATCTATCATTCCAGTGTCGCGCCAGCACAAGCAAGAATACAATGCGAGGCAGGAACAATCCGTGAATGGAGCGCAAGTTCCTAGCTAGTGCTGCGGCACCGTGTCCTGGCATGTTTAATTATAATCAATATAGATTACTGCGGTGGGCTGGTGCCCTGCCTGGGCTTTGTTTCCTGCCTTGTGCCCTGTGTTGGCTGGGATTGGTTCCAATATAGATTATTTAAATGAAGTTAAAGTTTTATCTGTATAATATAATAAACATATTTTGCTGCATTGAATCTTAAAAATGATATTGTCATCATATGTAAATATGCTCATTATAAAGTGGCTCAGATTGTGCAATATTATAACTGTAGTGCAAGTTTACAGTGAGGTAATTCTACTTATAAGTACAAACAGTTCTACAAGGAGCACTTGATGGACTGATTGAGTGCATCTATCGTTCTTGGGATGAAACTGTTTCTGAACCGCGAGGTCCGTACAGGAAAGGCTTTGAAACATTTGCTGTGTAAAAGCAGTCCAATACACAACATGGCTGAGGCAGCGTGTGCTTGATGTTGTATACCGATAATTCTCTTTTTCAGCTTCTGTAGATCTTTGATTCCCCACTCAGATACAGTGATATAAATACTCAAAGTGGTGCAGTGAGAGTAATATAGAAAAAGATGATCCGCTGTGGCAACCCCTAATGGAAGCAGCTGAAAGAAGAAGAAGAAGGTGCAGTGAGAGTAACAACGATAAAGCAGCTATGGTATTTAGAATAATTTGACCATTCCGTGGACCATTATATTGTTACTGGTTAATTACAATCAGATGCATTAAACTAATAAACAATATTCGGTTAATTTCAGTGTATTTATAAAGCCGTGTCAGGGATGTGGATCTGAAAAAGAAAGGATAACCGCACAAGAACAGTAGCACTGCTTTGACGCTGGGTGCCGGCAGTCTGCAAAACAGAGCAGAGAACTTGCGTACGCCAGGGTATTAGGTACCGTGGAAATGTGCGTGGTTTGGAGATGTTGGGTTTGGAAAAAAGACCCCTTGAAATCATGGGTCCCCATGTGCACACCCAATGCTTCATTATTTGCCCCTACTTCTTATTAAGCTTGAGATTTTGCAGGTTAGTTTCAGAGCATTGGTTGCCCCATTAACAGAGCTGGATTTTGTCACATATTTGTTTCTGGAACAGAGAAAGCTTCTTCCTGTTCTAGAAAAGGGCATTAGTGAATTAATCTTAGCATGGGCCTCTCAGACCACGTAATTCTAGCTTTATCTGTTCCAGAAAAACAGATAAATCAAAACTTTTCTGGAACAAAAATGATCTTAGTTTCCGTGGATTTATTACAATCTTCCTTAATGGAATAGATGCTTGGGAGGAACTCCTGGAAAAACCGTAACATTAGATAATTGCAGCTGTAATGTCTACAGCACCTGAGGGCTGTAACTTGATAATAAAAAAACCTTCCTCCATATCAATTAACACAGATACTCTTAAACCAATTAATAAACAGTTATATTAACTAAATCAAAACAATTACACTGTAATGAAAAACAAGTAACCACAAACAATAAAGAAAAATATGGAAATAAAGGAAAAATGTAGGAAAAAGAAATAAAGGATACCCAGCTCTATCCTAATAAAAAACGGTTAATCTGAAGGCATTAATAATACTAAAACCTCAACAACTAATACATTTTTACTGTTAACCCAACGCTCAGAAGCAATTATAACAGAATATAATGTTTTATGCAAAAACTATTAATACACCTTAATATATCCTCAGGCTGTGAGACTGCAGGTGAAATACTCCATGAAGTTCTGAACCACACTAAATCTCATGTCCTACATTAACATTCAAAGGGAATTAAACCTCATTAATCTTGAGCTAGGTTGCATTTGCACCTAGTGAGTCTTTAAAAATTCCCCAAAATCATCAATAAAAATAATCCATGACAACTTTTTCAATCGCATACTAAAGGGCTCCAATGTAAATTAAGGGAGGTGCATTTATCACTGACAACAGTAAGCACTTCTTTACACAAGGTTGTGGGAATCTTGAACAAACAAAGTCTTGAAGTTGAGGATGCCTTGACACCTTTCAAAACTATCTGGGGGAGTCTTAGGTATATCACACGTGTGTCTGTGAGATAACCTCAGGGGTCATTTAACGATTGTAACACCTCAAACTACAGTAGGGGGTGGCACAGTTGCCTAATGCCTTCTTCTCTTCCTCCCTCTGCAGAAATGATGACCGATAGTTCTTCCATCCGAGATGTCATGTAACTTTTCCCCATTCTAGTTCACCTAGGTGCCCCAATTCTTTCTCACATGCTCCTGTGTCTTACCATAGTTGTTAGCCAACCAAATCAGCCCAACAGACTGAATTGTCTATGTTTGATTGTGATATCTCTTGTTTTCTTATGTTCTTAAGAATACAACTAAGACCTGGTAAATGCACCTTAAAAGATAGGCCTTGTGACTCCTGTCATATGCTTCCAGTGGCCTCCCATGTGAGATACGTGCAGTAGCTTGGAGATCTAATAGCATGCATTATCACTCGGGAACCTCTGTACTACCATGGCACACACGTGACTTTACTCTTTGCTCATTTGTAGTCTGTATTTCCTGATCTCTTGTTTCATAGTCTCCAGGCTTATCTTTTTGGTTTCTCCAACCACATGGAAAAAGCATCAGTGTGCATTTGTGAAACACTGATTCACAAAAACAAACCTATTGTGTATAATTTCTTTTAAACAAATTCAAGAAGCAACATCCAAAGACTGAAAAAGTGAGTGCTTCAAGGAAAACATTTAGAGCTGAGCATGTGCCAACAATTGGTCCCTTTGGCTGTTTTTCCAGCTAAATAAGACATCATCTGAAACAACCATTTCTAAAAGGTGTTATTATAATGAGTTTAAAATAATATTTTTCTCTCCTCTAATTGTGCCTACTTATATTTATAGAATCGCTTAAGGAAATATAATTAGCATTTTATTGCATGTACCACAATTCCTCACAGTTAACCATTTTACTTATTTTTAGCAACTATGTTATAAAAACCATCTGCTCCTGCAAGAAACAGAAAAACAGAAAAACCCTGAAACAATTAAATATTTCAAAAATACAATCATGGTGGAAATTTGCTGGGCAATTCCAAATCAGAAACATTATGTAATTTGTTTAATGTGAAATTCAGAATTTAGTGGAACAATGTGCAATAATAATAATAATAATAATAATACTAATAATAATAATAATAATAAAACTTAAATGTTTTGTCCTGAATAGTAGGACAGCAAAGTATCATCATGACTCCCAGAGACGTCACCATAACGCCACCCTATTCACTAAGCAACTATTTGCATAGTTTCCTTGTGTTAATGTGCTTAATCCTCCTGGATATTCAATGTTCTTCCAATCTGAAAATGCCACTTGTGAAAGGTAAATTGGTGATTCTAAGTTTGTGTCATGTGAGATCAAATGTTACCTGAGGATGGTTCCAGCCTTGGACGCGATATTTCCAGTGTAAACTCTGGGCCTTGAAACCCTTGACTGGATTTACAATGCTTACAATGGTATGTGAGTTAGGCTGATAAATGGCTTCTTAGTATAAGTGCAGGGTCTATGTGACTGTGCCTTCTGCTGGACCTCTGCCCCTTCCAAACAAGTTTTGACTGCCAGCTTCAAGCAATGTACAAGATGGCAGTAGCTCTCTTAGTATCCAAGGCAGAAGTTCTTTTGTCTTTTTGGGTGTTGTGGTTTGTTATAATATTTATAATTTTTCTTGAGCATCTGTATTTTTCTTTTTTACTTTTTCCTTGGGGATAAATCACATATTATCAATGTATCATGCACACATCAACACTCACACTTACTGAAGAAATTAACAGCCTGGGGCCTCGGCCTAAACTAAGGAGATTTTTAGGCCTGTGTAGATTTCATCAGCTTCAAATTGAGTAATTCCAAAGTGTTTCATATTTTTATTAAATAGAAAAGCAGATTAAGTTGCACTGCTACTTCCACAAAAATGAGTGAGATACATACTTTAGAGAGAGACCTTACAATGGACAGTTTATAAACCAGAAAGACATATACATATTGTGTTTTGCCAGATATAATCACAGCAGATTTTTTTAAACAAGAATTGGGAGGAGAAATATCAAAAATCACACAATGCTCATTTACCAAAAATCAAGTTCAAGTAGTTCAAAAAGTCAAAAGAATTGAATTACAGGGTTTTAACCAAGAAAATAATAAAAAAAATTGCACTAGGGGAAAATCAAGAGTTCAATCCCCAAACCTACATACTAGGAAGTGTATGGGGCTGACCTTTATACCTTTGATCCCTAACGACACACACACAGCGTGACCTCTGATGTCATCCATAGCAACACCACAGCAACTCCTACAGCAACACTGCACAAAGTGGAACCATTCATGAGAAAACCAAAATGGTGCAGTGTTAGAGAAATTAAAATATATTAAGCATCTTTTTTCAAAATTCAACAACTTGCAAATCCAAAGCTGAAACAATATGTCCAAGAAAAAAATGAAAAACAAAGCTGTAAAAAATGTATAATGAAAGCAAATCACAACAAATTGCATATATATTAGCCACTTTGAAAATTAGTGAGACACATTTTAAATTCACATAAGACAGACTACATTTGTGGAAGTGGGTGGAAAAGTAGAATACAGATAAACAAATGGAGAGATACAGCAAACATTTAATGTAACATTTTATAAAAATGTTTAAAAAATTAAATGTTTCAATGAAATTGTTCAGATGCCACTAAAAAGGCTTACATAACCCAAAATGTAAGTGAAAAATAAAGTGCTCAATTTTTAAAAAGCGTACAATGGTGCCTCTAAGATGGTTCTTTTTTCTTTTGACACCAGTACTAGGGTGTTGTACCGTGTTAGCCATTATGAATGTAGTGAAAAGTCAAGCAAAATGACACCTTTTATTGACGTTTCCATTCTGGCTTTCACCTAACCTTTTTGTGTATTTCAGAGTGGTTGTGTCTATAAGAATTTTCTGGTGTCAAAAGTCAAGCAAAATGACACCTTTTATTGACTAACTAAAAAGATTACAATATGCAAACCACTGAGGCAACTCAGGCCCCTTCTTCAGGCTAGATGTAATCATTATCTTACATTACATCTTGCCTGAAGATGAGGCCCGAGTTGCCGCGAAAGCTTGCATATTGTAATCTTTTTAGTTAGTCAATAAAAGGTGTCATTTTGAAAATTCTTATAGACACAACCACTCTGAAATACACAAAAAGGTTAGGTGAAAACCAGAATGGAAACGTCAAATGTAAAAATGTTCTAAACAACAAGAAATCTTAAAATAATTAAGTAATACATTTACAATAAGTCCCAAACTTTGTAAAAAAGATAAACTAATTGAAAAAGAGAAAAATGTACATAAAGAAGGAATGGTGGTAAATTCTAATTAAATATCATAAGGTTTAAAACCCAAAGAACTAGGAAAATGAAGACAGAAAACAAAAACCCAAGGACAGATAAAGTCAGAACTAAAAGACAAGGTTCTAAACAAAAATAAATAAAATGCAACCTGAAGATTAAATTTAAATTTAATTAAATTAAAAATTAAATCTAACAACAGGAAACCCCAAAAAAACCTGAAAGAGGCTTGAAACTTACATGAGGGCTACAATGAATCTGTTTGTCTAATTTTTGGAAATTCTGGTTGTATTTTTTTGTTTATAAATTTTATTGCTAATCTGGTGATGCCATTTTGCTTCTAATTTTACTACAGTCTCGGCAATTTTATATTGATCTTTACATGATTACGACCATGTTGTTTATGGTTGCTTCATCTGAAGTGTGTCCCGAAGCGTGATTGCAGCATCTGTGGAAGATTGTTTGTCTGTTGCCGGGGCAGGGCAAAAACAGACTCATAGCGCTGCAGTGAAGTGACACAGAAGCAAATCATAAAAGATTGGGGTCGCACTATAAGTCCCTGTCGTACACCCCAAAACACAAAGCTTAGTCTCAGTACTTTAGCAAAACTAGCTTTATTTTTTAGCTATTATTTATTAAGGTTGATAAGATCTTTGCTCAAAAAATCCACAAGCAGGAAGTTCGCAGTGCAATATCAGCAATCACCAACACAGACAAATATCAAATCATTGACCATAAAAATATAATGCACACATTTAGAGACTACTATAAATCCTTATATTCTACTCAATTTAAAGTAAATAAGACACAACCTAATGTGTTTTTGGATGCATTATAGATACCACAACCAGATACTCTCAGTGCAGAGGAACTGGATAAACCTCTGGCATTCTCAGAATTACTAAATGCTATAAGTTCACTTCAGAGTGGGAAAGCAGTAGATCTGTTTAAATACCTAGGGGTAAACATCACAAGTAAATATAAAGCTGTTTATCAAAAAATTTTGCTATCTGCATGGAAAAACTTAAGCAAGACTTGCATTGATAGTCTACCCGTTATCTCACTATAGCTGGAAGAATTAACACTGTCAAGCTGAATATCCTTCCTAAGCTTTTTTTTCTTTTTCATAGCAGTCCCATATACATTAACAAATCATTTTTAAGAAGTTATATTCAATCATAACCTCATTTATTTGGAATTCTAAACATCCACACATCCACAGGGCAATCCTACAAAGACCTAAGGTTGAAGGTGGCATGGCTCTACCTAACTTTTAATTTTATTACTGGCCAGCAAATATACAAGCTATAGAAACATGGACATTGACAGAAATAGATGAACACACACAGGCTTGGTCCGCAATAGAAATAAATCCTGCAGTACCTTTTTATAGTCCTTGCTTTGTACCCTAGCACATACGAGTTGTTGCCAACCCAATTGAGATTTATATGGAACCAATATAGGAAGTACTTCAAAATAGAGAAGCTTTTATCTGTGGTACCACTGCACAGTAACCACCTTTTTCCACCCTCTCAAATATATGCAGCTTTTAATGTTTGGAAAACATACAGGGCTTAATCACTTAGAGATTTGTTAATAGACAATGTCTTAGCATCCTACACACAATTGCACTACAAATTTTCCTCACCTCCCATCTACTTCTATTATAGAAGAAATATTGATCAATGTTGAGGACTCAGACAGCAATATAAGGTCCCTCCCTTTCAAAGATCCCAGAGTACAGTGGGTAAAGCATCTCTTACTCAATTTCAGAAAAGGAGTGGAAAGAGGCCATTCACAGATTTCACTCTAGCTCCATATACACAAAACATACATTTATTGAACTTAAAATCTTTTATCGAGCACATCTATCTCAATTAAAATTGTCCAAAATGTTTCCAGGGCAAGATCCAACCTGAGAACGTTATAATCGAGCTCCAGCCTCATTGGGCCATTTGTTTTGGGCCTGCACCATATTGATATCATTCTGGACCAAAATCTTTGAATGCCTTTCAGACAGCCTTGGTGTCACAATTCCTCCTAATCCATTAATAGCTTTGTTTGGTGTACTTCTAAATGGGCTTATAGTGGAGAAGGACAAATAAACGGTAATTGCCTTTAATTACATTATTGTCACGTAGACTTATCTTGCTGAACGGGAAGAATCCTAACCCACCTCTTATAAGTCAGTGAGTAACTGATGTTATATACTATTTGAAATTGGAAAAAAAATCAAATTCTCACTTAGAGGATCTGTTCAAATTATTTTTAAAACCTGGCAGGATCTAATCGTTAACATTTTAGAATAAGCATTTAAATAGGGGAAAAGGAAATTTCCTCCACTTTTTTCCTAGCTGTTGGACTTGCTCTCTTTTTCATGGGTGGGGGTTGATTTGAACTTAGTTTTGTCAAGTGTGACTTGCTTGCATGGAATGTTACTTGTTTTTAACAATTCAATAAAATAAGTTCAATAAAATGTAAAAAAAAAAAATTGCACCAAACAGCTTCTATGTCCAGTAACAATTCAGGGACTCCTACAAGTACTTAGGTATCCACATCAATAACAGTTTGGACTTGTCTAGGAACACAAAGGCACTATTTAAGAAAGGGCAGAGTAGGCTCTACTTCCTTTGGAGATTTTTGCATTCCTTTAATGAGGTAAGTGACATTCTTTCTTCTACAATTCTGTAATGGCCAGTGTGATTTTCTACACTGTGATGTTTTGTACTGGTAACATCACTTCAAGAGAGGCCTACTGAATTAACAAGCTAAAGTAAAGGGCAGACTCAGTTATGGGACACACTCTGTATCCCCTGGAGGTAGTAACAATGGAGAGAGTTAAAAAAAACTGAGTGCCACTATGAACATTGCTGCACATCCTCTCTGTGACACACTGATACTGAGGACTTTCAGCCAACAATTTATACAGTACTGATGTGTCATGAAACACTACTGGGGCTCTTTTATACCAACAGTAATATGCCTGCATAATCCCTCACTGTGACTGTGACTGTCAAGTCTGATTTTTTTATTTTTATTTCTTTTTAAAAAGTTTCTTACTTAGTCTTAGTCATTTTGGTATGTGTTCACACCATAGTGCGTAAGTATATATATTTATTTTTAAAAATATTTGTGAAGTTTTCTAGTTTCTAATATTTATATTATTTTCTATTTTTGTATTTATTTATTTATTGAAAGTTTCTGCAACAATACACATTTCCTCCAGGGGACAAGTAAACTTCTGTCTAAAGGCTAAATGAAACACAACATAATGCAGGAAAGATTATTTTTTTAGAATACCAGAACTGGAATAAATAACATGCTACATTGCCATTGACACAGGAACTGTGAATGGTAAGAAAGGCACACAAAACATTATTGGTCAGATATCATCATCAGAAACTTAAAGATAAGTAAATAATACAAAACCTAAAATAATTCAAGGAAACGATGCTAAACTTAAAAATAAGAAGATTTCTGTCCAACCTTATAATCCAGAGAAACATTCCTTCTTCTAAAGGTAGATTTTTGTAAGTGGCTTCTGCCTTAAACAAGTTCTCCTTGATACTTGCCATAAATGACAAAAATTCAGTTGGTACTCGAGTATTTAAAGAGAATTTTCCATATCCAGTGGAAGTAGCAGCCAAAAGTTTTCTTGATAATGTTGCCATCGATAAATAATCTCGCAGATTTTTTTTTTGGAGACCATATGGATCTTTAGAAATATTTTATTTTGACAAACAAATATTGCAAACCAAAACATCCTCCTTAAGATCTTAGTCTTGAGATCTAACATAATAAAAATCAGGTTATCAGGTTCAATATTAACTGGTTTGCATCAGAGATCTCCTTTAAGAAGTCCTCCAAATTTTTAAAAACATATGCAAACTTTTCTAAAACAATTATCAGAGACTTAGTTGCAGATTCTGTCTCATAGTATACTGTAGATATGGTAGGGTGTCTGCTTTACCATACTATTCAATGAGTCAAAGAATGACAAAATTAAAACATCTACAAAAGTTGCCAACATGCTTGTTAAGCATTTCAGCCATTTGAAGATTTTAAGTTACATTTTTATGATTTGTGTAAAATTACAAAATGTCCCCATTCCTTATGTGCTAATTTGATAGCTAGAAATTCTCTTATATCAAGCATCATAATTTGTCTCTCTTTGCGACAATATTCTTGAGAAAAACTCACAATGAGTTTATTAGTAGTTTTTGTTTTGTCATAGAGTATATTACCTAACATAAAACCTTCAAATCCAAAGGGACTTTTGGTAAATTAACAATATGAACTGATTGTCTTAGATTGTAGAACTTGTTCCAGAATCTCTTTGTGTGTGTTATGAAATATCAATAAAGGAATCTTATCTTCTGCGGTGGGTTGGCACCCTGCCCAGGATTGGTTCCTGCCTTGTGCCCTGTGTTGGCTGGGATTGGCTCCAGCGGACCCCCGTGACCCTATTCGGATTCAGCAGGTTAGAAAATGGATGGATGGATGGAATCTTATCTTATCTTATCTTATCTTATTTTATTAAAATGTTTTGGTTGTAGTTATTGACAACTTTTTAATGAAATATGCTTATAATTCCTTTTGAAATCACAAATAAAACATGTAAGCAATGAAAAAATATGCTCTTTATTTACAATTTCAATATACTACTAGGTAAAAATTTTAAGATTTTGAAAAACACCAGATTTAGCTGTGCATGTAGTTAGTGATGTTAAAATATTAATTCATCATATCATGAGGGAAATTTAGTCTCAAATTGTTTAATGAAGAGGACTTAACTGTCCTTAAGAAAATAAGCAAGAAAATAATAATACAACTGAGCGTCAGTGTTTAATTGGTGAATGCTTGTGCACTTTCAGTATGTTGATTGCTTATTTTACACAGTACTGCAGTAGAACTGAAATAAGCCACACCATCTTGTCTGTTTATCTTCTCAGGAAGCCTGCATTAATATTCTGTGCTAACTTCGTAAATCAAACACTAACTTGTTAATGAACCTTTTATTTTAATATGTGAGTTGCGGAATGCTCGGACATATTGGAGCTGAACTGGGTGCATCGAAAGAAGCTACCTCACATTTTCATCACATAATAAGTAATAGCTATCATTTTTAAGTGATAATTAACAACTATGACTTTATGTATTAATGAGCAACTATTTTTTTACACATAGTACATTTTATACATAAATCTGAAGTAAAGAACCATCAGAAATACCTGTGTTTGCAGAAGTGGGCCTTGCAATGGACTGACATCTCATCTAGGTTTGCTTCAGGCCTTGAATCCAGTGCTGCTGAGGTGGACGTTGACCTGGTGACTCTTAATTTGACCAAGTACTGTAGATTAGAGAATGAAAATGTTAATGTACCCTGGGTATTTTTTTGAAAGTGTTTTGTGTCTGAAAATAAACACAATCATTAGCTCACAATACTTTGGAAGAGACAGAGACAAAAGATGACATATACATTGTTCTCTGCTGTCAGACATTATCTGTTATTTCAGTCATGTCACACATCGTTATGATTAAATGCTGCCAAGATAGCTTGTTAAAAATCTAATTGCTATAAATATAAAATATTGCCTTAGCCTGTTAGAAGTAATTCACTATTCTCCTGAAGAGCAACAGAGTGTTCTTATAGTATTTTAAATACTATGAATTTTTGGAAGTTAAAACCGTATTAGGTGAGGACAATAAAAAAGTAAAACCTTTTATAATTAATCAACGTTATTGATTCAAGAATGTTTACTATGTAAAAAGTAGGCTGACCCCTTGGATAATGAACTGACAAGTCACATACCAATTAGTGAGCTAATAACACAATGGTAATAACCGTACCTCAGTGATGTTAGACTGTGGACAAAGGGCTCCATTTAGTTAAATACTAAAAAGTCAGAAGCACTTAGGGACTACTGGGACTTCTTTATGCTACTTATTAAATTATGTCATCATTATAATTTAACTGTTTTGTCTTTGTTGCTCCCCACTAATGTACATTTTACAGGAAACACAATGACTCATATTTTTTAAGCTTTAAAAGAGCATTCCTCAAAGAAATGTGGAAACTGCCCATCAATTCTTTCTGTTATTGAGATTTATCCATTGAAATGCTTAAATCAGAAATGTGGTTGAATATTGCTTACCAGCTTGTTTACTTTGGTGCTTTGCACAGTGTTGGTTCCTACCATGTGCTAAAAGCAATCCTATAATAGGTTTAAGAAGGTGTAGAAATTGGATTACGTATTGGGTTGAAATGATCTTGCACCTAACACCATGCATAATTCTTGTGTCCATTTCTCTGTCAGAATCGGTTGCATTCTGCATCCTAAACATGGACATGTTAATAAACTCTTAATGACTTTGGGCGTTTGTTTGTAAATGTATCCTGCAATGGACTGTTGTCCCATCTGGGGCTGTCTCTGGCCTTGTGCCCACTATTCCAGAATCCTCTTGGTTTACATTTATACTTTTCTTGTTAGTCAAAGAACTTTATATAGTCAGTGGGTAGCCACTTCAACAACAACATTTTTATTTCTATAGCACATTTTCTTTCAAGGAATGTAGCTCAAAGTGCTTTAGCACAGCAAGTTAGAAATAGATTGTTATATATAACTAACTAAATGTATAAAAAATAATTTATAACCAACTTCAGTCATCACCTGGATGGTGCAACAGCAGCAATTTTTGCTCCGGTATGCTCACCACACATTAGCTATTAGGTGGTGAAGAGGTGAGAGAGATTGGTCATTAGTTAGGGACAGAGGATAATTAGGGGGCCATAATGACCAAGACATGGTGGACAATTCAGCCTGGAGTTTGGGAAACACCCTAGATTTTATAACGAATGACCAGGGATCTTTTATGACCACAGAGAGTCAGGACCTCCATTTTATTTATGTCTCATCTGGAGGATGATGCCATTTTTACAGCACAGTGTCCTCCTCAATGTGCTGGGGCATAGTAATCCATACACAGACCACAGGGTAAGTGCCTCCTGCTGGCCTGGTTTAAAAGGGTTTAGTGAATGAATTGAAGAATGAATTATTATACAGTTCTGGAAAAGCATGCTCAGTATTGGTTAAACACATGCAACATACAGTGATTAAGGCAAAATATTCTCTTGATCTGTTATGTGAAAGGTTTCCTCAGAGCAATGGATAACATATTGGATGGGTTGCCAGTCCATGGCAGGATACATGCTTATGCATCAACATATTTTTTATTTGTATTATTATTTTTCATATTTTAATTTAAATTCTGTTATGGTTGTAATTATGTGTTGTTTTTTAAATATTCTGATATTCCTTGTGCTTTGTGACTGGAGCCCAAGGAGGCAGGACCACCCTTACATCGCCACTCCTGAGCCCTCCTTCTGGCTATTTAATCCAAAGCTGAGAGGGACGTGGATTAGGTGAACATTGCATTTGTGGGGAATTCTTTTGAGTATTGCTATTTTTTTCTAGTTCTTCTAGACTTGTTTTGCTACTGTCATTGGATTTTGCTTTTAGATTGTGGACTTAGATATATTTGCCCTTACATTTATTTTTAGGCTATTTAACTCCTTTTTTGATCTTTTGAGCTTTTCATTTTATTTTTAAATTTTGTGAACAAATCCTTTATTTATAATAATAGTTTGTTTACCCTTTTGTGCAAAAGCCAAAGGTCTACAGTCATCCTCATCCTCTTCGTGTTTTTTTTTTTTTGCCAGCTCTCCTTGTTTTGGACCTGCTAGGCAGTTAGCAGTGAGGAATAGGTGGATTTGGGGTGTGCCTCCTCGGGTAGGCTGGTGAAGTTCTTGGCCTGCCTTTTTGGAACAACAGAAAAAGACTTTTTAATGTCAAATTGAAAACAGATCTTTGCAAAGTGGTTTAAATGAATTGCAAATATAAAACACAAAATAACTGCTCTCATAAGTATTCACGTCCTTTAATGTACAGGTACAGAAGTCACAGAAATAGTTCAATGAAGATCCCCTACCCTGGGTTTCAGTTTTTTGTAGTCTAAATGCACCTTATCTGGAAGGCTCAGTTTGGGGTGACTCGGTATCTATACAATGAAGACAAAAGAACATTTGAAGCAACTTCAAGAAGACGAGATTGAAAAGCAGAAGTCACAGGATGGGAACATGAAAATAGCGAAGTCACTGAATATTTTTTGGAGTGCAGTTAAATCAGCCATTCAGAAATTACCATAAAATTGCTTTTCACTTACAAGCCCAGTGCCCCCTGACAGAGCTTGAGCAGATTTGCAATGAACCTTTATTTTCATATGCGAGTTGCAGAGTGCTCAGACATATTGCAGCTGAACTGGGTGCATGGAAAGAAGCTACCATACATTATCTTCACACAATAAGAAGTTGCTATCATTTTTAAATGATAATTAACAAGTATGTCATTATGTACTAACTAGCTGACGTCTACCGTAGCATACAGTGGTGTAAGAATAGGAACAGAAAATGGTGAGAAAGAAATTTAGAAATCAAGAAGAAAGAAATACTTCTTGAAAGACGCAGTTGTGAATAGGTGTTTTGCTAGAGACAACATTATAATGAGTCGAAAGATCTAACTGTAGAAAAAGCCACATACAACAATAGTTTTGTTGCATGTATCTTGGGCTTCCTGGAAATGTGGACGGTAATAGGATCATTTTGCCTACATGTACGTTGTTATTTTTAGCCTTTGCTTGCAGTGCGTCTGATAGTCCTTTGTATTGTTCCACGCGCAGATCTTGTTGATGTAATCTGAGATAGTTGAGATGCGCGTCCTCTATTTTAACATACGCATTTACGATGTACTGTTGGAATAGTTTGCCACTGGAGTGCAAAATACTAAATGTATTCCTCATTGATAAACTGTACACGTAAAATTGAGTAAGTCTGATTTGGTTGGCGGTTATTTTATCGGGAACATGTAAATCTTTGTGCCAGCCAATGTCTCCGTAAGGGAATAAAAGTGGGGAAACCACAGGATAACAATTCATATTGAGCGTGGAAATCTGTTTACAGAAGTTGCCTCTGGGATAGATGCAAATGTCCCTTTCGGCAGGCGGTTCACCATCTTCTCTGATGAAAATCGTTGCAACATCGGTGTGACATGTCGGGGCATTGAATCATCATAAATCCTGCCCAGGGTTTTCCTTGAAAACAATTCGTTCAGATGCTGTTGGATTGGACTGAGTAATTTCATGCATGTGTTTGTCTGATTTAGCGAAGGGGTTGATGGTTCTCAGCATGGAATCTAGCTGGAGAAGTAAATTTTCGCCGCATGCAGAGTTTGCTTTATTTTATAAGTGTACTTCAGTAGCTTGCACTCTGTCAAAAACATACAACTGAGAGGTAGAAGTGTTAGCGTATAGTGGAGAGATTTGGTGAAAAATTTGCCCGTGTATTTTAAAACAGTATGGTCCGTGGCAGAGTTGAGTTGAGTTATCTGTGGAAGAGGATGAATAGGAATCGAGAAATGCCGTGTCAGCTGCGTGTGGGTGGGACCGGTTTTGAAGAAGAGCCACAGGCAGCATGGAGAAGGGTTTGGAAGAGGATGAATAGGAATCGAGAAATGGAGTGTTGGGTGTGTGTGGGCGGGACCAATTTTGAAGTGGAAGCAGGACGAACCAGAAGAGAAATATATATTTGAGATGCGCAATTATTTTTTCACACATTTGCATAATACATTCTATACAAAAATCTGAAAAAAAGAACCATCAGAAATACCTGTGTTTGCAGACGTGGGCATTGCAATGGACTGACATCTTGAGTAGTTTTAAAAACAAAGAAGAACTGGGAGTGTCCGGGACTGCAGTGTCCAGATGTGCAAAGCTGACAGAGAGCTATGCACAAGACTGTCATGGCTACCAAATGTGCATCTGCTAAATTCTGACATGAAGGGGTTGAACTGATTATTTTGTTTTTATGCAGTATTTGTAATTAATTTAGAACACTTTGCAGAAACATGTTTTCAACCTGTCATTAAAGAGTCTTATATGGTTGATCAGTGTGAAAAAAGCCAAAACAATGTTATATAATAATGAAATGTGAAATCCTCCAAGGGGGTGAAAACTTTTATTTGAAATAAAATCTTGCAAACCCATCCAGTGGTGAAAAATGCAGGACATATGGCAAAGTGATGCAATCAATGACTTTACAGCAATGCCACCACTCAGAAGAAGAAAATATTTGCAATTGATGGCAGGCTACACAAATTACATGACTTTATTGCATTGCAAATCTTACTTAAAGAATTAAAGTGAATTATACCATACAGAGTAAAACTAGAAGACTCAAATCCTGACTAAGCTTACTTTTATGTTAGGTTGAATTTTTGACCACTAACCCAAACATGTCTGTTCAAACTAGGTGTGGGGTCATTTTTTGTTTTTATCACATCACCTGCTGCTTATCTCCTCAGTTAATGCTTTGAATCTCTGCATGGTCACTGCCTGTGTGGGATTTGTATGTTCCTTCAGTGTTTTTAGACACACTTAGCTAAAAAATGCTTCCCAGGCATCACTGAGGTACAAATAGATCTTTTAGGTCATAAAACATGGTGAATTGTCCCTGAGTCGAGTTTGTTGAGCTTTTTTCAAATGTGAGCTCTGTAACGTGTGAGAAATCCAACTCTTGGTGTTTCAGGCCAGCTAACTCTTCATATTAGAGCTACCTGGGTGCCCTGATTAGTTACTGATATTTAGCAAAATCTTAACAAACTCATTAAAACACATTAAAACATAAACAGCATCAATTGCATTCTCAAATGGTGGCTATCTATAGTGCATCTGTTAGTCACATAGTGACACATTACAATGGTGGCATGGTGGGGCAATGGGTCGTAGTGCCTCTTCAGAGATCCTACATCCTGAGCTCTTAATACTGTCTGTATACCTGTAGAATTTGCCCATTCTTCCCATATCTGTGTGGAGTTGTTCTTGGGTACTTCAGTTTTCCTCCTACATTCCCAAAGACATACAGTTTAGGTTAACTGGAATTTCTTATCTGGCCCCAGTTTGGGAGCCCTGCAAGAATCTTATAGGCCATGTAGGGCTTCTTTGTTGAGTCCAGTACTGCCGGAATAGACTGTGGCCTAAACTGGATTAAGCAGGTTTAAGAAAGTTATGCTATGCTATGCTGCATAATAAGACCTTAACAAAGGATTTGTTTGTGTTGCATAGCAATAAGTGACAAATACATGCAGTATACCAAGCCCGTAAAGTTCCAATTCTAAAGTATTATTTGTAATATTTATTGGATTGCCTGTGTTTGGTCACACCTTTAAAAAACAAAAATTCTTTAGATTCTGATGGCATAATGTGGTAACAAGACATAAAAAGAAGTGTGAGTTTCTGTGAGTCAGTCATTATTTCACGGCTTGAAGGTAGTTTCTGGCCTTATCATCTTCTGAAGGCTTTTATTCCTTGAGCACTTTGCCAATTGCCTGCCTCAGATTGTTTAATTTGTGCAATAACATGCATAGACAGTTTCCCTAACACCTATCATTCTCCTCTTGAACTCTTAGATCTGTCTGTGCAGTCGCAGTTCATCATAGGTTTGAAATGCTTTCATTGTAAAATAGCTAATCTATTTCAAGAGCAAGAACATTGCCATGTTTCATAATCACACGTGACACCAGAAATTAAGTATCTGATTATAAGTACATGGCAAAATATTCCTTTGAGCTAGAAAGCTATTTTGACAATATCAATTGGTCACACTTCAGTTTAGGCATAAAGTAGCTAGTAACAGCTGATAAACATTTTAAGTATGCTATTTACAATATATTATGACTGGAAATTATAACACTCTTGAGATATGGTACGCCATTACCTGCATTTGCATTTAATGTGAAAAATACCTAATGTGATAGCTATGTCTGTCTGTCCACATGAAACAACTTTGCTCTCAGCAGACCAATTTTGTTGAAACTTGACAGACGTGTGCATCAAGGAAATTTGTAGGACAGTTCATTTTTTTTTTTTTTTGGTTGGACGTTATACATTAGTGAGATTTCAAAATCTCCTGTTGAACAGCACTGGTGAAATTCGAAACTTGTTAATCTTAAATCAAAGAAACAGGCTGTGAAGCTTCAATAATGATTTAGTTTACTGTTTCAGTTTCATCTTGAGATCAGTTACTTCAACATGTTTATTTTCATATTTTCTTCTTTTACTTGTTTGACAGCCATTCCTGGCAGCAAAAGCGTGAAACACTTGCAGTAGTATGTGCTGAACAGAATACACAGGATGTTTGGTAAAACATAAAAGCAAGTTAACTTACATAGAAATGTATGAGAGATGGCTTGGAGAAACTTCATGCTGCAATGATTATATGTGTACTTAGCATCTCTGCAACATTTATGTAAAAAAAACAACAACTTTGTATCTACTTTAGCTGTCTGGATTACATTGGCTTTAATTTATGAAAGCATGCCATGTTTGTTTTTCCCAGAATGGTAGTGAAAATATGATTTCATCAAAAATTGTAAATATAAAACAAATGTGACAGAAGGATCCAGTGTCATTACTTTACTCTTCTCCAAGCTGAGTTTTCATAGTTCTGCCCCTGCTGAGACAAACATCAAGGTTTGTTAAGGCCCTTTGCTATTGTTTTGAATTTAAAAGCTTGACCTCTCTTCTGAGGCCTAGTCAGGCTTGTAACTTCCATTTTTCTTGGAGTCAAGCTTGCCTTGCAGTGGAATTTGTTTTTTTGGCTATTTCTGAGACCTCACCCCTATAAATCATTTTATGGTGTTAGAGCAATCCTAACATCTTTTAGAATTGAATGTCTTGTGTAAACCAGAAGGTCTAGGACACTGGAGTAATTCCGACTTTGTCCTGCAGAGCTACAGGAGTCATGAGAAAGAATCAGATGTGTGGTACTGTATGCTCACTCAGTTTCATCCACAGCGGGAGGAGAGGAGAAGAAACATGTTCCTTTGTGTATTTTCGCGCCATCTAGCTTAACCTGATGTGCAGAGATGTGAGAATAAGGCAGTTGTGTTCCTGCTGTACAGTTTATCTCTTTCACATCATTGTGAGGAACAGCAGGAAGTAGCCATGTCATCTTGTGTGCTAACCTGTCTCACCCATGGTGACATCAATTATTTTCTCTGGATATACTGTATCATGTCTAGATGTAAATGGTATTATTGTAAAATAATGGTATGTTTTAAAGTTGGCTGCATTGATCTGAAACAAGGTGCAGTGTCTGTTGTACACAAAATAACAATACTGTACACAGTTGAATTATATTTATTTTACTGTTTTGAAAACATTTGATCCACATTTATATCTAAACCTACATTTGCAGTTCTTTTAGGGGCAATTAAAAAGGTTGTCTATGAACATTTTGACTATATGTGAATTTCCAATATACACAATGCTTAGGAATATAGCCCATAAAAAGAGAGTCTACTCTAATCACAAGACAATGCCCATATTTCAATACCAGATAATTACAAACATCAAACACTCCAATTTTATCCATTATCTCATCTTCTTTCAGAATTTCTAGTTTGATGGAGAATTTTTTATGATATAAATAGAAAACATAACTGATGGTCAGAGGCATGGCTAAATCATTTTTCAGATAGAGAAAGGAGAATTCTTCTTAATTATCATGTAGGGAAGAGGTTGTGTATTGTGATGTAAGACTAAGGTTTTTGCCTCACAAGTCAGTGGCAGGAGATACTGATACTTACACCATTATTAGAAAGATTGGCCAGAGGACTTATAATCTTGGCCTTCTTGCACATTTTAAGGTTGATCCGTCATATCCCATTTCGCATCCAAAACTGGTCCATATAAGTCCAGATTGACCAGGTAACTTATAACCTTTCTGTTCCTGCACATTTTAAGGTCCAGGTCTCATTTCTCATCCAATACTGGTCCATATTGTATACTGTCAACTTTATTCTTGTCACACCCACTGCCATGTTGGTGGATGTTGAACTTGAATATGAAATTCCAAAATATTCTGAATTTGTGATGGCTCATCTGCAGTAGGAGAGCTATACTGTACCTTTTTCAAGATGCTGACGCACTTGTTTCTAAATGCTGGATGACAAAGGAAAGACCAAAACAAAAGGACAGTTAGATTTTGTTTTAGTTACAACAACTATTAGAGTTACTGACTTTTAACATTTTTAAAATTTGTTTGGGTTTTTCTAAATTCTGGCTTCTGCTTGACTTTTGTGTTTTGACCTTTGCCAGTTGTTTGAAAAATCTCACGTGAGCGTTCCTTTATAACTCATTTTTTGTCTGTTCTGATCAAAACGTTTTCAAGTCAGTATTGACCTTCATTGTTCCAAACAATAACCACAGAAATAATTGACAGAAGTTTAAAAACTAATGTTTTCTGTTGTGCTATTCTTATATTTCAGGTGGTTTCCATTTCTCATGTTACATATTAATGTATTTCTGTGAAGCTGCATGTTGCCATGTGTGCAGATCAAATGCTGCGTTACATGAAAAGTCAGGGCAGCTGACCATTCAAGATTGGACCATGTATCAATCCATGTAAAAATATTTCTTCTATAAATAGTTTTTCTTTTTGGTTATGACAGTTATCTGTTTCGTTCCTTCAGTTTTAATCTAAACTTAAAGGTTCATAGGGTCAGTATTGTCCCATGTATGAAGTACAGTGCAATTCTTACTTGCAACATGTCACCACTCTCTAGCACCATGATCAGTGATTACTACCTTAACTTAAAATGTTTGTCTTCCTTATCTGAAATAATTACTTTACCGTCATATTAAAAATCTGATAAAAATAAATATAACAAGCTACAAATTAGCTAGACAATCTCTGAATTGGTTTCTTGATCCTAGTCTGCCTTTAACATACTTTCTATTGCTCTGCTTTACATTTCCAACTGAAGTCTGTTTATTAGATGAAATCAGAGATGGCATGGAGCACACGTATTTTAATTAATTTCTTTTACTTCAAAAAATAGCTACAAAAAAACAGGCTGTTAATTGCACGTTTTGGTAAAAGTCTGACATCAGATTGGTTTTGATAATGCTTTATGTTTTAAATGTTCCTTTAATAACCATTTTATTATTTCTGTTTCAAAAATTGATAGACTAGGTTTGCTGTTGCTACACTACAAAGTATGTTTTCAGTCACATAATTCTACTTGAGTTCAAACAAAACTTTAAAGCACCTTTTGACCCAATGTATTTGAGTTTAAGCGGGAGTATGTGAATGGAGAAAGTACATGCAAGCATTTATTATATTTCTTATTTATAAAAATGTCTGAGTAGCTCACAAGGGTAAAAATCTAGTATCTATTCATTTGACTTATTATAGAGCTGAGTTGCCAGGTAGCCAGAAAGCAATCCAGACAACAAAATCCATACATCAGCTACAGAACACTGATGCAATTCATAGTTATAAAAGAACATGACATCAAACTGTGGGAGCGAGCCACAGTCCACGAACACTGGGAGAGCATGTAAATTCCAAAAAACATGAGAAGATAGTCTGGAATGAAGCCCGAGACTCAGGCGGATAGCTCACATATCCTACACATTCTTCAAGTCTGATAACAAGCCTATGATTTAGAAATACTGTGCTTATAAAATCATATAACCATATTTCTTAGTTTTAACCTGATAAAGGTAGGGCGGCATGGTGGCATGGTGGGTAGCGCTGCTGCCTCGCAGTAAGGAGACCCAGGTTCACTTCCCACATCCTCCCTACGTGGACTTTGCATGTTCTCCCCATGTCTATGTGGGTTTCCTCCCACAGTCCAAAGACATGCAGGTTAGGTGCATTGGTGATTCTAAATTGTACTTGGTGTGTGCCCTGTGGTGGGCTGGCGCCCTGCCCGGGGTTTGTTTCCTGCCATGTGTTAGCTAGGATTGTGACCCAGATGTTAGGATATAGCGGGTTGGATAATGGATGGATAACTTGATAAAGGTGTGCAATATTAGAAAACTAGTGAATATTTATGTAGTAAATAAATGTGTGTATTTGTAATTAATTTAGACCACTTTGCTGAGATACTTTGACATTAAACAGTTTTCTTCTGTTGATCAGTGTCAAAAGGCCAAATTAAATACAATGTTTTTCAATTATGCATAACAATAAAATATAACATGAATACATTTTATAGGCACAGTAGCCCCCTTGTCAGATAGCAATAAACATGGAGTCCATTGTGGATCACCATTACATTCTTGTGTGTTGTCTTTTACACAGCATAAATATAATATTTTATTTAAATTTTCCAAATCACATTAATGCAGAAGTACAAATCTAAAAACTTGTTTTCCCAGTGATCTGAAGCTGAACTTGTATGTGTACAGTTTTCCCTTCTGCTGTTCAGTAGACGTAGCAGGTGTCTGGTGTCACACATCTCTAGATTGTGCTGCCAGTGACGGATAATTCACTGCTTGAGCATGGCATCATTTCCAAATGGAATAAACAAACAAATAAAATATAGAACTGTTGAAGCTTGTTTCAGATTCTTGTGGTAAAACCCAGCTGTGTACCCCACGGAGTTTGGCAAAACTAAGAAACATATTTGTCGTCTCATTGTAGGGAATTACAGCAACAAGACAGAACACTGTTTGTGCTAGGGTGCTGTACTCTAGCTCAAGGTAAATTTTCTTGGCAAAAGGAGCTTCTTAGAAGTTTAAAGTTTAATTAATTTTTCTTCTGTTTATGATTCTAAGACTACCTCGCCTACAGAGAGTGGAGAGCTGGCAGAGAGTGAATACAATTGGCTCTGCTCCAAAATAATACTCGGCGGTGTGTAAATCTGAAGTGTCAACACAGACTAGAACAAAATCCATTAATTCAACAAAGCACTTCCATTCTTCTTCATTAATTTAGCCCATAACTATGGTATCTGCCACCTAGAATTGAAATTATGATCAGGCTGCAAGCCATTACGTGATAACAAAAGAACTAAAAGATTTAATTTAAGAGATGGCGTTGAGGGCAGCCTCGTTAGAAAATCACTAAAATGATTTTAAACATGAACTTTCCCACATTTCCTTGGTGCTTTTTCTTATTATTCTCTTCTGTCATTTTTAGGTGCCCCCAGTTACTCTCTGTTCAATGCCATCACTTTTTGTTGTCTGAAATTATTGAGTACAATCCTTGTAATTTAAAATATTATTCCATTTTCCTGTAGAGAGACAACGAAGCATTTTTCCACTTGAATGAATTACTTTCTTTTTAAGTAATGTTAATTACTCAGTGGTTTCATTGAGATAAACTGTTTCAACTTGAAAGTTTCTGTCCCCTTTTAATTAGGAAATAATAGCTTCTTTACTGTACAGCTTCACTGTGAGAATAAAAGAATGAGCTAATATTTAAATTTTACTGAAATGATGAGTGTTGTTGAGTAGAAATACACACATTTTAATTAAGGGTTTAAATGTAAACTCCTTATACCTTTCAGTAAGGCCCCCTGTAATATAATCTAATATAATGTTAATATCAAAGAAAAACTAAAAATAATTTCTGCATACTTTTGCATCTCCAGTATCTATCTATCTATCTATCTATCTATCTATCTATCTATCTATCTATCTATCTATCTATCTATCTATCAGTTCCAGCGGGTTCTCCCTACACCACATGACAAATGTGTTCATTCATTTATTCTTTTAAATCACATTAACTGCATTAGCCAAAACACCCCGACAATATCCTGTGCTTACAACATTTCCATAATAATAATTAATAATTAATAATGCATTCTATTTATAGAGCACCTTTCCCATGCTCAAGGCACTTAACCTATCAAAGACTCGTATCTCCAGATGACACAGCTCTAAGGATCATTCAGGCACACAAACTACCCCATTGTGCCAATATCATACTTCTGGGAGGTGGCAAAGTAAAGCTATCTATCTATCTATCTATCTATCTATCTATCTATCTATCTATCTATCTATCTATCTATCTATCTATCTATCTATCTATCTATCTATCTATCTATCTATCTATCTTCTGGTTTGGTGTTATCTCCTTTTTGTATTTTAGGTTTGTTTGCATATGATGCAAAAATCACCCACAGTGATAGTCATGTCTGTCTGTTTATTCACATAATACAACACAGATCCCAGTGGATTGACTTTTTTAATTTGGCACACTTATTCTTCAAGGAAATTTGTTGAGGCAGTTCAGGCTGATATATCATGAATCCTGCACAAATTACACATTTTTTAAATTTCAGAATCTCTTATTTAAGAATCACTGGCAAATGTCTAGGCTTGTCTATTATAAAACAGGGGGATATTCAGTGTAGCATCCACTATGAAGTAGCTTACTGTTTCAAATTTACCTTAAAAGTGGTTACTTCAACGAGTGTAATTTATATATATTTTATATTTTTTACTCATGTGACAGCCAGTCCTGATGGAAAAACACTGAAACACGTAAAGTAGTGTGGACTGAAGCAAGTACAGCTCACTGTAGAAGACAATATAGGGGCTGGATGGTCAAGTGTTACCATATAAGAAAGGTATGACATCAGATGTGTATTTATTTATTCAATTTGTTAATAATATTCTTTATTCAATATGGTAGTAATGATATTGTTTATTTATTCATCACCATACAAGGTAAGTATACTGTCCCTTTTCTGTGCTAAAATGTAGGGATAGGATTTGTCATTTGCTAACAGTCTGGCTTGTGCCTTCCCTTTGCCTCACCCTGGCTGTGTGGCGACTTGTATAAACTTCAGTCACAGCAGCTTACTTCTCCTGATCTTCATAATCAAAGTAATTAAAAAATAAAAGCAATTTAAGTTATTCTGAAGCACCCAAAAAATGGCTCAATAGGAGTCTATGCTACAGTGACTAAATGTGTACTTAGTGTTTCTCAGTCAGTCAGTCATTTACCAACCTCCTATATCCTAACACAGGGTCAAGAGGGTCCGCTATTAAACTAAACCTGACCTCACAAAGATGATAATAATTTAGTATTTCTCTGATATTATCATTTTATTTCAAAGTACCACAATGGTCTACTATCTCTGATGTTTGGATGCAAGCAACAATTTCAGCTTAAGCGCACATTTTAAATGTCCATTGAGTACTTCTTTTAAAATTTTGATGTTTAATAAATTTGAATTCCAATTACCCAACAGACCTTCCACGTCCAGCCACTAACAATAGCACATAAATCTTTTCATCATTTGAGATGTAAAGCAATTTCACCAACATAATATTGTAAGATGATGTTATAAAACATGTTTTATGAACACTACCAATACATGTGATTACATTCTGTTATCATTGATTATTTTTTAATATGACTTACTGTTACAACAGTATGTAATAAACAAAATTGTGGTAACAAACTCTTTGATAAAGTGAATAGAAAATTTTTAAATGTTCCAACTTTCCAACCAGCCAACTGAGTCTATGAACACAAATGAATGGCATGTCATTTGTACGAAATCTTACTTGTTTACTTCTAGATATGAAGGTAATGTATCTTGAGTACTCTTTACTTCCATGTCGATAGTAATTGTGTTAATCTTTTTCTGGGTGTTTTATTCTCTCTGTATACTGTACATCTCTCTACTTCTCATCCTCTTCTGTTGATTGATGTTGCTTCCATTTCGGGTATTTAGAATTTTATTTGCCCTCTTTGCAAGAATACTTGCACCAACTTATGAATATGTTGAAAACAATTAATATGAAACTGAAACCCAAAAAATAGTCTTGTTACAGTATATATACTAAGACTAGACCAGCACAGGATCATCAGAATTTATTGCACACTGTAACTGATCCAGTGTGTCTCAGATGAGCATTGTAAGAGTAGAAAGACCACGAGACAAAATAAAGACATGGCAGGGGAAAGCAAATGTCAGAAGTGTGAGATCAAAAACAGCCAGGCAATCAGAAATCAAAGGGCAACACATGAATTGGGAGTCAAAGGTAAAATAAAAGTCAAAACTAGCTCAAGTTGAATAATACTAAAGATTATTGAAGTTATTTTTATCCACCATGGGATGACACACAGTATGAACAGCACCATACTTATATCATTGCAATCTTGTCCATTAGCATGACAAACAAGGTATTTTCTGTCCCCAAACGCCATATTAGTGAGGCTTCTCTCCCACGACCCAGTCCGTACAGAGTGTGCGTCGCCCCACTTGTTGTAGTGAACGTGGACAGATTGGTTTTACTCACCAAGAAAGTCAAGGCTGAGAATCTGTATACTTTAATATAGATTTCATGCAAGAAGTCATACAAGTACTAGGACGTGAAAACCATTGACAACTTGAAGGTAAAAGGATGATAATTTCCTTAACCTAAAATGCAATATGGCGGATGGTAAAGCAAAGGCTAAAGCAGCACCAATAGCAAAAAGGGTGATAGGGATATACCAATATGTTTTAATTAAATAGGGGGTGGAGGTAGGAATGTACCAAACAGTCTAATAACAATATTAACACCGGCTGCTGTAGCAGCACACAAGGTCATGTGTTGATTTCCAAACAGTGTTGTGTAAATAAAGAAAAACATAAAAAATAGATAATAAGAACTTTGTTAATTCAATTCTAATCATGTGCTGCATGGCATAAATGGAATTCTCATATATTAAAACCTCAGAGTAGCCAAGAATACAATATTAAACTACACACAGACACCATTTGAGCATGCACGTTGGAGGATCTCCTTATGGGCTCGATCAAGGTATGTAATAACCAGCCTGGATTGGGGTGCAATCACTAACACTAAAATGTCTCCTCCTCCAGAGGAACCAGTGACTCCGCTCCTTCCAGAAACCAGTCCAGAAGAACCCTGGCTTTCAAGCAAACTGGCCCTAATTCACCCTAATCCATGACTAGGAGCCTTGTGTATAAATTGTGTGCTCACTTTGAGATGTATAAAAACTAAACTTGCCATAAAGCCACACACATTGTCATGGCAGTCTCATCACATCCGTACACAAGCAATTTTGCAAATGGGCGGCACCCAGCATGAAAGCAATACTACTGTTTCTGTGTGGTGTCCCTTTATTATTTAAATTTGCATCATTGACACAGGATTTATCAAATACCCCAAAATTAATTGCATGTTGTTTATAAATTTAATTCACTGGATCGTAACTATTCTGTAACAATATATTGGTTCATGGAATGGCCAAACTATTCCAACAACCATGGCTGCTTTAGTGTTGTTAGAAGACATTGCAATTGGAAGAATTAGAAGAGCATGCATATTTATAGATGATGATGATTGGCTTCTAAGTCGATTTCGATATCCAAGAGCTATGCTCTTGGTGCTGTGTGCTGAACTGGTGCCAGCTTTACAAAGGCAGACTTTGAGGAATTGTGCTCTACCAGCTCCTTTGCAAGTTCTGTTCACTCTTGGGTTTTTAGCCACACAGGAGGTTTTCAACGTGAACTTGCTGACCTATTGTGTGTTTCACAAACATCACTGAGTCGCGCCATGCCAGCTGTATAGGATGGTATTATCCCCTTGTCATCCAGATATATAAGATTTCCTGACACTTTGGTTGAACTGGGAGACATCAAAGTGCAATTCACAGCAATGTCCTGTTTTCCAAATGTAATTGGAGTTGTCAGTTGCACACTCATTTCTATTACAATGGCACTGAACAAGTTACATCAGCCAGGGATGAATCACAAAAAGAATAAGCTGACATTACATCATCTATAGCAGGAGAGCCTATAAAAACTGCAGCTCTGCACAGTCACAGGTGCTTTTTCCAACTAGTGTGGCAAAAGGCAAGCAGTCCTTTTAAAAATAGCGAGTCACCTCAAAGAACCATGTAGAGAGCAGAGAATCTATCCGTTGTGATGCTTGGCCCTGAAGCTACACGATGAAACTACCTTCAGAGAATGAATTTGCTTATGTAAGTAGAAAGCATTTCTACTGCAATAATTTTCTGCTCTATAGTCCATCAAACGTATGTGGCATTGTACAAGCATGTTGCCAGCTGCATAAAGTGGCACACAATCGTGGCTTGCCTGTACCTGGCGAGATGCAGTATGATGAATTGGACAGCATTATGACTTCGTTTTAATATAATTAGCAGAATGTAAATACAGGTAATCAGATGCAGCATTTATTTTTTAAGCAATTCATTTAATTTGTGGTCAGTATCGCATAGTACAGTCCTTAAATTCCTTAGTTCATTGACCACATCTTTTACAGCATCCAATATTGCATTTTGTGACTCCAGAACAACGTCCGTCAGCACATGCCCAGATGATCGCCTGGCAGTTTCCGATGCAGAGGTGTATGAGCAGCCAGCACCAGAAGATGTGCTAGGCACATCTGCAGAATCACCACTTGGAGTTATATCCTTGACACGGGCGTCAGGTTTTGTAATATTGTCTGAAACAGGATAAACAGACAGTGGGGTGTGACTCGCCTTTTCATGTAGATTTGGATATCTGATCGCTTTTTTATTTGAGGCACTGTCCAACTTTCTGAACTTGAACTTTCTTGTGTCTCCGCCATTCTGTATCACTCTTTCAATTTCCTTTTGTTGCTTATACCAATGCTTAAGCCACAAATAGTACCTTTTTCCTTGCCTCAACTTTGCATTTGCGGAAATTCTTCTTTTTCCACATACTTTTTTAACAAAATGCTGAACGGAAGGTGCTGTTTATATTGATTTGCATGTTCAAATATTTGAAATTCTGGGAGGAGTTGGGTTGGGGATGTAGGTGCATGCACGTACGTTAAATCACACATTCATTGGGATTTCTAGGGGGGAAGTGTGTGCAACTTGGTGTATGCACAGTTTTATTCATCTGGATTTTTTCCAGTTTTGTTCGTAAGCCATGTATTAGTGTGAATTCTATGTGCATTGTTATATAGGAAGCCCTAAAAGCCAAGCTTTACTTTTGTACTTTGAAGCCCAGGGACAAGGGCAATAATGCCTAAGGAGCATTTTATTTTGTTGTTTATTAAATGGGACGACTACAGCAGCTTTTCATTCCTGCACCTGGCCTATATATATATATATATATATATATATATATATATATATATATATATATATATATATATATATATATATATATATATACAGTATATATAGCAAAATGCCCGTGCTTGGCAGCGGAGAAGTAGTGTGTTAAAGAAGGAAAGAGAAAGAAAAGGAAACATTTTGAAAATAACGTAACATGATTGTCAATGTAATTGTTTTGTCACTGTTATGAGTGTCGCTGTGATATATATATATAGCAAAATACCAGCGCAGCGATGTCATGTGTTAAAGAAGTTATGAAAAGAAAAGGAAACATTTTAAAAATAATGTAACATGATTGTCAAAGTAATTGTTTTGTGTATTTGGTGGCAGCGTCATGAAGTTGTTTTCGGTAGCTGCATCAGAAAATGTACCACGACGTCTGACACGCCTCCTTTTACTGTTTTCTCACAGCTTGGATTGCTGCTGTCATATATATATACACACACACATACACACATACATACATATATATATAATATACATATATATATATACACATACATATCTTCATATCTACATATCTATATACATATCTACACACACAAATTATAGCTTTTGTAAGTAAGCTATAAGGAATGAGCCTGCCAAATTTCAGCCTTCTACCTTTGTGCCTCCAGAACAACGTCCGTCAGCACATGCCCAGATGATCGCCTGGCAGTTTCCGATGCAGAGGTGTAACTACCACGGGAAGTTGGAGAATTAGTGATGAGTCAGTGAGTGAGTGAGTGAGGGCTTTGCCTTTTATTAGTATATATATATATATATATATATATATATATATATATATATATATATATATATATATATATATATATATATATATATATTGTCACACATGTGTGTTTAGGAGGCAATCAACAGGTCCTGAGGTGAGTGAATGGTTACAAGATGGGGGGGTTATAATACGGTGCTAATGCCTATCTTTCTAATCCTACAGAACTAAGGAAGAGAAATAATTATCACATACCCACATCAGACACTTCCTCATTCACTACCTCACCTCGGGCTATCTTTGATGACATCATTTCCAATCCCACCATGATGATGTCACTTCCGGCTCCCATGGATGATGTCACTTTCCGGTCCCGCCATGATGACGTTACTTCCGGTCCCAACATGACGCCACTTCCGGCTACCATGGATGATGTCACTTCCGGTCCCAACATGATGACATCACTTCCGGCTCCCGTGGATGATGTCCCTTCCTGCTACTGCCATTTCCTGTAGCCATCTTGACCAATATATAAAAGCCGACAGAATCTCCACCTTAGTTGTCGAATGTCTGCTATCTTAAATAGTCATCTTGACCGTTTTCTGTGCTCAACAATATAAGGGGTCAATCCCCAAACCTTTATTATAGTATTTGTGAATTATTTTCATCACTATATATATATATATATATATATATATATATATATATATATATATATATATATATACGTATACAAAGAGGGAGAGAGAGAGATTTAGCTGTCGCCTTTATCCAGCTTACAACATTTAAGATACAATTGGTTACATTTCTTTAGCTTTTCCAATTGAAGGTGAAGTTACTTGTTCAGGGTCACACAGTACCAGTAGCAGGATTTGAACCAACAACCTTAGGGTTTGAAGTCTAAAGCCTAAGCCACTACATCACACTTCCTATTCACCTAATTTCTGAATGAATTACAGAACCTAGAGGCTACAACATGAGGATTCATAAAAAGTATGCTTTAGTGTGCCATGTGCTCCTCGCTGGCTTCCTAGACAAAAAGAAAACAATCTGAGAAAATAGCATTTTTCTATATCCTTAATTCAGTTCAAAATAAAAGGTTTGCATTTAAATAATAATAAATACAAATGATAAAATAATCCAATCTGTTTTTTCTTTATTTTTCACATTCAGCTAACAAGTAGTCAACACAGACAGCACAGCATTCACCCTTTATCAAAGGCTGGACAACCTGATCATTCTATGTACATGCATGCAACTGAACCATGAAGCCATTTTAAATAATGTTGTTTAAAATGGCTTCATGGTTCAGTTGCATGCATGTACATAAATGACAATGATTCACTACAAAGCACAGTACATAGCCTGCCAGATGCTATGACCAATGTGTGGTGCCAAGGCACAAAGAAAGCAGGTAGAGGGATATAACAAAACATGAAAAAATGCATTGGAATCATTTACAATAGTACAAAAAAGCTAAAAAATAGTTTGAGGGTCTCTTTGAAGCACTCATTAATTAAAGGGTTAAACTGAAATGATCTGTAAGACCATCCCTCTGGGGGCAAAAAGATGTATTTTCAAAAATGACAAGTGGAAATTTTCTTTACAAATAAATGGCATTCCTCTGTCTGTTGATATCGCCTACAGAATACTAAAAAATCTCACGACTGCTCACACAATTCAATCATTCTAGTATTTGCGAAATAGAGTACCCTCTGGAGTAATACCATAACCGTAATTTACTGCATTTTTTCCCTGGCACCAGAGTGATCCGTTCAAAAAGAATATTTGTCACTGACAGCTGTACTAACATATTAAAATGACCTGAAGTTACATTAGAAGAAATGGCAGAAAAAGAATTAAGAAATAAACATAAATAAACAAAATCTACATTCGGCTTGTACAAACTATTACTGATGCCTCAGTCAATGCCTTAGCAAACGATGGGGAAAAAAACAAGATGGCCAACAAAAAGACAAGGGGTGGGTGGAGCATTGGCATTAAATGTACTACTGCGATTTGTGGGGAGAAAAGTGCTAGCAATATGGAAGGTAGTTCTATAAAATTGGTAGACAATAAACAAAATAATAATGTATGAAGTGCTTAAACAACAGTCATAATGTCAACAAAGAAAAATGGAAAATTGTAAATGTGATTTACAAAAACATTCCCCTTAGGAGAAATAAAGTTCTATCCAAGGAAAACCGTGGCAATGAAATAAACCATGCACAAATGTAATAATCTGTGTTGGGGAATGTTACTTTTAAAATTACTCACTACTTACAAATATGGTAACTAAATATATATATGTATATAATTGCTTATTATGAAATGTAAATACTGTTTTATTATCAAGATACAATTTAAATTGATTTAAAATTATAGCCAAGGCATTGCCAGTATGTGTCATAATTGTTACTGCTTGAAATGCCAGATTTTTAATTTACTACTCATATATGTATGCAAAGCCTTATTTTAAACAGCAGTTTCTTCAGTGCCCTAATGGTAAACTCCCTTAGCTTATCCTTAATTAGTCATATATAAATGCTAATTAGATATTAGAGGAACTTTTTAAATTGCATTAGCACCACTGAAACCTGTTGTCCTGTTCACTTGTGTTGTAAGGTACTGGCATTCCTAAAGTTCTGTTTTGGGTTGAAAAATTGTCAAAATGAAACAATTTTCCCAAGAAAAATGTCATTTTTTTTACAGAATGAAGGCTATTCCATATAACAGAGTGCCAAGAAACGTAAGATTTCATACAAAGGTGTCTGTTACTATTTTGAGATTCAACCAGGACAGAAAAAGAAAGGGAAGGTCCATTTGCACGACAACATAAGAAAAGAAGGACAACAAAGTCTGCAGAAACAAATGCCTTACAGGTCCTCAGATGACTATAATTACACAACAAATACTAGTGTTATCTGCAACAGACGATTCTGGGATTTCATTGAAGTTACTTGGGATTACCTTGAGAGTTAGAAGTAATCAAGGCAGCCAAAGTCTACAAAAGAACTGGGGGAACTTCTTCAAGATGCTTGAAGAATACCACCAGCCAATTTTCTTATAAAACTGAATGTCGGTGAATCTAAAAGAACTGATGCAGCTTTCAAGGCAAAGAGTGGTGTTTTTTTACACTACAAAAATTCAATGATGCTGCTGACCAATTGTCATGAGAAGGGCTTTTGTGGAAACCTCCCCCTAAATCATAAAGCCCATTTCATCGAAGGCAGAGATTCTTTTTGTGTAATTTCACAGTCATCTGTTACACATCTGTCACTATTCTAGTTTTCTTATACTTACACTTACCAACCTTTATGGGTGTACAGTTCACTTGCATCCAGGGCTATGGTCCAGTAACTTCTGTCAGTATTTGTCTCTCACGTCTCCACCTAGGTATTGTTTAACTTATATCTTGGGAGGTCTCCCTCCCTGTCAATAAATTAGAGCAAAACATGCAAGCAGGAAAACTGGTTTAAAACTTGAATCTTCTAATATTACGATCAAATAACCAGTCCATAAACAAAAGCAAAACAGAAATGTGGCTACCCACACCATACAACCTGAAATTGCTAGATGGTCATTTTCTTAGGCAGCGATTAATCTTGTAGCTACTTGAAGTCACGTAGTCGTTTCCGTTGTCTGAGACTTTCTTCTTGTTTGGTGTTTCAGTTATGTGACTTGTAAAACCGTAAAACTCAGAAATTGTTATTAATGATGGCACCTTCCTAAAAACTCTGGACTGTGTCAGTCTTTTTATACTTAATGTTTACTGTCAGCAGGCTGTTACCTTCTCTTAAAGACGTTGTGCAGACAATTATCACAAAATGTCAGAGGTTACAAATGCTCAGTAAAACAGTGAAAAAACAAGAAAAGAATATCAACAAAGCAAGTTTTAGGAAACAAATGCTTTTTGTGCTGTCCTTAAGTCAGTTCTTTTCATTCCTGAACATAATTATAGTTTCCAGTACAGGTTGTCACAACAAAAATTGCGATGTGTCCTGGAGTGTAAAATCTTAAAATTTTAAAAGTGCAGGCTGCATATATTATGTTTAAGTTTTTGATCTAATGAACCAGGATGAACTGAATTTACAGGAATCTTAAAGAAATTTAACTATAGGGGCAAATAAGATTGTAGGCATCTATTCTTGTACATTCTTCCTATATTGCACCAGTAATTTATAACTTCAATGCATCTGTTTCATTCAGTTTATTACTTAATGATAGAGGGAACAGGAAATTGAGCTCATGCCATAGGATCACAAGTTCTTTCAATCAGTTTAAAGCTTGGGAAAGGAAAGCAGTACGAGGTGCATAAAAAGATTATTGATTTTCAGCAGAGTTATTCACCATAAGGATAGCCAGCCAATCAAATGTCTGCAATGTTGCACGTCCTGAAGCCCCAAGTGAGATTTTAACATAAATATGGCTTGTCTGAGGGACCAGAGGGGGTGACGAAAGCAGAACGTCAAAGATCTGACCTGGATGTCAAACAATGTAACCTATTCATAACAGCAATTAATTGCTAAATCAAAGCTTCATAGGACAGCGTCCACTTTTGACAATTCTGATTTTCAGTAAGCTTTTCTAAGCCTACTTCCAGGCTTTTGCAAACAATTTTATTTTCTATTATACTTTTCCTTTATTGATATCATACCTTAATAATGTCATGTTGCATTTACATTTCTACATTTGTCTTTATATCTTGCTTAATTGAAGTAAATATTAGGGCACCTAGTGTGGGAAGATTGCTGCTATATTTCCCACAGGGTTATCAAGGCTGAAGGATATGAAGAATTAGTGCGGTGCAAGTAAGACCCTGTTGGTCGGTAAGTGACTATAACCAAAATGGTGTTGAGCCTTTGTTTGTCCCAAGGACACCTGTAAGTTTGTTAGTGCTGATGATACCAAGTCTCTATGTAGAGTACTAAGAGCGAAAGGCAGGTGGCATCACTCTTACATGTACTTATTTGAGGGGGTCCTCTGTGGACTATTGCAAGGATGGCTGGCAGTTGGGCATTCCTTGGGCCATTGTCTGGCTAGAATCGCTATGTGTGTGTATTTCTGTTTGTGTGTTAATCTTAAGGTGTGGCAGTAGATAAACCTAGTAACAAAACTCGTCTCACAAATCCTCACAATAATGCACTATGACTTGGTGTTAGTGTATTAGTGTTTTACTGCTCTTTATAGTCATTTTATTGATAATTAGAATCTTTTCTTTTCATTATGTTTGAAACATCTTTGCTTTGCAGGATTTATTTTATATGTGACTAAGACTTCTGCACAGTACTGTATGTATAGCATATATGTGTGTGTTCAAGTGTTTATGTAAGTAAATCCTTGAATGGGAAGAAAAGTGCAAATTGTGGGAAAATGATGTCTAAAACATAATGTAAATGTCAAACACAGTTTAATAGAATAAGTAACAAGAAAGGTATGTGAAATAAAGTTCAGCTTGACTCATTAAGCCACTGAAATGCAATTAAAAGCATATCCCTACTTTTACTGGAGACATTTCATTCCAGGCCCATTCAGAAGGTGAATGTCAGCTTTCAAAGGTTTAACTGCACCACCTTCTTCAAATCCCCTGGATCACGTTTGTGAAAGAAGTTAACTACTAACTGATTTAAAGTGGATTTGCTTCGTGTCTGATCAGTCTAAAAAAACGGCACTACAGAGTGATCTTTCTTGAATAAACACAGGCGTAACTTTGTGGATGGAAAAAAAAATAACAAGTTTCAGGATTGACTTACAGAAGCAACAGATGTCATAAACCAAATATACAAGGCTCTGGGTGTTGTTAATGTAGATCATGTTGCTATAGCGATGGTGTGCTTCTTGGGTAATGTACAACACACACACACACACACACACACACACAGGGAGCAAACACAGTGCTCAGACGTAAGCTTTTGATTTTTTTTAACTGTTGCTGTACACCAAATCCATAATAACATCATGATTGTTACACTGGACATTAAGATTATGATCATTCATGTATGGCCCAACTCTCTTATGTGCCTTATTTTATTAGAATAAGTAGGTGGTGTGGTCTTGCCACTTGAAACAGTATAGTCTGTGTTTTAGAACCCTCCCTTTCTCATTTTGCAGTCTTTACCAAATTACTTACAATGACTATATGCCTGGACACACACGCGAGAATAGGGAGTGTCTCACAGATTGTTGTCAAGGAAAACAATGGAGGAAGATTGAGAAGGTGATACCAGCATTAGAACAGGAAGAGCTCTGCTGTCACTGCCGGAGAATTGGCTGTAGCCCTGCCTCTTCCGCGTACTGCCATATTTAAAGAACCCACCGACTAAAGGTTAGAACCAGCTACCATCGAGGCCCACTGCTCATCACCTAGATGGAAAGCCATACTCTCTATCTACTTCTTCTTCTTCTTTTGGCTGCTCCCGTTAGGGGTTGCCACAGCAGATCATCTTCTTCCATATCTTTCTGTCCTCTTCATCTTGTTCTGTTACACCTATCACCTGCATGTCCTCTCTCACCACATCCATAAACCTTCACTTAGGCCTTCCTGTTTTCCTCTTCCCTGGCAGCTCTATCCATACTCTCTATCTACTAATGTGCAGTATTTGTTTTTTCCATTTCATACCATTATGTTTTAGACATTTCCCCTTGGGATTAATTAATTTTGTGTAATCTAATCTAATCAAATCTAATGTAATATCCCACAGACCCCCCCACCCAACCTTTTGATATTTAAATCTCCTTACAGCCTTATAATCAGATTCTGCAAGAGCTTAAAGTATTAAAGTTGGCAGGGGTTCTCTTCCTGTTCCAGCACCATTACCCAACCAGTAGTGGTGAAACCAACTGTCCGTTTTTTGGTTTTGGTTTTTATTTTTTAACCCTCCTATTTAGTTCAGGTAGAAGAAGGAATCAGTTTATTTTCTGGCTACCTTGGACAAAAAGCAGAAACCCATCATGGAAGGGACACTTTCATGGTGACACCTACATGAATGTATTAAAATCACATTAAGAATTGTCTTTTAATATAATCTTTACATCTCTGGGATGTGGGAGATAGATTACACTGTTTCCTGAAACAAAGAAAAAACAAAGATAAGATGAAAATAGGTTGAGTTCAGACAGATTACAGTGCTAAACTCTATGCCATCCGTAGCAGTATTTTTTTCATAATAAATAATTCACAAAATGAATCTATTTCCTAAATTTTTACCCTGTTGAGCTATTTTCACCTTAAACTGTTAATTTTCCTCCACTAATGAAGTGGTATAGCCCACTAAATAAAGCAATGACAATAAAACATTAACAATAAATATGCATCAAGAAAGACTTATGCCCCATGATATGCCAGAAAGATGTAATTAACATTTGGCAAACTAGATGTAAAAAAGTGAACAAGACATAAAAAAAGGCATTACAAAGTTTATAACCAAGTTAATTTACACAGCCATTGTGCCGTAACAAACAATGCCCACTGATGTATCTGATTCCAACATACATTATGTCAACTTTGTGCCACATCCCACGCAAAAAAATTCAAGAGCACTTGGCAAATGAAACTTGAAAATGTAAATGAAACATAAAAAATGGCATTATACACTTTAAAGTACACTGAATTGACATAGACAGTGCTACACCTCCTATTATGTCAGTCTTCTCTTATTGGTTTACACAGTAGCTCCTCAAGTGACAGAAGACTGTCTGAGGGGGTGGAAGTACCTGGAGTTGCCGGTTATAAAAGCTCTTCTGTGAGCATTATATTTTTTGTGGGATGTAAGTTCACAGACACAGTACTTAAAGATGAACTTATGATTCCGCAGGTTGCTAAAACCCATCAGTGCCTTAGATGTGGACCGTGGCCTTGTGTTGTCTCATAGATTTGAGGGAAAGTGTTCGATATGCATTACCTCTGAACCTGGATCAGTGGAATGAGGTGGAGCCGGTAAGCATATATGAGCTGACAAAGGGACAAAACACCTAGGAGCACATGATACCACTGGAGATCTGAGGGGCTTGGCAGAGGAAGCCAACAATCCCCACCACCAATAAATGGCAATAAAAATTTATAAAAAATATCAGGAAATATGCATTATTTAGAAAATGATGCTCCACCTCCCGACAACTGTTTATTTTACTGTCAGCAAATAGAAGACTTCCCTGTAAAGAATGCCTGAGACCCAGTCAGTGATTTATCACTCAGTGCAGGACCAGTAGATGAGAAAATGAGATGCCGACTTTATCTACTCTATAGGTATATACAGTATACTGTATAAACAAATATTTATATATATATATATATATATATATATATATATATATATATACACAGTATATATACTCAGCAAAAAAAGAAACGTTCCTTTTTCAGGACTGTGTATTTCAACAATAATGTTTTAAAAATCCAAATAACTTTACAGATCTTAATTGTAAAGGGTTTAAACAATGTTTTCCATGCATGTTCAATTAACCATAATCAATTAATTAACATGCAACTGTGGAATGGTCGTTAAGACCTTAACAGCTTACAGAAAGTAGGCATTTAAGGTCACAGTTCTAAAAACGCAGGCACTAAAGAGACTTGTCTACCGACTGTGAAAAACACCCAAAGAAAGATGCCCAGGGTCCCTGCTCATCTGCGTGAACGTGCATTAGGCATGCTGCAGGGAGGCATGAGGACTGCTGATGTGGCTAGGGCAATAAATTGCCATGTCCGCACTGTGAGACACCTAAGACAGCGCTACACGGAGACAGGAAGGACAACTGATCATCCTCGCAGTGGAAGAGCCCGGATCTCAATCCCATTGAGCACGTCTGGGACCTGTTGGATCGCAGGGTGAGGGCTAGGGCCATTCCCCCCAGAAATGTCCAGGAACTTGCAGGTGCCTTGGTGGAAGAGTGGGGTAACATCTCACAGCAAGAACTGACAAATCTGGTCTAGTCCATGAGGAGGAGATGCACTGCAGTACTTCAAGCAGCTGGTGGCCACACCAGATACTGACTGGTACTTTGATTTTGAGCCTCCCTTCATTCAGGGACACATTGTGAAACATTTTTAGTTTATGTCTTATGGTGTTGACTCTTTTAGTGTTCATACAAATATTTACACATTAAGTTTACTGAAAGTAAAAACAGTTGAAAGTCAGAGGACGTTTCTTTTTATATATATATATATATATATATATATATATATATATATATATATATATATACAGAATATATATATATACAGAATATATATATATACAGAATATATATATATATATATAGAAAGGGGCAGCATGGTGGCGTAATGGTAGCACTGCTGCCTCGCAGTTAGGAGACCCGGGTTCGCTTCCTGGGTCCTCCCAGCGTGGAGTTTGCATGTTCTCCCCGTGTCTGTATGGGTTTCCTCCCACAGTCCAAAGACATGCAGGTTAAGTGCATTTGCGATCCTAAGTCTCTCCGTGTATGTGTGCCCTGTGGTGGGCTGGTGCCTTGCCCGGGGTTTGTGCCCTGGGATTGGCTCCAGCAGACCTCTGTGGTTAGGATATAGTGGGTTGGATGATGGATGGAAATATTGAGAGAGAGAGAATCCCAGGAGCTGCTAATGTTGAATGAACTCAAATTTATGTTTAAGAACTTAAGATTTGGTTAGCTTTTTCTGTGTTCACATGTTTTATTTAGGTAATCTGGTTCTTTGGTGCCTACAGTATATACTGGTCAATGAGCTTTACAATGGACTAGCTTCCCGTCCATGGGTGGTTTTGACATTGGAGTCAGTGTGGTTTCCTGTGACTCTGTAATGGATAAAATGGTCTTCTAGAGTGTTACACACTTACAAATAATAATCATGTGCTGTGTTAGTCTAGAAATATTAAAAAAGATAAAATGACAGTATCATGACTGGGTTAATATGGCAAAGATAAAAACATTTTTTTATTCATTTAGCAACTATTTGCAGCTCATTATGGTGTGAGAAACTGCCTTAAGGACTTATTGAACATCACTGAAGAGCATAATAATTCATTCAAATTGTAGGACTATAACCTGATACTATGATTATGGTTTAAATAAAAGCTTTGCCTGTTTGGATCTGAGCCACTTATTAACCTAAAACAAGCAAGGCTATTAACTGTAGAACTTGTGGTTCTCAACCACAGTGGCACTTGCATTACAAATACAAACCAGAAGATCCTGACAAATGCTGCCACTGCAGAGAATAATGAGCCACTTAGTGAAGTGTAGAGCTGCACCTCAGACTCCACAGATGATTTGGGGTAAGCTGGCCTACTAACATTTACTTTTCATCAATTATTAATTAGTAGTTTTTATTTAAAAAATAATACATAAAATACTTTCTTTATGCATGTCCTCAAAAATACAGCTGATTATCTACTACAGTGTCTTTATATGTAGATATACAGTATAGATTTGTATATAACAATAGAGCAAAGCGTTACTATATAGTTATACTGCAATGTGAGCTCAAGCACTGGATACTAGTAATCCAAACTGCAGATATGAAAGCTCCTAAACATGTATGGGAACATCTGGACTGTGAGTTATATAGAAGCAAGGCTAATCAGCTGGAACTGTTTTATCTTTCTATGCAAAAATAGATAGCACAGTAGTTTTCATGTTCTCCTCATGGAGTGTATCCAGGTCCTCCAGCTTTCATTCTACTTCCTGAAAAATGTGCTGTTTTTGCTAGGTAAGCACTTGAGTGAGCTGGCCTGTGATGGATTAGAGTCTGGTCTGGGGATTTTCCTGCCTTGCATCCAGTGCTTCCAGGATAAACTCTGCCTGACTAAGAGCCTGAATTGGACTAAGCAAGTTTATGTTTGTTAAAATTATTAAAAAATGTTCAAGCTTGGTAAAATGCACAAGGATTAGTGTCTGAGGATGTGCATTTTGTCATTATTAGATGGTATTATGTGGTGCTGAATTATTCACTTACTCCATTTGTGTTTCACATGCATCTCAAAATCAACTGTGCTTAATTCATTAGGTATTTCAGAAAAAGGCAGCAACGCTTACTAGTTAATAAAACAGTGTTTTCCTGCCTGTGCCTCAAGCGTACTCCATATCTGTACTTGCAAAGCTCACGTGCATGATGTTCATTATAGAAAGGTGTTGTAACCGGATGGTGGTGGTACCCAGCCAGGACACCCGAGAAGATAGGAGGAGGGTTTGTGCCACCTCCAGACCTCGAGGGGGCAACCGCCCTGGGGGCCGCGGGTAAAGAGCTGGGAAGCTCGACCCTGTAGGGACCCGGGGTTACCAAAAGGGGGACTCCAATACCTGGAAGACCCTGGACCTCAGCACTTCTGCCACACCAGGAAGTGCTGGGGGGAAGAGGAACAGGGACACCCGGAGTGCTTCCGGGGAGACAGCCGGCTCTTCCGCCACACTGGGGCGTGTCGGTGGGAGATGGCTGGGAACACACCTGGAGCACATCCGGGTGCTTATTTAAAGGGGCAGGAGATGGCCTGAAGAAGAAAAGAGAGAGAGAGAGAGAGAAGGCATTGGATTGGCCTGGACTGAGGGGTATTGGGGGTCTTGTGAGTGCTGAACTGTGTCAAATGATAAAAAAATAAACGTATGCTGGGTGATATGAGTGTGTCTGCCTGTCTGTGTCTGGGGCAATGTTCACAAAGGCAATATAGAAATCACATTTTCGAAACCGATCAATCAATAGAATTCGAAGCCAGCACACTCCCAGGTTAATTCCATCTTTAGTTACTGCTGTTTGGCATAACATGAGCTCAACTACTGCTTCATGTGTTCAGCACAGGGGTCTGTTTATCTCAAAGGTTAAATGGTTGTCAGCAGAACTTTCTCCAGTTCATCTCCTGACTCATTATGTAACCGCAAATCAAGTTAACTTTGTCTTTTTGGTAACCCATAACTGAATTTGACATTTCTAAATCTTTAAATTACCAGAGACAGGCCAAGTCACTCAGTAGTAAAAGAAGAGTATTAAACCATTTCAGATTCTAAGCTAGCTGCTAACTCCTTAGATAACCCAAGGCCTTGTGTTCTACAGTTGAATGTACATTTGGGATGCTGTTTTATCTGAGGCTGTATGAGAGTATCTGTGTTGATCGCTGACTGAGTGATTCATGCAGTAATCAAATTTAGGGTCATACGGGGGGGTTGGGGGCGGAGCCTGTTCCAATAGCACTGTGGACAAGACAGAAGGACAACAGCAAATCTCAACCATGCTCCCATTCACATTGGCCAGTTTAGAATCGCCTAACACAAACATCTTTGAGGATTTTTGAGGACAACTGGAATACTTGGAAAAACGCCCACAGAGACTGGCAGAGAACATGCAGACTCCTCACAGAAATCATAAAATAAAGTTTGTTTGGCTGATAAAGCAATAAAGAGTCTAATGCCAGCACATTCCACGGATACATCCCACCTCTGGGTGATCATGCAAACTCTGCTTGCCTGTAGTGACAGTGCTGTGCAAAAATAAAGGTGGGGGGACTGAGTGAAATAGAGCTCAGCTGATATCACAATGAAGCTCTCCATTTTCAGTGCTTAAAGGCAGTTTCTTCATGCACAGACATAAGATTTCTTCTTTCAGTGTAAAGAAACTACTTCTGAAGGCCTTTGTAATCCAGCCTTTCCAGGTTTGTAGTTGGCCACATGCAGTTACCACAGTGTAACATGTGTTTGCTGGGATGGGTTGTGCTGTGATTCTGTGATAAAACACTCAGCGTAGTCAGCAGGATTTGCACTGTGGAAAAGTAAAATGTATTGGCAATGTTGCGCAAAAACAAGGTGAGGGTTGATTTAAGAGAAAGCTCAGCATACAGTATGTCACCAGGAAGCACTCCGCTTGCAGTGCTTAGAGAAAAGTCAAACGGATTCTGAGGGCCTTTGTAATCCAGACATGGTAGGTTTGCGGCTGGCTGCTTACAATGGCCATAGTGTAAAATTTGTGATATAGGATGCATTAGATTCAATGACAAAATACCTCCCAAATATATGATTTAAAGTCCAAAAGACTGAAACCATGAGACAGCTGGACTAAACCCAACTTGCCAAGTTGGTCACTGTGTCGTTTTGCTGGTGTAGGAACACTGTCTAGGAATACAGTTTTTGTTTACAAGTTGACAACTTCTACTGCTTTGCATGGATTTCATCAGGTTAGTGAAGAGCTGCGCCGGAGTGCATAAGCGATAGGTAAAACCGGTTGTATAGCTTTACTGTCAGGAGTGTGGAAAACGGGGCCAAAATATTTTAATTCCAGATTTCTTATTTTCTTCACCATAGAAATAGTCTTTGAACATTTCTCTTTTTGTTGTAACCTATTTAATTTACTGCAGTAGCAGTGTTCTTGGACAGGCATTTTCTCCTGATCCAACAGATCTTTTTCAAACAAGAAATTACTATAACACAGAAGTATTATTTACCTTATTTTAGAAACCAATTTAATGTTGCATTTCTACTTATGCAGTGTGACCCTCAATTTAAACCACTAGTTTGCTAACCTGGGTCCTACTTTGATTAGATAGGGAAATATAATTCTCAAGTAAGTTTGTGCTCTCTTTCTTGAAAGTGAAATGAAGGAAATCCATCCAGCTTAGATGTACGTTTTGTGTTTTTGTGTATTGTCCTACAGTATGTCTGTATATGCGTGATTTACGAAAAATGTGGAAAGGGAAAAAGAAGGAAACAGAAATCAAGAGTGGCAGTATGCTGATTGTTGATTAGCACATGCAGATAAGAATTTTACTGTACAAGTGATAATAATGACCCTACAATCCCAAAAACTGTCACTTCTCCGAGGAGACCTGCAAGCTAAACATTTATTATATAATTTTAATCTTTAAGCATTATTCAAATAAGTATTGCAATAAACAGAAGTAAATAGAGTGTGGAAATTCACACCATACAACCTGGATCATCCTGTGGTTTTGTAAGCAGATGAAGATCAGCAGCACATCCAATATGTTCCCATTTCCAGGTGGTGCTTCTCTTGTTGCTTGAAGTCTCGGCAGCAGCTTGTTTTGACTTTAACCTCCTATTCTCTGATTAGCTCCTTTGTCTCATGTTACATAGCTATATTTAGGTATGGTCCTGTTTCTAAGGCAATTTTGTCTTTATCCAATGCTCATTAAATTAAAATTCTGTTGCCATGTTCAGCCAGCATTGGAATGGACTTTAAAGTTGTGTATCTTGTCAGTTTTGTGCCATTTATTTGCATTAATGTTTCTTTTGTTTATTTTGTGCATTGTTCTTTGTGTTTATTTGTCATTGGAAAATGCCTTACTTACGTCCCTTGTATTTTGTCGGTGGTTCCCCAAGCGTCCAGTCACTGCCAGGACCTGCCCTCCACCCCGTATATTGGAGGGCCATGCATAGTTCCTGGTGGATCATTTCAAATGTGCTATGGAGTGTAGTGTTATTTGTGTTTTCCTGGATTTCTGAACCTGTGCTCTGTTTTTGACTTTGCCTTTGGATTCTGTATTGGAACTATGCTTGCAGTGTATTGCCTTGCCTTTCTTAGGCAATTCTTTTTTTTTTTGTTTTTGCTCTTATGAGATTTTATACTAAAGACACTTTTGTTGAAATAAATCGTTTATCTTATTAAGGCTCTTCAGTCCCCTTTTGAGTCTTCTGTGCTTTTGGGACTCCCAAGTCATGACACTTGCCATTTTCAGAGCTCATGCATCTGACATAAAAGTGGGGAGGCTATAGCATGGAGGCTTGTATAACTTTGAAACAGCACATAAAACCATAAAATGGCATATATATTTTGTAAACATGGAAGAACTAAGTGGATAGGACTGGCAAGCATGGTTGGGCTGAATGGCCTGTTCTCATCTAGACTGTCCTAATGTTCTACTACCAATTCTGTATATACATTTGATTTATACTTCTTATACCTTATCAGCAAAAAACATGCACAACCAAAAAGCATTCTACACAGCACCATTCCTAAAATTCTAGACTTACAATGCCTCAATATCTTTGATAGTTTTTCAGTCATTCATTTTCCTACCTCACTTATTCAGGGCAAGGACTTATTCCAGGAGTCATTTGGTGCAAGGCAGGAAGAACACCAGTCAATTGCTGGGCAAATATACAAACATAAACCTGCATGTCTTTGAACTGTGGGAATATGTGGAGGAAACTCATACAGACACAGGGAGAACATGCAAACTCCATGAAGGGAACACTTGGGGCATGAACTCAGCGCCACCACTATGCCACAGTACCACTTGACACTTTTAACTTTGACAAATTACCAGTTAATTATACAAAAGCATTCATAAACAAGGCACATTTTGCTTATAACTTAACGGGCTTGTTTAGCATAGAAAAGAAATAAAGTGTGTTTGTGAAAGTACAAAGCTGTGCTCCTTCCTTCTAAATACATCCAAATGCCAATAAACTTGAACTATTGAACTATTATTGTAAAAATTGTTTAAGCTGCATATTCATATTTGCAAAGAAATCACTTTTTTAAGTCAAAACAAATGTTTTCTGCTACATTATTTGATTGAAACACATTTCCTTCTGTCAGCATGTTGTTGAACTACTTTGTCGGCAACTAAACAACTTGAATACTTGAGAAGGCTTTCTCTGATAACCATGACGCGGTCTCGGTAAATTGGATTATGTTCAGTTGTGAGAATTTCAGGGGTTTGAAATGAAAAAGGAGAGGAAATCGCCCTGCAGCTGTACAGTGAAAAAGAGACAATTGGTGTATCTGAGTTGAAAAATGTAATTACAGCAATTTCAAAAGGCAGTATTCATATTCCAACATAAATGCTCTTGGATTACCATTTAAACAGATTGTTTAATCAAGTTGGCAATAGCAGTTTGAGTGCACAATGCAGTGGTAGTTTCTGAAGGGTTTCAGTCCTCTGTTCTATAAGGGTGTGTGAGCTGGTATGGAGGAGTGGTGAAAAAAAACTTTAAATCTATTTTATTAAAGGTCTAGATCAAATGATATTTACATGAGGTGAGAGGTATAGATGAAAACTAATTTGAATGGAAAGTTTGAGCACAGAGGTCTGTTTAGCTCAGAGAACTTTCTCCAGTTCATTTGTTGAATCATTACGTAACCTCTATAATTGAATTTATCAGTCGATCACCTGAGCACACCTACACTCACCCATGCTTACTGAGTCAATGTAACCAAAGGTGCATCTTTGGTATTTTAGATTAAATAAGTGTACCTGGAAGATGATTTGTGGAGAATGTGAAAAACTCCATGAAGAACGTGAATGGTCCTGGAGTTGAACTTTGACCCTTAGATGTGTTGAACAGGATTGATACTCATCACATCACAACACCTTCTATGGACCATGGAACTGGGCTTGTACCTGGACAACTTCTAGTCTACTGTGTTCTGTGTTGTTATATTTTTTCATAATTTATGTAGTGAGATTCCTGATGCTAGAAAGTGTTGGTCAGCATGCAAATAAGAATTCAATTGCACATGACAATAAATTTGAAGTTAACTGATTACACTGGATTGCATTTTTGGTCAAAAGTTGAGATTCTGAAAAAGACAACACCACTGTCCACCCGCATGTGGCCACCAAGTTTGCAAAATCAATTGTCACTCAGTATTACACACTTTCTGTGTTGTAGCGTATTCACGAACGATAAAAAAATACTAAGGAAATATAAAAAATGCAGATTAAGTGACACAGCAATACTGTGAGGAAACAGTAAATTATCTATCCTTTTATGGTGCATGTGGAATTGCTTTTATTGAGAATATGGCAAAGAACAAACAAATAATTGAGGATAGCATGTTTGACTGCGTTAAAGTTATTGGTAACTTTCAAAGCTTCTTGTCAGTAGATGTTTAATTGAGTCAAATACAAAGGTTGAAGCGAAAGGAGAAGTTAGATCTAAAAAATGCAGCAGTGTCTGAGCCAAAAAGAATCATTTCAGAAACAGACACCTGGTGGTGTAGTAGATTGCTTTGCTACTTCACAGCTCTAGGGTACTAGCTTCAATTCTCAGCCAGTCCAGGAGGTTCTGCTCTTTTGATGGTTCTGTTGGTTTTAATCCCATTATTCTTATTTCCTTCCATAGCTGAGAAACATTTTAGACTGATTAATAACCCTAGATTAGTGTCCTTCTATGGGCTCCTCTTCCAATCTATGCAGTGGCGGCCTACAATTTTGGGGCCCTGAAGCTTGAACTGTTATGAGGGCCTCTTCACAACCAGCAAGGTGGTCTAGGTAACCACTGTTATCTTCTTCAATGGGGTTGTTCAATGACAGATCACCACACATTTTTAAATATTTAACTACTACATCTCAGATCTTGCATGTGAATAATAACAAATAAAAAATGACTATGCCTTGTAGTTTTTGAGTTGTGGGGGGATGAAAATTAAAGTTACTTCTGGGGCCCCTCCAGGATTAGGGGTCCTGAAGCTTAAGCTTCATTAGCTGCATAGTAGATCTGGCTCTGCATGTATGGTTGGCAACTTCTTACTAAGTGATACTACTAAAACAAGGTTCAACTCCCTGAATTCATAAAGGTGGGTGCAAATTATCTATCTATCTATCTATCTATCTATCTATCTATCTATCTATCTATCTATCTATCTATCTATCTATCTATCTATCTATCTATCTATCTATCTATCTATCTATCTATTGAAGTAACATTCATGTTCCTTATCACATTTTAAAGTAAAGATTTTTGATTTTGGGGTGGAATGGTTTCACAGTGGTAGCAGCGCTGCCTTACAGATCCAGCTTCCTGGATATGAATCCTCATTCTGATCATTATATGTTTGGACTTTGCCATTTCTTTCCTTGTCTCTATCACATTTCCTTTCTATCTATCTATCTATCTATCTATCTATCTATCTATCTATCTATCTATCTATCTATCTATCTATCTATCTATCTATCTATCTATCTATCTATCTATCTATCTATCTTAATTAATCAGGTTTGGTTAAAGGATGATTGCTAATTATAATCATAAACTTAGTCATTACAAAGTAATATTCATGGTATGAATCATCACTCTCTTAGAACATGATTAAAAGGCTTGTCAGCGCAGTTTGTCAATACATTGTATACTTCTGCTCATTCCACTTCAGTTAATGGAAACCCAGAGGACACTTAGGAAGGAGAAGTTGAAATGCAAAAGCAGCTTTCGAGGGTAGTCTGGCAAGCACACAACAAGGTCACTGTTTTAATCATGCTATCAGATCACTGTTCAGGAAAGGTGACATCTGACCTCTTAGGTTGTTTTCTTAATGGGGAATAGGAAAAAATGTCAACACCAGTTACAACCCTGTTTAAGAAAAGCTGGGACGCTATGTAAAGTGTGAATAATATTCAGATTGCTATGATTCGCAAATCATTTAAACCCTGCATTTAACTGAAAATAGTACAACAACATGTCATATGTTGAAAGTGAGAGATTTAATTGTATTTTGAAAAATATATGCTCATTTTGATCTGGATGGCAGCAATACGTTTTAAAAAACTTTGGGCAGGGGCCTGTTTACCATTGTGTTGCATCACCTCACCTTTTAACTACTTTCTGTAAATGTTTGAGAACTGAGGAGACCAATTGCTGTAGCTTTGAAACTTAAATATTGTCCCATTGTTGTCTTGTATAGGATTTCACAGGTTGGGGGCTCCTTTCTTTATATAATGTTTCATAATGCGCCAAATGTTTTCAATGGGTGACAGGTCTGGACTGCAGTTTTTTACTAAGGAGCCATGTAGAATACGGTTTGGCATTGTCTCATTGAAATAAGCAAGATCTTCCACTCAAAATATGTTAAGATGGCAGCATATGCTGCTCCAAAGCATGTATATATCTATCCAACATTAATGGTGCCTTCCCAAATGTGCAAGCAAACCATGCAATATGCACTAATGCACTACCATGCCATCACAGATGTTGGCTTTTAAACTGTGCACTGATATGGCACCTCTCCTCTTTAGCCCAAAGCACATGGCATTCATGATTTCCAAAAGGAATTTCAAATTTTGACTCATCAGACCACAGTAGAGTTTTCAACTTTATCTCAGTCCATCTTAAATGAGCTTGGGCCCAGAGAAGGTGATGGTGTTTCTAGATCATATTTATATATGGTATCTTTTTGCATAGTAGAGTTTTAACTTGCATTTGTGGATGCAGCGACGATCTGTGTGCACAAACAATGATTTTCAGAAGTGTTCCTGAGCCTGTGCAGTGATTTCCACTACAGAATGATGTCTGTTTTTAATACGGTGCTACCTGATGGTCAAAAAAGCACAGTCATGCAATACTGGTTTAAGCTTTGTCTTTTGTGTACAGAGATTTTTCTGGATTCTCTGAACCTTATAGTGATATTTTGTAGTGCAAATGATGAAATCCCCAAATTGTTTGCAATTTTATGTTGAGGAATGTTGTTCTTAAATTGTTGCACTATTTGCCTGTGTATTCTTTCACAGAATGGTGAACCTTGCCCCATCTTTACTTTTGAGAGACTTCGCCTCTCTGGGATGCCTTTTTTTATACCCAATCATGTTACTGGCCTGTCACCATTTAACCAAATTATCACATATACTCACGTATAAGTTGGGTCTTGAAACCTGAAAAATCGATCATAAAATCAGACCCCGACTTATGCGCCCGTTCAGAAATGCAACACTTACATTTATTTTTAACATCTTCTTGCCTCCTCCAATCTCGTATCATTTTCTCAGACACATTGAATTTTGTTGCAGCAGCCCAATTATCAATTTCTTTTGCTACTTCAAAAACTTTTAATTTAAAACCAGCTTCATATTTTCTTCTGATCGAACGCTCCAGCGTAGATAAGGGATGATCTTGCATTAAACGTGTATGAGGGTGTGAGATACAAAAAACACAAATCATTGCAAACGTCGCTTCGGTATTACTGTGTGGTCATGTAGGCATAACAAAAAAAGGCAGTGTGCTCCGTGGTTACTCTCTCAGGTGGGCGTTAGCATATCATAATCTCTTGGACCAATAGTGTGAGTTTTCCGCATTCTATTTAAACAACTGACATTATATAATACCAGAAATTATACAGTAAAATCAAGTCACTTATCTGCAGGAGAACTTAACCGTGAGTATATGCGGTAGTTGTGAGACGTTCCACTAGATGCTTTGTTTTATCATTACACAGCTTGTCAGGTCTTTTGTTGCCTTAGTCATACATTTTGTGATATGCGTTGCTGGCATCAAATTCAAAAAGAGTATGTTTTTTCATAAAACAACAAGCATTCTCAGTTTTAACATGTGATATGTTGTCTTTGTTCTATTTTCAATTAAATATGGGTTTAAATGATTTGCAAATCATCACATTCTATTTTTATTTATGTTTTACACAGTTTTTTAGAAACGGGGCTGTATATAACTATTATTTACTTTCTCACTGACCATACTGTACCCTATGCATCCAACACTTAGGACCTCTAATGACAGGCTACTGCTGACTGCGACTGATTTCTATTTCCAAACCTTTATTTCAACCCATTTTACCACCAATAGAGGAATTCGCCAAAGTGTCCTTGTTTCCTTAAGGGAATGCCAATCTAGCAAGGAACTGACTTTTAAGCTCTTACTTGTTACATTATTTTTATTAGCATTAAAACTAATGACAGCAGATATAAGGCAATGCACAGAATCCTTCAACCTAGGGCCTTTAAATCTTTCTCAAGGCCAAGAAGTTTTTATTTTATTGATCTCTGGTTTTCTGACTTAGCTATGTTTTTAGACTGTGATTTTTCGCTTCTCATTTTGGATTTGGCGTCTCGGGTTTTCCCAGTCTCCCAGTTCTGCCCCTGTTTCTGTCTCAGGTCTTTTCTCCTGGTTGCCTTTTTAAAATATGTTGGCTTGCCCACATGACATCTTTCATCTGTTTTCAGTTTGGCACTGACTGTTCTCATTGTCTATTTGGATCTCTTTTTCTTTCGTTTTTTGTAATATTTGGATGTGTTTTTCTGTTTGTTGTTCTCATTATTCAAGTAATGCCATTTTGTTTCTTGACTAGGTTGTGGTCACTGTCATTTTGTGTGGATTCTTCCATGGCTGTGGCCATGTTATTTACCGTTGCTATGCTGGCTTTAAGTCATGTGTCACAGAAAAAATGTGATGCATTATGTCATAACTCCCCACCTATTTAAGATGGCTGAGCACACCTTCAGGCATCCAAGCACTGGCTTCCATACTGATTGATTCCAGCTTTTAGTTAGAGTGAGGGCTAAGGATCTTGAGTTTGACTTAGGACTTTCTGCTGCATTTGTGGTTTAGTACTTCTGTTTTTGATGTTTAGTTGTAAATGAATCTTCTGATAGTTGTGACATTCTCCAAGATTTCTGTTCACTTCATTGAAGGTGGTCCATCTCCTGGTTCCTTTCTTAAACTTTGCATGAGGACACTCTCTTCATTCGAGATGTCTGTAGCAACCTTGATCTGATCACCACATTACATTTGTAAAGGTAACCTTGATTTACAGGATGATACACAGCACTCCAACAAGTCAGCCCAGTGGGATTTTGCTGCACATGCTGCCTGTTCTGTTGATGTGTCTGGTATACATTTGTCTGTCACAGGTGCAGAGAAAGGGCAAATTTTGGAATTTTAAGCTCACAAGTAGTGTTTGCTGTGAAATTGAGTGAGCACAGGGAAGCAGACTGCAGACATAAAGTATTCAACACAAAAATAAAACAGTGTTATAACATTAAAATACTAACCAAAAATACATTTGAGCTGCCCCAGAACTGGACAAGGATGCAAAAAACATAAAATCTAAAGGAAAAGAATATGGAGAGCATAAATTCAGCTTGAATAAACTCCATTAGCTGCTGCTGTTTGACATCCTTGTCTATTTTATGCTTCTGGTAATTTAATCAATCTAACAGATGGTGAAATGGTTGGGACGTAATGTGGATGAAACAAGTGAACATGTATTGGTTAAATGGCCTCACTTTCCTTGATTTCTCATGTCTTTAATTCTTCTTTCCAGTAGGGGGCAAAAAAATTCTTCAAATGCTTTGTAGGTGTTATGCCTTACAAGAGATTTTTTACACTACTTTTATATTCAAAGTCTAGACAAACAATATGACACTTGAGTGATGGGCTGTCAACTTGAAAATCAATTGGAAATAAAACCAGAGCCAGAAAAGGGGCATCGGTGGGGTAGAATACACACTTTGGAAAAAGTCCAGCACTGACATCTCTCTTTCGGAAGAAAAGCAGATGGAATTAAACCTATCCACATCTGGCAAACATCTGATATTGTTTTATTAGTGGGCAGATGTTGATAAATAATGGCATGCTGTAGGGCTAGGGGCCTGAGTCACCGTACCCTAAGGCTGGACCTGGTCACATGACTGGGGGACAGAAGCTTGCAGGAACACATAGTCTATCATGTTCTGAAAGACGCACTTGATACAATCCTCACATTTTTTCTTTTAAGAGGTAATTTATGAAACATTTACTCATGCAGTACAATCAGCTAAAGCCCAAATATTCTACAGTAGATTTTTTTGCTCTTCAGATATGCATTGAAAATGTCTGTTATTTATTCATGCAGTACATAACATTCTTAAATCCACTTATTCCAAGTCATTGTTACCAAAGCCTATCCCAGCAGCACTTGGTGCAGGGCAGGAAACAGCTCTGGACTAGTTCATCACAGGGCTCACTCACTTACACTGGGGCCCATTTAGAGTTACCAGTTCACTTAACATGCCTAACACCTTACACCTCAAGGATATGGGGGGCACTGTGGAGAAAGAAGGAGATCACAGCATTTGCAGCAGCGCCCCCTCTTAGCTTACTTCGATTGAGCTAGTGAGTATGTCCTTGAATGCACGTATGTGAATATATATATATATATATATATATATATATATATATATATATATATATATATATATATATATATATATATATATATATATATATATATATATATATATATATATATATATATATATATATATACAGTATATCTGTATAGTCACTGAAAGCCTAGCATCCCAGCCAGAATGGCTGGTGTTCCATTACCAGGTGTGGTCAGTGCAATCTGATGGAAGAGCATCCTGAGGAAGTGGGGCAACATTCCTCACACTGAGAGAAAGCTGGTATAAAAGGACAATATATCAGATGAAATGACATCTTCTATAATGTTTACCTTGGCTGGCCAAAAGACCATATCAAAGGAGGCTCAAAGTGAGTGATGGATGAGTGTCCCGACCTAGATTTGTGCTGCTTCTTGCCTCATCTAGGAAGCAGTAATACTGGAAAGACAAAAGGAGGCTTCTTCATAAAGTCAGCTGTTTCTACATATATGCTAAGTTGCAGTATTCCTCTGGTGTGGCTCTGTTTTGGATACCGCAGAGCTGCATGGGAACTTTAGTTCTGGAGGGGAGCCATGTTACGTTCCTCAGGTGCTTTGTGACAGTTCCACCTGGGTGCAATATCCTGGTGCTGGAAGTACTCACAGATCGAGCATTAGAACAGCTTCTCAGCATTACTCAGGGAGTTTGAATTTGGAGAAGGAGGCCAAAGCTTATCTGGGAGGACTAGAGGAATTGAAAAAAAAGACGATTGTGCAATGTCTTCTTGTTAAAAAGAAGTCTTTGTAAGGGATTTGTTATAAAATAAAAAAAGTTGAATTGAACCTGGGACTGGTGTCTGTGGAGTTGTGTTGCAGGTTTACGGTTCTGTATATACTGTATTATTTTGTAAGAAACAGAGACTTGTGCAGATAATAGGTTGGGGTCCCAGCCAAGGGTCCCATTAAATAAGATGAAAAGAGTTCAAAGCAGAACTCAAAATAGAGACCACCTAATCCACAATATGACTTCCTCAGCCATAGAAAGGAGTTGCCCTCTCTGGTAGCAGATCTAACAATCAAAGCTCACTTCTGTTCTGAGTGCTTCTTGAATAGTGGAAGGGCTTGAGTGACTGGGACTTTCAGAGTTTACAAGTATATACACTGTATATATATATATATATATATATATATATATATATATATATATATATATATATATATATATATATATATATATATATATAGTATATGCTTGTAAACACATTTTATAAATACAGTGTATGGTCAAGGTGGATTTTTCCCAGTTAGACACCATCTCTAAATGTGGTGCCAGTTCATCAGAGGGCGCACTCACACTCACTCATATAGGACCATTTTAGAGCCACTAATAACCCTAAACTGCACATTTTCTGAAAGCAGGGAGAAGCCAGAATACAAAGCAAATACTCCATATTAATAAAAGGAGAACATGTCAGCTCCATCAGCTATTTGGGATTGAGATTTGAATGTTGGTGTGTAAGTCCAGAATTCTCACTACTATGCCACAGTCTTTTCTCACAAAGAAAAATGTATATGGGAGAATGTAGAAGAAAAAAAATAAGTACAAATATTTAATTTGCCCTACATATCAAATTTTAAACATCAACAAAATTGAAAAATGTACAATTCCAAAACCTTTGTCAATTGAACTAGACATCTTTCATTTGAACTTGAAGGTCGCATGGAAATGGAGTTTCTCCTGGCAAGACTGGAACCTTGTGTAGGACCTAAATTCAACACAAAATACATTCACACATATATCCTGCAAAAAGCAATTAACCTAAAACTCGTAGGACTTTAGAGGCCTTTTAATCTCAGTTTGATGTTATTTTAGATGATCTAGGGCAGGGGTCCTCAATCACAGTCCTGGAGGGCCGCAGTGGCTGCAGGTTTTTGTTCTAACCCAGTTGCTTAATTAGAAAGAAATTCATGCCAATATTTTAATTTCATGGCTTGTTAGTGCTTTAACTCTGCCATGTCAGGTAATTCTCATATCCAAGATTTTTTCCCCTTTCTTAGGATATCATCCAAATGATTTGAATGCTAAAATGGAGGAATAATTCTCAGTCCTTCACTTTTTTCTCTTTACTTTCCTTCCAAGTATTTAATTAAACCCAATAGTGCATGATAAATACACACAGGTGTAAATGGAAACAATCTAAATGGAGGAATGCTGGTCTCTTTTGTTATTTGCATGTTATTGCTAATTAGGAGCAATTTAAAAACAAGAATACAGCTGTTTAAGACTAAAATAAGCAATAATCGTTCAAAATATTAACAAGTGAGACAATTAAGGTGAAGCAGAAGAGTTAATTGAGCAATAAGTGCTTCTGAATAAGGTTATAATTGGTAAATAATTGGGTTGGAGTAAAAACCTGCAACCACTGCGGCCCTCCAGGACCGTGATTGAGGACCCCTGATTTAGGAGAACAGGATAGACAAGCTTGTTTTCATCAGTTGTTCTAAATTCTAATTAAAATATTTGAGATCTACAAACCAAAGAAATAGGAAAATCAAGATAGAAAAACACAAGGCAAAAACAGAAAATTGGAACTAGAGTGCAACGTTTCAAAAAAATAAAAAAAATTCTAATCCCGAAGACAAAGAACCAAATTCATAGTCCAAAACTCTAAAACCGATAAAGTCCAAACCAAACACCATACAGAAAAAAAACTCAAAGAACTTTGAAATATAGATTAGGGCTATAACAATTGTTTTGCAATTTTTGTAATTCTTTATAATTGTTATTGTTATTCCGGTGATAACTTTTTGTTTCTACTTTGAGCATGGTTGCTGTCATTCTGTGTTGATCTTTGCATTGCAACAACCATGTTGTGTAGGGTTGCTTCACCTGAATTATGTCAGTTCACCTTGCCTATAAAAGATGGTGGCACACAGATTCTGGCATTCAAGCACTTTGCCTGAAGAAGGGGTTTGAGCTGCCTCAAACGCTTGCACAGTGTAATCTACTTAGTTAGCCAATAAAAGGTGCTTTGCTTTACTTCTCGTTGAATCAAAAACAACAAAGATTAGTGTTAATTAGTAGTAAATAAAACAAGGTAGTTGCTTTTCAATACGACCTAAGTTTTGTGTTTGATTTTGACATTCGTTTCTGACACCTTATTGACACCTGCTTGTACTTAGTTATGGATTATCTTAACTCCTATTTATTCTTTCCATCTCCTCATTTTTATTGTTTCAAAATTCCTTCACCATTTAAGTCTAATAATGGAGCTAATCTAAAAGTACAACCTGAGAATACGCACAAATTGAAGATCCTCCCACCTTTGTTATTAATGTTCATGGTGGGGGCAACTAGCAATGAAAAATGATATAATGATAAAAATTTAAAAGGAAAAACTGAAACAAGAAGAAAAGGTAGAGCAGGGGTGCAGCTCAAACTAAACCATAAAACCTGACACACGTCTCTTGGTCAGGTCATTTCATGACAATATATTGTACAGTATATGCATGTATTCTTTTGCAGCTTCATTCATGTTAATTTTATTAGGGATTCTTCATTTTCTATTTTTTCCTTTTTTCTGTAATTGTATTTGTCGTTGTCACAATTGTTCTAATATTGTAATGCACATGTCTTTGGAATGAGGGATGAAATTGGGGTACCCAGAAGACACCATGAAGACACAGGAAGAGTGCGTGACATCCATAGAGACAGTGACTCAGCTGGGAATCAAAACTGGATCCCTAGAGCTATGAGCCCAGTATGGCAGACCACTGTGGCACCAAGATGAATTCAAGTATTTATTTAAATGCTGTAGTTACTGACTGCTGTACAGTGTGATTAAAAAAAGTGAACACTTTCAAAATGTATTACTTAGTAACTAAATATCATATGAATAATTTGTCTAGACCCATCTGTAAAGGAACTCTTACAGCTTTTTCTTAATGTTACAAATGCTCAACATGCACCTTTCATATTATATGGCACTCATCAAAGCTGCAGTCTAATTCATCCCTGACCCTCTGCAGTACATTGGCATTGATGGTTGACATGACAGCCACAATGCATTATTTCATTTCTGCAAGTGTCAATGGAAAAATGAACAAGCATTAATGGCAACCTTAAGATTTGGAGCATGCTAAATGTTTGTGTTATATTTAGTTACTGAAGAATACTGTTTTAAAAGCATTCAGTTCTTTTGTGAATCAACCTGTATAGTCAATTTTGGGGAGAAAAGTAAAAAAAAATAAATACAATATGATTCTTTTAGCACTTTATAAACAAAGGAAAATATTTACCTCTGAATTGAATATTCATTTTAAAGTATACATTTACAGTATATGTACCACAGATGGCAAAATACTGCTCCATAAATGCTAATACTTAACATATCAGTCTTGACTTATTAATTCTTCAAGGTGTTTATTTCAAAACATTGGTTTGTGCATTCTCTATCAATCACCCAAAACCACACTGACATTCAATTTGCCGTTGGGATGTTTCTTTCAAAACAGTTGTTCAAAATTACCATCCCGTCAATTAGAGTCAAAAACAAAGTGCTGCTGCCAGTAAAGTTTGACTTAACTTGCTGTGTTTTGTACATCCTTTGCCTTCAATCAACACATTGGTCCAAAATGACAGAAATAATGAAATATGAACATAACTAATCAAAGTCTCAAATTTAAATGTGTCAGGTCTTTTCTAATCCTTACTTGGAAAGAAAACACATACTTAATATATATTTTTTATGATACTATAAAATTAATTAGGTTAATCGCATTTCATGTTTAACACCTTGTGATAAATGACTACTGTAATATTTTTGGATGTTTGCAACTGATTTTTATAACTTTTTTCAAAATAATAATTGTAATAATAATAATAATAATTAAATAAATCAAAAACTAAGGCAGTTTGGCACAATGCGGAAATAGTTAGGACTGCTGCCTCACCACTCCACCGTGGCAGGTTTCATTGCTGGCCTGGTCATACATCATTTCAAGGTTGCAAAGTCTTGCCCTACTCAGATTAGTTTCTCCAGGACTTCCAGTTTCATCCCAGAGTTGTGCATGTTAAGTATGTTGATACAGGGAAATCGTCCCAAAGTGAGCAAGTGCATGTGTGTGCAACCAATGTGCAGTCAGCATGTTGTAATCTTCATTACATTAGACCATAAACTGTAAGGTTATTAGCTTAATTCCTGCCTGGTGCTCAATTTGGGACCCTGTCTGGTGCTCAATGTGGGACCCTGAGCTAGTCACTTAGCTTGGCTGTTGTAATAGAAAGAAAATTCGACAGCCAGTCAAAAAAAGGTTTTGGGGAACCACCCCGTACAATGTCCAACGGACAGGTCAAAATAATGGTGAAACATAAAGGTTCAACCAAGCGTTTGACAAAATGACATTGCAAATAGGGGGGTATTTATATGGAAAATCAAAATGGCTACAGGAAATTAAAGGGGGGAAGTGACGTCTTGCCTCTTTCTTGTTCATGACATCATCAAGGAGGGACGGCAAGACAAGTCAGCCATTTTGGCACCACGATATTTTTCTTCTTTGCTTATTCGGAAAAAGAGAAAGAAAGGTTAGTACCCTTTTGTAGCCTCCGTCTCGTGACCGTCTACTCACTGTGGGTTTTGTCAACTGTCCCCTAAGCGCGTGTGCGTTACACTGTGCTGAAGTTGTAAAACATATCTGAAAACATTTGCAACATATTCTGTTATTTTAAATAACCGTGGATTAAAGCCAAACATGCTATAATAGGCAGAGTGTGTGTGTGTGTGTGCATAAATATATTTACAGTGGATTCAGAAAGTATTCAGGTCCCTTCTCTTTTTACACTTTTTATTATATTGCAGCCTTGTGCTAAAATAATTTCTATTAATTATTTTCCTACAAAAAGCAACTCTCAATTGTCCACTATGAAAAAGCAGAAGCAGGATTTTTAGAAATTTTTGCAAATTTGTTAAAAATAAAAAAATAAAAACTGAAATATCACATTGACACAAGTGTTCAGATCCTTTGGTATGAAATTTGACATTTAATTTATTACAGTTTAGCATGTTGTTCTTCCTAGGGGCCTCATGTATAAAACTTTGTGTGAATTTGAGTGTGAAAATATGTGCACAACAAAAAACAAAACAAAACAAAACAAAAAAAAAACAGAAAATGTGCTTGCCCAAAAAAATTCAAATTAATAAAATTTGGTGTCAACATATTTCTACCCAAATTACCAATTATAAATCATAATCACCTTGTAAATGTGCATTCCTCAATATGTCTCAACACAAATCAACCTCATACATATGTAATCACAAACCTGCAGTTGTCCATTGGCTTGAAGAACTGCCACTGTCCTGATGTGTCGAGACCCTGCCACCTGCATCTGCCGCACTTGCTCTGCAGTGGTCATGTGTGGCATTATTGCACCTCTCCTCTGCATTCTGATATAATTATACTGTATAATAATTCATGTCACTGAGCCATCGTTATACAGGGAGAGTCACTCAAAAGAATATTCTATAATAACCCTCGCTAGGACAAAGCAATCTGAATGAAACAATGTGCAATATCCTCAGTATATGGATCTTCGAACAAGCCAGGATGCCTCTGCGTCTGAGCGATGAGGTAGGCACTGGACAACCAACACAAAATTTAATCTCCGTTTGCAGCTTCTGGCTGCATGCCGGCCGTACCCCTTCACTCAATCACTCAACTTCTCATCAGGATGGTGGTTTACAGAATTGAGCAGTGCTTCTTAATGGTGCAAACCTATTGGGTCACCAATTCATTTAAGCCATGTCAGAATCAACTGGATGATCGTGAGTTAACGGAAAGTTAAAGATGGAGCAACGTGTTACACATCGGCAAGGAGCAAGGCAGACATTGAGTCGTTCTTGAGCAACTGGGTCATTTCAAAGGGGCTTTGGCCACCATGGTGACTGAATCTGACACCAACTTTTGGGTATGCTCAAAGGAAAAGTCTATCGGAACAAGCCTTGCACTGTGGAAGATTTGAAGGAAAACACCCCATGTGAAATTGCTGCTATTCCCCCCAAGACGCTTGCTGATATGTTCAGAAACATGGAGTGCCATGTCGAAATGTGTCTGACAGAAAACGGAAACCACTTCCAGCATCGCATGTACTGCAATTGATTACACATACGTAAGGTATATATCGTATTTGGTTCAGATTGTTGCATCCTAATGGGAGTTACAACAGAATATTCAGGGCCTCTTTCGAGTTAATCTCCCTGTATTATATTATATTATCCTTCCATCCATTATATCCCAACTACAGGGTTACGGGGGTCTGCTGGAGCCAATCCCAGCCAACACAGGGTGCAAGGCAGGAAACAAACCCTGGGCAGGGTGCCAGCCCACCTCAGGGCACACACACACAAACGGGACAATTTAGAATCGTCAATGCACCTAAACTTCATGTCTTTGGACTGTGGGAGGAAACTGGAGTACCCGGAGGAAACTCACACAGACACGGGGAGAACATGCAAACTCCATGCAGGGAGGACCCGGGAAGTGAAGCCAATCCTCCTTACTGAGAGGCAGCAGCGCTACCCACGGTGCCACCGTGCTGCCTTATATTATATTATATTATATTATATTATATTATATTATATTATATTATATTATATTATATTATTAAGTGTTTGACTTGTTTGGCTACATTTCCGTACTTTATCAAGGGTTTTCCCCAGTTTTTTCGAAATGTTGTTTATGCATGGAACAGATTTGTATAGTAAGTATACACACCTTCCCTATCAAATTTTCTTTTATAAATTCCAACATTTCTGTGGGAAGTTGTGTACGCACATTTCAAGCCTTTTTTTGTGCATACACAAGCTTTACCATTGGGGCCCCAGGGAAGCAGATCGAATGTGAGTAATAATGAAAAATAATGCTAGCACCTATTTTTGTACACTACTCCTGTTTGCATTTGCACACATACAGTATGTTATAATTTCATCTTTCAGAATAGCAAAAACTTGTGTCAGTTTTTTCAGAAATGGATGAATGAATGGATGGGTCTAAGGACGGATGAAAAATGAAAACTTTTAGCAAAAAGAAAGTCAAAATAGAGTGAAAAATGAGGTTAACTGTACTATGTACTGTAATAAAGCATTATAACAAAGACATCACGAATATATAAGGAAATTGTAAGAGAAAGAAATGATTTATTCTTTACTGTATACACAATGGTTTGTTAACTTTTATGCCTAGCTTCCATTTTTGGTCTTCACTGCTGATCTGTATACTAGATATCTGCTTTGTATACCTTAATTGTTAATAATTAAACTGTATGTGCATTCTTTTTTTTTAATTCTTAATGTTAGAAATATGCTGGTAGTTGCAGATTATGCAAAGCATGAACCTGCTGAGGACACCAGCTCTTCCCAAGGTATATTTATTAATATGGAGCCAATTTACAATTGCAAAAAATCGTTAACACAATTCATGAAGACATAGGAATAACATACAAGCTGCACCCAGACAGTATACTTTCTGGTATTTCAACCCAGTGCTAATGAGTAAAATACCGGTAAAGGTCATCGTAAAAATAGTTAAAGTGTAATAGTGGTAAGTTTTGTCTAAATTGCAGACATTTCAAAATGTTGAATCGTTATTTTAATTGTATGGCATACTAGTTTTGGATCAATGAAGTGTACCGTAGAAGTCATGTAGTTTAACGTACCCAGCAACTTAGTCCAACCAGTCTGCAACTCAAAATCAAACAGACTGGATTGTGTCTTAAGTCGCAGTGATGGGCTCTTGGTTGTGTGAAATCTGACAACTAATGAACACTTAGCTGCATTTTATGCATTGTACTTCCTGCAACAAAGAACTGAAATGTGGCAGAGGCTTGTCTGTCTAATGTCTTGCATTTTATGTACATGACGGAATGGAAAAATAGAATAAAAAGGGCAGATACTATGGTCGAACTCCCCACACCTAGAAAGCATTCATATAATATCCGATCTGTCCGGTAGCACATTATTGACAATCAGATAAAGGGGAAAACCTGCGAAACGTAAAACTGAGCTGGAAAGTCAATATGCAGTTGTCTAATTTGGCATACCCTGTGTTTGTTAGTCGTGTAATCTGTCATGATCTGGCTGTAAGATCAGTAACTGCAATTGTCAAATTTGACACTCCCTCCAGCTAGAAGTCATGTAATGTAACATTGGCTTAAGTAATACACTGAGAATAATGCACTGCAAAAGAAAGAATCTGCTGTACTGCATGGAGAAAACTTCAGTCACTTTATCTGTGGCGTCTTTTTCCTGTAAAAAGTCACAAGGTTTTTCTCTTGTAGTATTAGACACAAAGACATTGATAAAATTCTAAAGGATTTGAGGTGATGCAACCAAACCCCCTCAAATCACAGTGCCCGATTGTAATTGGATTCTGGATTTCTTGCCTCCATGCTACAATTTAAAGAAGCAACGTGAAACTGACATGGAGACTTGATAGTTTATTGAATGCGCAATTTCTGAGCAGTTCAAGGGAATAGAATGTAACATAGTTAGTTCCATTTCAGGATTATCTTCCATTTCCCCGTTTAGCAAATTTACTTTGTATGATTTGTTCATTTTGTGTGATTGAGACCCTAAAGATTGCTAAAGTTTTGATAGAATCAAATGACAAAGATTCCTGACATGCTTTGTAAGAATATTTTTGTTTATAGGAAATAAAGAACAGATAGTTCAATTTTATTAATAAGATTCTTTTAATGTATCTTATCAAGCTACTGATCAGTTACCCCATGACACTAGTAAAATTTATAGAGTATTTACAAGGAATCATAAACATCATTTATCAACACAAACCCCTAAGGAAGTGCCCTATCACCAAAGGAGGAACAAGACATTTAAAGTCAGGACGCGTGCTGAGAGTTAAGGGTGCTGATGCTGAGATATTCTCTGCACCCTCCTTGAAGGGTTCCTTCTTTAATGTATTGTCTGAATAAGAGGTGTGGCCTATATGGTGACTTTAATTGGTGAGAAGGATTTGTATAATGCTTCTCTGCTGTCATGAACATTTACTGTTTGACCCTGGGCCACCCTAAACATTGTAAGCATAAAATGGGTGCAGTCCTTTTTGCTGTATCATTATGTATGTTTCTGTGAAAGTCCTATTAGGGAAATACGTAATAATGGAAATCAAGAAAGACAAATATATTATATGTTATAGATGATCTCTTACAGAATTTTAGTCTGTTCATAGCTACAGTACATGTTAGATGTACACAAAAAACTCATCCAGTGGCACACACTGAAAGCGAAATACAGGGCACACATGGGGTCTGATGTAAGTTGTGATGAGCTGCTGGCTTTCTTTGCATTCACTGTATATACAGTAATTCAAAAGGCTGAGATTGAAATGTACTGGTCAACAAAACTGTAATTTGAAATGCCTTATGGATAGAAGACCACAAGTGAAAAAACACCTTAGCTTACTTGTCAGGTGTTAGCAGTTTGTTACACGTTACTTCGCACAGTAGTGAGAAATCCTTTATGAAAATCAAATGGCTCTCATGCACTGATGGAGAGATTCACTAGGTCTACATACATGAAAAGAAAGTTGTTCTTGACAAATCATTTATGCTTTGGAAAGGTCATTTGGCAATGAAGCGATATAAACATCAAGCAAGTACAGTACAGAGTTGGCGGAATCTCTACTGAACAACAAGTAAAGTTTATCAGTGGCTTGGCAAAAGAGTGTAAACTAGCAAAAAACTATGTCTCCTGGAATTTAATTTTTTTACATTTATTTTTGCTTTTTTCATAACAGCTGGAAATACCTAATATTGTAAACAAAATTTTGGACAATACATGTTATACATGCTTAGGTATTTCTGATTTCAATTAGAGTTTTTTCCCCCCTTTTCTGCATCACACTCCAGCGGTAATATACTGTAAGTTGGTTTTCCAGCCTCCTTTAAACAGAAGAAGAAGAAGAAGAAGAAAAGAAGAAGAAATTTTTCTCTCTTGTTCCTTTTCTCCAACTAAATGTTTGATGGATCAGACACTCTTTATTTTTAATATTTTACATGGCATACTGTCATCTGATAATTATCAAGTATAATTCTAAGCTTTGCATACTCAATATATACAGTAAATCCTTGCTATCCAGTGATTTGCTTAACCACTATTATAAAAGTATAATTCATTTTGCGAGTCCCAGTGTCTACTCACACCTATTCATGTTCATGTACAGCAGAAAAAAAATTCTGAGAAGGCCTATCATGCAGTCACCAAACATGACGTAGAGCAGTAACCTGTCTGTGATGCCCCTAGAGGACTGAGGCTACACGCGTCCTACATTGAATGGATTAATGTGTCTCTACCTGGCACAGTGTGGTGTGGCCAAGCCATTGAACGACATTTGTGATGGGGACCCGGACTTGTGATTGTTCCCCACTAGTGAGAAATTCTCAGTAAGTGTGGATTGTAAGTTTGCATTGATTATATCCCTGTCTTATGTACACACAGCCTATTGCTTGTACCGATTAAATGATTTAGTGAAGTCTTCAGATTGGCATCACTATGGTTGTTGACACGTTCTAGTGGAGGGCCTAGAAGATAATCAAACTTTACTATAGAGATAATAAAAGTTAGAACAATGTTTCTGCAGGCGAACCTGTGGAAGGACCATCACCAAGCAGTGCCTCTGCCCCTTTCTATCCCCACCCTGAGCCAGCATCCAGCCAAAACTCAATTTTTCCAATTGGATCAATGCTACCATATAGGTTTTTCAGGAATGTAATACCCTTGGATAATAAGAATTTATTTTATATATATATATATATATAGTGCATCCAGAAAGTATTCAGAGCGCATCACTTTTTCCACATTTTGTTATGTTACAGCCTTATTCCAAAATGGATTAAATTCATTTTTTCCTCAGAATTCTACACACAACACCCCATAATGACAACGTGAAAAAAGTATACTTGAGATTTTTGCAAATTTATTAAAAATAAAAAAATTGAGAAAGCACATGTACGTAAGTATTCACAGCCTTTGCCATGAAGATCAAAATTGAGCTCAGGTGTATCCCCTGATCATCCTTGAGATGTTTCTGCCGCTTAATTGGAGTCCACCTGTGGTAAATTCAGTTGATTGGACGTGATTTGGAAAGGCACACACCTGTCTATATAAGGTCCCACAGTTGACAGTTCATGTCAGAGCAAAAACCAAACATGAAGTCAAAGTAATTGTCTGTAGACCTCTGTGACAGGATTGTCTCGAGCCACAAATCTGGGGAAGGTTACAAAAAAATTTCTGTTGCTTTGAAGGTCCCAATGAGCACAGTGGCCTCCATCATCCGTAAGTGGAAGAAGTTCAAAACCACCAGGACTCTTCCTAGAGCTGGCCGGCCATCTAAACTGAGCGATCGGGGGAGAAGGGCCTTAGTCAGGGAGGTGACCAAGAACCCAATGGTCACTCTGTCAGAGCTCCAGAGGTCCTCTGTGGAGAGAGGAGAACCTTTCAGAAGGACAACCATCTCTGCAGCAATCCACCAATCAGGCCTGTATGGTTGAGTTGCCAGACGGAAGCCACTCCTTAGTAAAAGGCACATGGCGGCCCACCTGGAGTTTGCCAAAAGGCACCTGAAGGACTCTCAGACTATGAGAAACAAAATTTTCTGGTCTGATGAGACAAAGAATGAGCTCTTTGGTGTGAATGCCAGGCGTCACATTTGGAGGAAACTAGGCACCGCTCATCACCAGGCCAATACCATCCCTACAGTGAAGCATGGTAGTGGCAGCATCATGCTGTGGGGATGTTTTTCAGCGGCAGGAACTGTGAGACTAGTCAGGATAAAGGGAAAGATGACTGCAACAATGTACAGAGACATCCTGGATGAAAACCTGCTCCAGAGCACTCTTGACCTCAGACTGGGGCGACGGTTCATCTTTCAGCAGGACAACGACCGTAAGCACACAGCCAAGATATCAAAGGAGTGGCTTCAGGACAACTCTGTGAATGTCCTTGAGTGGCCCAGCCAGAGCCCAGACTTGAATCCGATTTAACATCTCTGGAGAGATCTTAAAATAGCTGTGCACTGACGCTTCCCATCCAACCTGATGCAGCTTGAGAGGTGCTGTAAAGAGGAAAGGGCGAAACTGGCTAAGGGTAGGTGTGCCAAGCTTGTGGCATCAAATTCAAAAACACTTGAGGCTGTAATTGCTGCCAAAGGTGCATCGACAAAGTATTGAGCAAAGGCTGTGAATACTTACTGTATGTACATGTGATTTTTCAGTTTTTTTATCTATACTAATAAAAGGCAAAGCCCTCACTCACTCACTCACTCACTCACTTACTCACTCACTCACTGACTCACTGACTCACTCACTCACTGACTCATCACTAATTCTCCAACTTCCCATGTGGGTGGAAGGCTGAAATTTGGCAGGTTCATTCCTTACAGCTTCCTTACAAAAGTTGGGCAGGTTTTATATCGAAATTCTACGCGTAATGGTCATAACTGGAAGCAGTTTTTCTCCATTTACTGTAATGGAGATGAGCTTCAACGCCGTGGGGGCGGAGTTTCGTGTGACATCATCACGCCTCCCACGTAATCACGCAGTACATAGAAAACCAGGAAGACCTCAAAAAGCGCTCAAGAAAACATGCATTATATAATTGAGAAGGCAGCGAAACAATAAGAAGCGAGCGAGTGACATATACAACCATATTGATGAGTTCTGCTACTTCGGAAACAAAGCACGATGTAAACCTACACTTTAAATTAAGTTCATAGACAGGCTGCCGCTGGCGTTTATAATTTAGTGCCTGCCCATATAAGGCCGTTTGTCAGCGGCAATCCAATAGCAAACTGCCACGGGTAAATATTCACGGGTGAAGGACTGTGCTTATGGGAGGAAGATGAGATGGTCAGGGTGGTGTTTGACACAAACTCCGCGAAACTGCGAGAGAAAGTTTTAAGTGCCAGGACTAAGGTAACATTAAATACAGCTATGGACATAGCACGAGATGGCACCAGCACAGCTGGGAAACTTCGATGCATGTACACCGAGTGGCTCACGTGAACTGACGCAGTGCACAGATAAAAAGCAACAGTTCCAAAGAGCGCTGAAAAAAACCGAATTACACAATTGAAAAGGCAGCAAAAAATATGAAGCGTCTGATACATACAAGCATATTCATAAATCCAACTACTGCGGAAACAAAGCACACGTTGGAAAAAGTCAATGTCCCGCTAAAGGAAGACAGTGTAAAAAAAACCCGTGCATGCAGTGTGTCAGGTCTCAGATAAAGAAGAAGACGAGCTGTTTATTGATGCAGTAAGAAATGAATCGATGAATGAAACCTGTCATCTTTACAACGATTGACAAACACGGAATGTAACTTGAACACAACACATCCTACAAATGCGAACCTGATTGAATGAAATAATGATAATCAAATCCTTGATGACAGCAACACTCAGTAACACTCACAAAACAAATACTGTATATTGACAGTCATGTTACGTTATTTTTAAAATGTTCCCTTTTCTTTTTCTAGCTTTTTTAACACACTACTTCTCCGTTGCGATACGCAGGTATATATATATGTATATATATATATCCCGATCTACATACTCGAATAATGGATACTTTATTCGCCATCAATGATTGTTTTGGTAAAGCCATACTCGGTGTATTCATTAGATGAACGGTAAAAAAATAAGAACGAGCGGAGGATGACTCATTGAGGCATGCAGGCTGTAGTGCGCGTCAACTCTATCTGAATTGCGCGATCACATTTGAAAAATATATCTTTTCAAGTTCTATTTAGTCCATATGTGTCAAACTCAAGGGCGCGGGCCACATCCGCCGGCGTGTAATTATATCCGCCCGCAAGATCATTTTATATACTGTATTATTGTTATTAATGGCCCGGGTATATGAAGCGCTGGTAACACAATAAACTACAGATCTCATAATGCAGCGCTTCAGCTGCCTTGCCGAACACTTACCGCGTTAATCAAGTCTACCTTATGATGCTGCAAGTTATTGCGAAGCTAGAGTTATTGCGCACTGAGTTTGCACGGCGCTTTGGTGACTTTGAAGAACAAAAAAAGTCCGTCTACATGCGGCTCGAACCTTGTGCATGTTTGGTAGCACATATCTGTGTGAGAAGCTCTTCTCAGTGATAAAGACAAACAAAACAGCACACAGGAGTCGCCTCACTGATGAGCACCTGCAATCCATCCTGAGAATCTCCACAACACAGAACCTCACAGCAAACAGAAACGAACTTGTTGCCAAAAAAAGATGCCAGGCGTCCAGCTCTAAAATGACATATGAGCAAAGACAACTGAATGATTTGATTTGTTATTGCTGAAAGGAACACATTTGATTTATATTTCTAGGTTTTGTTATGCAGCATGTTCATATTTGAATTTGTATAATTTTGACAGGATATATTTTTATGGAGAGCAAAATCTTTTGGGATATTTAAAATCTAAGTTTATTTTTATAAAATATAAAATTACATAAGAGTAAAGAAATTTGAATGTTTGTTCTTTTAATGTTTACTTTATTTCTAACTTGTATAATTTAGACAGGATATATTTTTATGGAGAGCAAAATATTATAAGTTGTTTAAGGTTTGAGTTGATTTATTCAGGAATAATATTCCTGTCTGTTTTTACCATTCCTACCAAAGATATTTCTGTCGACTAAATAAAAATTCCTTCTATTTAAAATTTAAATAGAACTTGAACAAATATGATAGTTCATAATATCCACACAGACTTGCACGTAAGAGCGGGTGTCAACCGTTTTAACAAACAGCGTATTGCACTGATACTGAAATAGCTGTGTGTGTATATATGTAGATATGTATGTATATGTATATATATGTTTATATATGTGTGTGTGTATGTATATATATATATATATATGTATTTGTGTGTATATATGTGTGTGTATGTATGTGTGTATGTATATGTATGTGTATATGTATAGATATGTATATATATATGTTTGTGTGTGTGTGTAAATATATATATATATTTTATATTTATATATATAATATATATATATATATATATATGACAACAACACTCAACACTCACAACAGTGACAAAACAATAACATTGACAATCATGTTACGTTATTTTCAAAATGTTTCCTTTTCTTTTTCATTGCTTCTTTAACACACTACTTCTCCGCTGCGAAGCGCAGGTATTTTGCTAGTATATATATATATATGACAACAACACTCATCACTCACAACAGTGACAAAACAATTACATTGACAATCAGGTTACGTTATTTTCAAAATGTTTCCTTTTCTTTTTTATTGCTTCTTTAACACACTACTTCTCCGCTGCGAAGCGCGGGTATTTTGCTAGTTTTTAATAAATTTGCAAAAACTTCAAGTAAACTTTTTTAACATTGTCATTATGGGGTGTTGTGTGTAGAATTCTGAGGGGAAAAAATGAATTTAATCCATTTTGGAATAAGGCTGTAACATAACAAAATGTGGAAAAAGTGATGCGCTGTGAATACTTTCCGGATGCACTGTATATATATAGAGTGTATATATAGATATATATATATATAGTGTATATATATATATATATACAGTATATATATATATACAGTATATAAATATATATATATATATATATATATATATATATATATATATATATATATATATATATATATATATATACACACATACAGTAAGTACCCTACATACAAACAGGTTCTGTTCAAAGAGCATGTCTGCAAGTACACTTTGTTCATAAATCCAATGAACACAATGCAGCCCACAACCTTTAACTAATACAGTATAGAAAACATGAACATTTTCACCTATTTGTACATGAGAAAATGCTTTTAAAACTTAATATTTGTAGTTTGATACAGATGTGTTGCATATTTTAACAGTAAACAATAAAAAATGAATTTTTGTTTCCACTGTTTTCTGTTAGCTGATATCTCTGTTTACTCTATCAGGTAGCCTACGAATGCAGACCTCACCTACCTCTCCTCAACCCTTATTGAAAACATATTTGTACTTCACAGTACACAAGAAAGTGCTTTTAAAATTTAATAGTACTTTTTGTTATAGATTTCTAGTACACGTTAACAACAATTGAAAGTTATTTTTTATTCCCATTGTTTTCCATCAGCTAATTTCAGTACACTAGGCTCGCTTACCGTTAACGAAGAATCCTACATGATTCTCCTCAAATCCACTTCCGTCTGCCACATACAAAGTGAATAATCAGATGGCATCATCACTCGACACCTATTGTACATCACTTAATATTGATACCTGGGAAGTGTTTGCGATAAAGACTCATGGAAGGTTTTGGAGCGAGGACCAAAAAAGTGCTTCCAGTTTGAGTGTATCAACATTAAAGCATATAAAAAAGAGATTCTATTAGGACAAATCAATGAGAGCAAGCTGTTCATGAGATCCAATAAAAGGTCCCATTTGCACCTGCACTCCACCACACTAATTGGTTTTGTATGGCATGTTAATGTTATTCTCTGAGTGAACAATAACTTACCCTTAACAAGTTTCCAACTGTGTCCCCATGTTCTTGTTAAACCTGAGAAATTCTGCACATCTTGGACTTGAAATAAAGCGTGTTAACTCAACGTAAACAGAGATACAGCCAAAAGCACAACCACTTGTTGGAGATGCACACACATGACTGAGAATGTAAACAATAATAACGTTGGTTTAGTGCTCCACCTAGCACCAGACACACAGATTTATTGGACATGCATGCTTGCATTTTTAAAGTTCATAACTACAAAAGAAATCCCCTAAATCTATTCCTAATTATAACCCTTAAAAGTAGCGATTTCCTTCAGAGAACTAAAGGTGTCAATGAGTTTAGTGTCATACATGATCAAAATGAAATTGAAAACTGGAGGAAACTGGTAGAAAAAAGAGTCAACAGCTTGCATTGCACCTCAACAAGGCTGGTCAAGGTAAGTAAAAGTCACATTCAAAAATAAAGACTTTGAGCGGCAGGTTTGACAGGTCGATTGGCAATAAGAGAGCCATTGCTAAATTTACAAAATAAGGAAAAGAGGCTTGACTGAGGTATCTCAGGTAGTCTCAATGTACTCTTAAAAGTCAAGTGTAGAACAAATAAGCAATTGGTGATATGGATACTGCACCACTGTTAAGCTGTGCTAGAAGCTTTTGTCCTATTTTGAAAAATGGGGGTGTTTGAAAATATTTCATTAATAATACATGTGCTCAATTTGCTATCTTCACCCATAAAAATTTTAGTTATAATACCGGAACCTAAAAAATAATCCACACCAAAGAATGTCTCACTTAAGCAGGTTACCCAGTTAATTGAGTTTTGTCTATTTATTGAGCATCTACAATTAAAAAATAACTTTTTCCATTTTGAGGTCATTTCATTAGATGATCAGGCCTTCGATTAAATGTAACATTAGGCAATGAACTGCATTATGTTGCAAGTGCACCAACACAGCCATCATGAATCACTGCATACAAAAAATAAACATCTGCATTCTTACTTATACTGTACATGATCATAGAGCTGTAATGTTTTTCTGTAATCATCTCCAGTCTACTGTCACTGTATCTGTAATGTAACCCTGTCCCTGTAGAGTTATAGGACACACTTATCAAAACCACTTATTTAACAAGATTCAATAACTCACCACAAAACAGCTTGTACTGGGACATTTCCAGGATTATCATTACGGCTAATCAAATTAAAACTGCTCCTGCTCTGATGTCCATTTCAAAAAGCGCATATGAATATCCGGCTAGTCATATTATCATGAGCATGACAATAATGGATTATCAAAAAGTCTCTTTAGACAAGAACAGAATTAAATGGAGGGTTGAAAATTCAGAGGATCTAAAAGTTAAAGATGATCCAAGAAATGGATAATTTACACATCTGTCTGTGAATTCTGTTAAAAATATGTTGCTTATATGAAAAGTTGGACTTTCTAACGTATGTGTTTTACTAAAGTTAAGTGGGCCAAACTGTATGTATGTAGTCTTTATTAAGTCCTCTTTGTAGTCCTAGAAGTCATTTTAGTCTTTCTGACAAAAGCGTTGTGGAATAAGACACTAAAATTAAAATAACTTTTTGTTCTTTAAAAAAGTTTGTTCTTTTTAGTTGTGACAGAAGTGATTGAGTTAAACTTACAGTTTGCTATTACAAGCAGCCAATGAAGGTGCAGACAGCACCACGTACTCCTTTCCTGTCAGGAAACCTTACTTATACTGGTGTGAAGCTGTGTGTTGGTGGAGGCAGCTAATGTTCAGAGAGTTTCTTTTTAAATAAGGATTAGGAGATGAGACATGAATTTAGGAATTCAGTGAAGTTCATTACTACAAATTCAGTTTTGGTTTTTTTTCTGCCAAAAATTAATTCAGAAACCAAAACCGGGTAGTCGAAAAAGAGAAGCAAGAGGTCTGGAAACTGGGTCAAAACATCGAAAGCACAGCACAACACACAAAAAGTATTGTTATCCAAATCGGAGATGACTCGAAAGCGCATGGTAGTGACCTTTTATACCATTGTGCTGCTGACTTGATAAACTGCAACCTCCAACATGATAACCATAGCGAGCTGTAACAACCGCATCCCATAATGCTAGAGCCCTTAAAGAGATAAGATGCTTTAAAAAAAAAAAGACATGAAAAAATGTATATCTTTTAATATGATGTGAATACCTTTTTAAGAATTGAAATCATCCTGTCATGCATTACTGTATTATTGCCATGATAGGCTCAGTCTTCCTGTAGCCTTTTATTCGCAGACATAGGCTAAAAAATGGAATAAATGAATTATTGCTTTTTATCTTTGGTGTTTTGCACCTGAAGAAAATGATGTCACATGTACAGGTATAGACCACAGTTTTAGTAGGATTGTATCTCAGTGTTGTCTACATCATTTGCATCTTAAATACATTCAAAAATGGTCATTTATTGGTTATAGAGGAGATTAAATAATACATTAACATTACATTAAATAATAAACACAAGAAGAGGAAACTCTACCCACACATATTCCTCCACTTAGTGCATCCATCAATCAGTGCGTCCATTTATTTTTCCAACTACATTTTTCACTTTAAAATAAGGTACAATATCATTCATTTGAAACCATCACAGTCTATAATGGCTGCATAGCATTAAAAACCCTTTATTCAGTTAGTGAATTTATGTGACTTATTTGCTTTAGAAAACAAAAATGCATATATGTTCTGTTTTACTCAGTGTGACACAGTGGTTAATGCTGCTGCCTTTGGGTTTGGAAGAAATGAATTCACATTCAGGACTGGTTACTTTGCATGTTGCTCCCATGTCTGTTTGTTCTTTCTGCTTCCTGCCACATACTGGTGACAAGCAGGTCACGATGTCTGGTGCCTCAAAACTGGCTTGGTGTAGGTGACTGTGACCTCTGCACTAGCATCCTGCTCAGGGTTTGTCTCTGCTTTTGTGGTTGTGAAATAGGCTCTGGTTCACCTTGAATTTGAATTACAACACATGGGCCCAGAAACAGAATTGATGGGTTACTTCTTCCACATATTTAACATTTTGACATTGTTCTCTTACACAATTAATGTCACAGTTTCTTTCCTTCACAAAAAATTAGATTATTTCTTATCTTACATGTTTTAAGAAAGTGAACTGCAAAACCAGCAAAAATTAGCCAGTTTCTTTGGACAACACTGTCCTGCGGTGGGTTGGCACCCTGCCCGGGATTGGTTCCTGCCTTGTGCTCTGTGTTGGCTGGGATTGGCTCCAGCAGACTCCCGTGACCCTGTGTTCGGATTCAGCAGGTTGGAAAATGGATGGATGGATGGACAACACCAGCTCCAATTTTGCACATCTTTGGTATATTTTTGCACATTGGCTACTGTGCTTCTCCTTATCACATGGTGGACACTTCACAAACACTATCTAATATACTTCTCATCCTCATTTTTCTTTCCTTGTCGATATTTTCCCTTTCATCTTCCTTTTAACAGCATGTCATGCACGCTGCGGTCAGAGCAACCTGAAAATGTCAATGTCTTGTCATGATTTCATAAAAATATTGAACAGCATGCGTTTGAAGAGTGACTTTTATGTTTCAGCCAACATTTCCCCCAGTGACAGTTAAATCCAGACACCTAAATTCTATTTAATTGCGACAAAAGTAGACATCCTCTCTCCTCTGATCACTTAAGTAACATTGACCTTCATGAAGGTTAACAATCCCCTCACCAGGGAAGAAATTTTACATGTGAACTCAGAAATCATAAAGGAAGATATATTCAGAAAAGTGTTCATACCTTTTGTTCTGCATCAGATGATGTTCAAATATGGTTGCTTTTTTTATTAGCTTAAATCTTTTATGGACTTCATCACTTTATAGTCCATCATATACTAAGTCAGCCATATTGTCTTTTACATGAATCTGACTGATCACTGAATGAGGAAGGCAATTAGATCAAATTAATTTCAAATTCTTGTAGTAGAGATCAATAGCTTCTTTCTCAAGGATCAACATCAAAATTTAAAAACATAAAAACAGCAAAAATAATAGGGCACCCTAACGTGTTACATTTTAATGATTTATTTAGTTTTTCTAATTTTAGTGTATTATTAGTTAGTGGGATTCTATAATGAATGGGCTTTTTCCTGCCTTTTATCCTGTGCTACCATGATAGGTTCAGGCCTACTGTACTATGACCGTCAATTATAGTAGAGTTTAAGAGTGTTAAAGTATGTGCAATATGGTAGGTTCTTATTATTTTGTAAATGTGAAAGTTCAACTTCTCCATGCTGTGCTATTAGTCACTTTACCATAAGAATGTAATAAATTTGACAGATGAGAGGAGACCATTCAGTCCATTAAGCCCATTTTGTTTAACTGTCCGAATATCTCATCCAGGTTCTCCTTAAAGTTTGTCAAGGATTTTGCTTTAGCTGTTTAAGTCTCTGTAGTTTTGTTCCAGAATTCAACAACTCTTTGCATAAAGAAGTGCTTTCTGGCTTCAGTCCTAAACACACATTCACTAATTTCTACTGGTGTCCCCACATAAGCAGTTCACCGTTTACTTGAAAGAATCTGAGTGGATCTACTTTATCAGTGCCTTTGAGAATTTTGAAATCTTGATAACATGTCTTTATGTCCATAGATAAACTAGGTTGCTGTCCTCTGCACAGCTCCAAGTTATGTCCTTCTGCTGACACCAGCATAGGAGAGAGTTTCCCCCCACCCACAATTACAGCAGTCCAGGTAAGCAGAGAGCTGAGGAGACTTTGTGCCAGCAAAGCAATAGGTCCAAATGGAGTATCTCCACGACTGTTGAAGGCCTGTGCATTGAAGCTGGGGAGTCCTCTACAGCGCATCTTCAACCTGAGCCTGGAGCAGTGGAAGCGTCCTGAGGCTTTGGAAAACATCTTGCATTACCCCAGTCTCAAAGGTATCATGTCCTGGTGAGCTGAATGACTTTCACTACCTGAGGCCACAGGTCTGTCATGCCTTCAACCCTCTGCAGTTCACATACCAGGCAAAGGTGGGAGCGGAGGATGCCATCATGTATATGCTACACCGATCCCTCTCCCACTTGGACAGAGGCGGTGGTGCAGTAAGAATTATGTTTCTGGACTTCTCTAGCGCCTTCAACACTATCCAACCTCGGCTCCTTAGGGACAAGCTGACAGAGATGGGAGTAGATTCATACCTGGTGGTATGTGCATCTCGGGAACTGCAGGTCTGAGATTGTGGTCAGCAGCACAGGAGCGCCGCAGGGGACTGTGCTTTCTCCGGTCCTGTTGAGCCTACATACATCAGACTTCTAATACGTGCAAAAGTTTGCTGACGACACTGCTATTGTGAGCTGTATCAGGAGTGGGCAGGAGGAGGAGTATAGGAAGCTAATCAAAGACTTTATTAAATGGTGTGACTCAAACCACCTACACCTGAACACCAGCAAAACCAAGGAGCTGGTTGTGGATTTTAGGAGGCCCAGGCCCCTCCCGGACCCCGTCATAATCAGAAGTGACTGTGTACAGTAGGTACAGACCTATAAATACCTGGGAGTGCAGCTGGATGATAAATTGGACTGGACTGTCAATACTGATGCTCTGTGCAAGAGAAGACAGAGCCGACTATACTTCCTTAGAAGGCTGGTGTCCTTCAACATCTGCAATAAGATGCTGCAGATGTTCTATCAGACGATTGTGGTGAGTGCCCTCTTCTACGCGGTGGTGTGCTGGGGAGGCAGCATAAAGAAGAGGGATGCCTCACTCCTGGACAAACTGGTGAGGAAGGCAGGCTCTGTTATAGGCATGGAGCTGGACAGTTTGACATCCGTGGCAGAGCAACGGGCGCTAAGCAGGCTTCTGTCAGTCATGGAGAATCCACTGCATCCACTAAACAGTATCATCTCCAGACAGAGGAGCAACTTCAGCGACAGACTGCTGTCACCGTCCTGCTCCACTGACAGACTGAGGAGATCGTTCCTCCCCCACACTATACGACTCTTCAATTCCACCCGCGGGGGTAAACGTTAACACTACACAAGATTACAGATTGTTATACCTGCCTCACACTCTCTCCTTGCATATTTTAACTTGCATTGCATTTTTATTACTCTTTAATTAATATTGTTTTTTAAGCAAGACAAATTTTAAAAATCAATAAACAAACAGGTATCACTAGCTAAGCGGAGGCAAGGTACGTTCCAAAACTTGGCCAGAGGTAGACCGATTTGGCTCTCCACTCCTAACGTCACACTTCCTTCTTCCTTCGGCCCACAGCCTCTGTCTCAGGTTAGTGTGAATCATTTGCTCCTGTAAGCGAACTATGATACTAAACGCAATGACAGAAGTTGCAAAATCAACCCGAATGTTCAAGCAACTTATAGAAAAAAATCCGTTAAGTAGTTCTCTCATGAAAAGCAGACAGGCATACAGGCAGACAGACAGACATTGGATTTTATATATATAGAGATCTTTGTTTTGCCCAAGTGTATTTCCAAATTCCGTCCAAGTATTTTTGAATTGTTTTTACTGCCTCCTTGGTGTCTGCTATTCCTCCAATTTTAGTATCACCTAAGAGTTTCACATGTTTTCTAAGTTTACTGGGATCTATTTCATTAATATAAATTAGAAAAAGCAGCGGGCAGTTCAAGGACAGATGCCAGAGGGACAACACTGATGGTCTCACTCTAATTTGAGAATTCTCCTCTTAACTATACCCTTTGTCCTCCATAGGTTAACCAACTTTTCACTTTTGTAGGTTACCTCTGATGCCAACAGCTTTTAGTTTCACTATTAATCATTTTGGAGAAAGTTATTATGTTGTATGCTTTGCGTTTGTCAACTACTGCAGTAGATGGTTTGGCAGAATCATCCCCTCATAAACAAAGGCTACCTGTTATTTAGTATACAGTATTATTAAAATATGGGTATGTGTATTGTTGCTTTTTTCTTTTGTTGTTACTGTCAAGGTTTTCTTTGCTTATTTTGATTTCCATCATATGATTTAGATCATCGATTCTGATTGCCATTTCCTGCTCTCATGTAACTTCTTACCATTATGTTCTTAATTCATCATCTTGCAGTTTATGCATTTGACACTGTCATTTTTGTTAAGTGGCAGGATTATATTTCAACTGTTATAATTGACTACTATATTGACAGTAGATCCGAATGAACATCTGGAATTTTATGTGTTTTGGAAATTTAATTATTTCAAACAATCCAGAAGAATATCTGAAATTGTAGTAGGATCTGATGCACCTTGCTTTAAAAACAAACTACCATAGCCAAGGCTTAACCAAACTCAAAGTCGTTAAACAAATCAGATTGATTTCTAAATTGTTTCCTAATTGGTCTTTGAATTCTCTAGTCTTTAACTGTAGCTAGGTCATTCTATTACTTTTGATTCTGTAACCATTGACACACATCACCACAGAACACAACTAACGTTTATTTAACATTATTATCCACAATTTTGAATACAGACTGTATAGGGCACCAGTTCATAAATTGTCACATTCATGATGTAACGAGAGCGACTTCCAAGGACATGCCTGTTGAATCCAATGGACATATTGCTGCAACAATACACAAAATGTATGTAAATGAGACACAAAATGGCAATGCCCATAAGAAACAAAAATGAGGAACACTAACTGTACTGATAATGAAAATTGATTCTTTTCCAAACATAAAATAATAATTCCAAAGAAAATCTGGAAGTAAAAAAAAATTTTGTGAAAGAACGGTCAGAAAAATGTACTACTTTCAGGAAAAAGTGTTCATAAAGTCACATCATTACATACATTCACTGCTCAGGTAGTTATACTCACTAATCGTGGCATCAAAGAGTGGCAATGCGTTGAGTTTTGATTAGCACATACAAGTAATTTCTTTGTAATCTGTAAATGTGAGAATAATGACCCTATAAAGTCTTTTTGTGAGCTCATTTACTGTAGCTTTTATAGGTAGGGCATTATGACTCAATACATCATGTAACATGGAGCACATGGGCATAGCAATCATAAACAATATGGCTATGGCCATACAAAGATGGCCCCAAAACAGCAGTAACATCCCAAAAACAGAACTCAAAATGATATTTCCAGACTAAAAATATGATAATTCAAAAGTAAGAAAAGGAAATCACACCACAAAATCTAGAAATTGAGTACTAGTATTACAACAGCCACTGATGTCAGCACATATCTGGCTTGCGTCTATTCTTTTCTTTCACTTCACTTGTTTTTCAGTATTGAAACATGTTCTTTTGCTCACAGTAACACTTTGCTATGATGTTTTTTCCAAGACTGACCTCACCTTCATGGCTGACCACATGCAGTCTCAATAATATTTAACTGAAAACAGAGTATATTTGCATATTAGACTTATCATGTCTGTCATATATTGTATATACACTACAGATTAGTTTGCATTTAACAGCAATCATTGTGCAGCATGGTGGCACTATTGTTACCTCTTGGCTCTTGACTTCTGGTTTGAATTCTGTTCTTTCGACTGAAATGTGGCATTTATACTTTCTGTCCATGCTGTCCAGGTTTTCCTCTGGGTACTACGGTTTTCCTACTACATCCCAAAGACATACATTTTAAATTAGCTGTTGGTCTAAATTAGTCTTGATATGAGTTTGTGTGCCCTGCTTTGTATACCCACTTTGTGTC